>NC_082599.1:11763338-12070705 GCF_030936135.1 Gavia stellata | reverse complement strand
TCAATCTTCATAACCTCTGAATTTTGGGTGCTGTTTAGTGTGTGACTAATTCGTTTTCATTCAGTGAAGGTAAAATTCAATGTGGGAAAAGCTTATTGCAGTTATCTTTTAATAAGAACACAACTATAGACAGAATCCATCAGTATTTAAGGAATACGCTCTTCTAACGCACTTTGTAGGTTGAAAGAATGAGACTGGGTTGGAAAGAAAGAGTCAATAACTAGGATAGCAAAATTCTGTCTGATCGCTGCCCCCTTTTTGGTATTAGTTCCACTTCTGAAATTACATTGTCTGTTTTAATTTAGATTAATGACAGGAAAACAAGGAAAGATATATGGTGATGATTTTAAATAGACCTCGCATATTGCTCCTTAGGCACAGTAATGCTGCGCAGACTGATGGGCAAACTTAGTCTTGAGTTTTCGGCACTGTCTTGTGTGTGATGCATCGCTGTAGCCAAAGCAGAGCCAAAGCAGAGCCACGCGGTCTTTTCTATGCAGAAATGCAAAATTGTGGCTATTCTTTTCTTATTTACGTATGTACAGGGCCACACCTTTGCTTGGGTTTATTCAAGTGTATCTGGTTATAACGAGAATTGAATTCTCTGTTTTGCAAAGCAGAATAATTGGTATGGTGTGATGCAATGGTGTCAAAAGTCTCCTTGTTATCCAAAGTAAATGAAATGGATTTTCTTATTAAGAACTTAAACGTCAGCATTAGAACTAAAATATTTACTGTGCAATTAAGAAGTTTCTCAACAAAACTTTTGTTATTGCTCAGTAAAAAGAACTTCACAGTGGATTAACAGCATTGAAACTAAGGCGGTGGAAAATAGTTTTAATACCAAAATAATTGTTTAAATAGAGTCTTAATTACAGTGATTAGTATAGTTGTTATTGAGTGATAATATATTCCAACTCAAAATCTTATCTGTGTTTTAAGTATTACTGTGTAACTGTGCACTGAAGAGTTGTTTTATTTAAAAACAAAACAAGAGCAGTTTGTGGTAAGAAAGTAAAAGACAAGTTTGATTCAAATGCATCTAGCATTTTTGTTTCATACAAGTTACCTTGAGAATGGGATGCCCAGATGTGGTCACAGGGGCGCTTCCCTGGTGGTCCAGAATTGAAGGAAAAATGTCTTTCTCCTTATTTCAGTTTATAACTCCTGCTCACTCAGTGTTTTCTGGGGAGTGTTACAGTTCTGCTTCCCTCAGGACAGGAGGATTTTAGGTGCTCCTTAAAGGGTCAAATTTTTTTTTGCATATTGCATGGCAGGGGATCAGGGTTTGAGCAAGTCTTTCCTTACATGCGTTGCATATCTGCTGTTAATAAATGCTGTGGTAGCTGTGCTGGAGACTGAGCTGTCCCTTCAGTCACAAGTGCCAGTGTGTTCCCAATGGGGTGGTTTGTTACATTCCATCTTTTCTATGCCAGTTTTTAAACGCTTCTTAAATTCCTTGGCTAGTCACTCCTGACTTCTATTTTCTTTCTCTAATTACATTTGTTAACAGAGTGGGTCCATGTAATAAGCCTTAAGAATATGTTCACCATAGGGTTTAAATAACAATGTTTGGAAGGTAAACATTGCCTTTTTTTCATGCGACGCGTTGAAATAATTTTGTGCACCTGAAACAAGTCTTGGGCCTAAAAGGGATTCTATCTAGCATAAGTTCAAGGCTGTGGCCGGCAGACTGCAATGATAGCCAATTTTGGCAGAAGTAAAAAATTTAACAGGAATTTTTTAGTGTGATCTGATTTATGTTCTGACTACTACATGTGAACAGCTAAGCCATGAGCCTGCTTAAATTTAAACATGCAAGTATTCCCACTGGCTGAAATAAGACTGCCCATGCTTAAGCGAAATGTAGGCATTGGAGTTTGCAGGGCTGGAAGACAATGGAAAATGCCCTCCTGCATTTACTGTTTTATGCTTAAAAAGGGAGTATGATCTCTCAAAAATGTAACCAGTACACTAACAGCTGCAGTATATTGAATTTTAGAATGAACACAAACCATCTCGATCAAGTAATACTGTATATTTAATTAAGTTGATTGCAACAATTTATGACACAAAACTATAACCATTGCACACAGATTAAATATTGCATTTTTAGAACGGGGCATTTGATAATTATTTGGAGTCCATTGTTGTAAATATTCATGAAGTTTCTGGTTATATGTATATATATTTAATTTAGAAGTGTGTATACGTTAATCTTCCGTCTTTTACTTTGTGGTGGGCATAAATCAAATGTTTTGGACTCTGTGCCTCAGGAGGTATGCTTGTCCTCCTTTGGTTTCACACTATTTAAAGGAAGAGAATTGGCTTATTGTACTTTGCTAAACTTTAGGAAGAATTCAAAATTTAGGAATTACATTTTGGATGCATTCTCAGGGAAATGGTTTCGAAAGAAAGCTTGGAAAACCTTGATTGAGTAAAGCTAAAATATGAAAGGAACAGGAGATCTGGGAAGTGATTGATCTTGGCAATGCTTTTTCTAAGAACTGAGTGTTGCAAAACCTAATTAGTGACCTGGAAAATAGGTGGTAATTAAGAAAGGCCAGAATGATCAGAGCTGCTCAAGCAGAGGCATAAGAATTTGTATTACAGCAATTGAGTCAAACCAAATGGAAATGTAGTAGGGTGGCTGCTCCTTTTCCTGATTAATGTCTGAAGGAAACAGATGAGGGAGGCAGCATGGCTCACAACTTCACATCCAGTTTTAGGTCGAGGTTCCGTAGCTTGGGAAAGAATGTTTTCGCTAAAGGCAAGTCAGAAAGCATTCAAATGAAGAAGAAGTCAGAAAATATACCCTGAAATCAGAGCTGCTTTATCCTGGTAGATAATTTTAGTAGTAGGACCTAGATATGTCTTTCTCTTTTCTCATGGATGTTGTAGTTAGGAGATGAAGAAGCACTTAATACCATAAATGGTGGTGAAAGCTCTTCACCGAATCTCCAACATACAGTTTGCTTGTAGTTGTAATTCATTTAAATATACCCAAGAATTGTATGTTTTTATGAAAACCTATTTTAATAAGAACTGTATTTAAGGAGTCCAAATAACCTCATTTTCATGTAAGACAGATGACAGCTTATGTCCTAATGTATTTTCTCAAGCCTTCCAACCGTGCAAAAAGAAGTATCTCAAAAACCTAATATACAGCTGCCAGTGTGCCTCTGGCGGTAACAATGCATACTGCGCCAGTGTATTAATGTATGTAGTTCAAATTCTCTTTATTGTTAACTTACCACTTAGCATTTATATAGCATTAGCGATGGGAGAGTTGATTTGCGTATTGGCACCAAGGGTACAGTCTTGGGTCAGACTTATCAG
Source organism: Gavia stellata (assembly GCF_030936135.1). Classification (NCBI taxonomy): domain Eukaryota; kingdom Metazoa; phylum Chordata; class Aves; order Gaviiformes; family Gaviidae; genus Gavia; species Gavia stellata. The sequence goes on along the minus strand of NC_082599.1, from coordinate 12,067,366 downwards.
CTGAGAAGCTAGTCTGGTGTCTGTGGCATTAGTAATGGAGACGTTACAGATTTTCCCAGATAAGGGCTGTCTGGATCCACGTAATGGAACCTGAAACATGTTTTGTAATGAGTAATTTTTACCTCTTTGATCATTGGGGCAATTAAATCCCTGATTTTACAGTTATGTATAGTTAACTGTGCCGTTTTTACCATCTGTATTATGTCTGTAGTTGCAAGGGGCCCTTGTGTTTTAGCTAGCTTGTTTGACTGCATCCTTGTCATGAAATACGAATGTCTTTTTAAATTTAAAGGTGGCTGAGCAGTTGGCCTTGATGCAAGTGACCCAGCCTCTTCATCCTTCCCTTGGACCATCCAACAAGCTTGCCTTGCTTTGCTTTGCCTTGCCTTGCCTTGCCTTGCCTACCCTACCCATGGCAGGTGGTTTCAGGACTTTATACCCATGCAGGAGAAGGTGGCCTCAGCTCCATCAGCTCCTCTTTATGTCAGGCCAAGGACCTGCAAGAACAGAGGAGGTTCAGTTCCTCATGTGCTGTTTGCATCCCAGTCATCAGTCCTGGCTCCCCTGAGGACGAAGGTGAAATGACGAAGGTGAAATGACGTGCAGCCAGTGTCCTTGCACAGGGTGAGCCCTCGGGCTTTAAGGTAGGACATGCTTCCTCAACCTGCCATTCCTCAGTGCCAATTCTTTGTTACGGGTTTGCTCTGGCATTCAAATCCTGTTGTTTATAAAGGTTTACTAAACACCTGAAATTTATTTACTATGTGGTAAGACACATTTTTCTTCTTGCCTGGCTTTCACTGCATAGATTAGTGTTTTGCCAGAGGTATTACGACACTTCATTATTTAAGTGGAGCTGTTACTTTTGTAATGTATTCAAGCCAGCGCAAGGCCCGTTGCTTTAATGCTATCAAATCCTGGTGCATGGTGATGGATGTGTTCCTAGCCAACAGAAGAAATCTTCCAATTTCCTGAAGTTTTATGTGCAATCTGAGAATTTAAATTACAAGAATGTGTTGGCTTCCTTTAACCTCTGTCAGGACTTTTGGAGCAGAGTGGTATTTGTTATCACCAGTGCCAATAGTTTCCTTCAGGGGACTTTCAGGTTGACTGGCTACTGCATTGGCAACCTCTTACCTTCCCCTCCAGTCTTTTTGGTGCATCTTTTATGGTTTTATCTGTGCTGTTTACTCTGTTGGAGTATACTGCCATAGGTGTATAAGACATCTAGTCTTGCTGAGCCATCTTGGCCATTTTTCTGGTCTGGAGGTAATAAATGTGTAGATTCTTAATTAACTGTAGTAGCATGTAGTTCAAACCGCTGCTGTTGTGTGTTGTGGGAAGTAAGAGTAAGAGGCGATAGCTGTCATAGAAGTTTACAATATAAACAGACATGAGAAATGAAAGCTGAAAGAGAAATGAAAGTGCATGAGATGCATTGTTATCTCCCCCAGGTATGAACAGGTAGGGTAAAAAGTAAAATGATATATCTAGTTTGAGCCACCTTGGTGACGTTTGAGGTGAGACAGAAGGAGACATTTAGAGACCTGTCATAATATGAATTGTTCTAATTAATCTCTCCTGAAGGAGTCATATAGATGTGCAATGCTGATATTTAGTTATGTTTAATACAGTCAGAATCAGGCCCGGTTACTCCAGTTTGTTATACAAATGTTTAAAAAGAAACAATTTTTACCCCAAAGACTTTACATTCCAGCTTCAGAGACAGTCCTGGCGAGCAGATGTTGCAAGAGGGGGAAGCGGGGAAAGGAAGGCGTGTGTATCGCAGTGTTGGCAGATACGTGGCTACACAAGAGTCACTTTCAAACCACAGGAAGCACTTGGCATCTTGCAGGATAAGGCCTCTTCAGGTCATCACGCAAAGAATATTCCACCAGGTGATAAATGTCTTTTGAGTGCACTCTCGCTCCACTGCTGTTGATAAGAAATGCAGATACTCAGCATCTTTCAAGTACTAATTTAGAAAGAATGAAATGGAGAATTATGCCTATGGTTTTTGTTGATGTGTTTAGCTTATCTAACCTGTGGGCATCCTTTCACCTGTTTCTTAAAAGTACGTGTAAACATGCTGTATATTGACTATCCTGTTGGCTGTTGTGACATTACAGAACCATAGTTGTATAAGCTTCTGGAGGGAATATTCTCCATATAGATATGTCCAGAAGCACTGCCTGATAAGAATAGCTAGCACTTCCTTATGAAGCTATTTGTGTGAAAGCAAACAGCATCAATTACCTAATCATTTTGCACTTAGACTTGAAAGTCAGTAAAAGCTCATGGTAACACTGTATAAACAATTGACAAGAAAAGTGAAATACACGTATTAATACTGCTGATGAAACGGATCCACTGTTTAGGATTCTGCTATCCCCAGGTTGGTCCCATTAATCAGTATCATGCTGAACTTGATCTGAGTTCATCACTGTATCTGTATTTATTTCACTGGCTCCATGTGTCCTGTCTCTTGGTCACATGTATTCCTGCCTGCTGTACTAGTGCTGTGTGCCAGGTTTAACCCTGCATGGTTTTGCTCAGGGCCAGTGGTGCACCTTTATTTCAGAATAACATGAGAGTACTTAGCTATAGGACTCTTACCAACCAAACAAAAGAGGAGTGACTTTTTACTAAATGCAGAAGAAACCCAAATCTAACGAGGAGACCTTGTTGCGTAGTTTCTGATGAGTCTCTGAGCAAAATGTAAGCAGGCTGCTTTAACTTTGGAGGAAACCTGCTTGCCTGTCTTGTTGAAGGCAGCCTGCCTGTGTGCTGCTATGCTATAGGATCACACAGATCACACAAATGAAGGGACCACAGTGTGGTTTGTCATGAGCTGGGATTTTCATGCATTCCTGTTACTCAGCCAGAAATTTTCACTCCAAGACATTATAGCTTGGATTCCATGTAGAATTTAATTTTAAAAAATGGTATTTCAAACAAAACGTTTCTGGTTTGGCATTTCCCTTCCGTATAACATTTTGAATTTTTTTTTTAATATAGAACATAAAAGAGACTTCCCCTAGGACAAAGGGCTATAGTTCCTAGCTGGTTGTGATAGCTTGGCCCCGACTTAGCAGTAGAGCTGAAAAAGTATATTTCATTCCTATTCTGCCAGCCAGCAGGATGGTCAGCCATGATGGGTCCTGGCAATTGAATGGAGAATATTGGTTTATTTTGGCTAATGGCTGCATAGAGGTCTTGGGGTAGAGTCTGTCAAAGCTACTGAAGCTGTGAATCATCTTGTATAACATTAGATAGATAGCTGTTTAGGTGTCTACCTCTGATCGAATCGTACTAGGATCCATATGTAATCAAGGGAGAAGTACAGTTTTTTCTTGGATGCAATTCATCTGATCCCTTTTTTAGACATTTGAGGGTCAAGTGAATTGTAGCCCAGGAGTCCCCATCTCTATGCATTGTCCAGGAGTGGAAACCAGATTAATGAGATGGATTCATTTGACAAAACTGAGGCATCCTAACCAGAGAGTCTCACTATTGATTTTAATAAGGTTTCTGATCAGGCACCAGATGGCTTAACTCAGTGACTCTTTCTATTGCCAAACAATGGAAAAACAGGACATGAATTCTGACTAGAACTTTTATGTATTCTAGAAATCCAAGTAACCTGATAAGTGGATTTTAGTTAAAGTTTTTTCAAGTACTGTATATATAAACAGCGAAGTAGACAAGAAGGATTCTTTTTAAAAAAATATTCACACAAGAAAGAATGGATTCCTTTGTTACAGTTGGAATAAGATCTGTTTGTTATAGTCAGAATAAGTCCTTTTACTGCAGACTTCAGGGGTCTTTCAATTCCAAAAGCTGCTTTACAGATTTTACAGCTATCCAACTTCAGAGTGATGGTCTGTGGATAAATACATCACAGGGACAGTTACGATGCAGGGAGGCATCATAGCTGATTCTCTTACAACACTTGCTTACTAGAAGGGAAAATAACAATAGACCGAGTGTTTGTTCATGGCTGGCCTGCATCTGGGATCATTGCCAAATGTGTTCTTCTATTCCTGGGTTCCTAACCTGGCCAGAAGAGAAAAGGAAAGAACCAGCATGTTCCCAGTTCCAAACTTGCTGGGAGCTGTTTTGGTCAGCATACAGCTAGAAAGGCCCGTTCACCTGGGATGCCACCCAAGGTGCGCCAGGTTGGGGTGCTCCCCCCACGCTGGCAGCGCGAGTGCCATGGACAGGGACCACTCCGCCAGCCACTGCCTCCTCGCCTGCAGCGGGGATATCTGGGGAACCCTTCCTCCTGACCCAGAGGGGGCTTCAGTCTGATGTCCATTCCAGTCCCACATCCAAAGGTCTTTGACTGCTTACTGATGTTAAGAGGGCAGTCTTGGCTATTAAAATTCATTTTGCAGCCCTTTCAGCTTGTGGGGTTGTATTTTGTTGTAGGAACAGAAGTTTCTTACAAGGTATTTACATACTTATATGCTGGTCAGAGAGACCATCCTTGCCTGGACCTCAGTACTCTTGTCCTGCACCTCGCAAGGCAGCTCTGCAGCTGGTTTGCGTGTTTGCCCAGAAAGGTGTGAAACGTTAGGCACTGAGTTAAACATCCCTATACAGGGACAAGGTCTGAGATACGGCTAGAGGTCATTGCTGTGTGCAGGTTAATCGACCTGCCCCTCCACTTTCTGAGGGCACGCTTGTCCCTCGGAAAAAAAGGAATTGCTGGACATACCCAAGATTTTGCTTTATTTTACCACGTGGACCACACTGTACCATCACTGCTTTCAGCTGTAGTCAGACATACTATAGGTCAAGAGATACTGAAAGCAATAACAGAGTGCCGCTCACCAAATTAACAGCTCTCCCACTGGACACGGAGGTTGTTTTCATCGCAGTGCAAACAATATTCTCTGTCTGCTTCAGGATTGGCACTGGATCACAAATTTGTAAAGCAGCAGTATAATGAGAGCCCACGGACCTTCGTTCAGCACTCTGCCCTGCTCTTACCTGCTGATTTCAATGACTAATTTGGGAGAGCAACCCTGTAATCAATATTCTATAAATAAAGCAGAAACTCTTTATCCCTGTCATCCTAAAGAGTACCGCTGGCCTGTCAGTGCAGAGGGGATGCGTGCTGGTGAGGTCTGGAAGGGAGAAAGATGGCTACTTGCCCTACGGTACCTTTACTTACCACAGATCCTGTTTGTTTATCCTGAGAGCCGGCATCTGTCTCTCTTTTCAGAGACCCCCACTGTCACAGCAGTGTGTGGTGGGGAGCTGAGGGAGGGTCACAGGCATTTCACCTTCCAAACCCCCTTGGGGGGTGTCGGAGGAGACCCAGAGAACATGTAAGACCTTGATGCTGCTGCTGCCATTGAAAGAAAAGGTACTGTTTTGGATAGGTGCTTCTAAGGATGGTCCTGAACACCGCTGCAGGATCTGCACTGCCTACTGAAGTACCAGTTACTCACTGGGTAGGTCATACTGGTACTTTGGTATCGTATCTTCTCAAATCTGCAAAAAGCATCCTGGCTTCTTGGCATCAAAATGAAATCTGCCTCGGTTCTTTTCATTTAAATTACACGGCAGGCACCAGCCCACGGCTTAATTTACATTTTGATGTGATACTTAAAGAAAAAAATATTTTTCCCTGGATGGAGAGAAGTTATCTGTTAACATAGAGCTATATTATTTTTATTTTATTACAGAAATATTTTTATTGTCTTCATTGGGACAATTTCATATCAATGAGGCACACAGTGTTTGGCTTGTAAGCAGCTGAATTTAACATGCTATGCCATTCAAAAATGCAGATTCTTAGATCCATTTGTCCTTTTGAGCTCTAGAGTACGCTAATTTAACTAGTGTTGCATCTTGTATTGATTATAGTGTCTTTAGATTTCAATGAACATTTGCATCTTTGGCATTTCAGCATTAGAAAGCTAAATGCATTTACTTATTGGCAAACAAGATCATTTAAGGGTTATTGGTTTATTTGTTTATCAAGATGTTTTAAAGTCAGTCTTTCAACCATTCACAATTGTTCTCTGAGCTGGCATCCCTTGAACACAAGAAATCACTGAAGGCCATCTCTATCTCTTCCGGACTTGAAAGGGACTGTTGTAAAGTAACTAGATCCTTTTTAAGAGCTTCTGGCCCCGCTCCTAAAAAATAGAGATGGGAAGGACTGGACCAGGGGAAATCAAAAGACCTGATTATAATCGGTACTTTATGAGCACTTGTGAGGTTTGTGTAAACCCTATAGTCCCAGTGGGCTGGGCATGGTTAGGTGGAAAAGGAGTAGAAGAATACATTTTGGATGAAGAAATGTTACATAATTCCCTGCAAAGAAAGGGTTGGAATCGGAGGTGCTGCAGCACAGTGGGTTGTTTACGCCTGGATTGTAGTGGTTGTGTACAGTTTAGACTTTTTGGACTTGAGCTTGTATTTGTCTTGTATGTTTGCACTTTCCAACCACGCTGTTGAAATACTAGTAAAAATGCTGGGTTCAGAATGCCTTTTAGACTCCAAATTACACTAAAATTTTCCCTAGATGAATCGAACTAAGCTATTGAAACCAGAGAGGCTTAGGGGGTTGCCTTAATGGAGAGTACAGAAATGAAATCATCATGACAGCAGAATTTCTCAAGTTAATGCTAATTTTGACCAGTTGAAAAAAAACATAGTGAATTTAACTTATGTATGTAAATTATTTACATAACTGAAAACATGTTAAGGGGCTGGTTGAGGGAAGGGTGTATAGGAAGTTATAATGTGCCAATCTGCAGCTTCTAGTGGTCAAAATAATTAATTTTAGGTTTTGTGCTGATACTGTTTTGAAGATACTTCCAAGGTCTTGCCTGTGGGTCAGCAGGGAGAGAAAAGGGATTCAGTGATTGTGAAATGTGTTCTTTCATGGGGAACTCTCTTTGTCCCTTCAGATGCCTGTGGGAATTCATTCAAGTGACTGGTAATGGGTTAATAGCACCCCTAAAGTTTTGGTGAGGAAGACTTAGATCCCATAGGGTTATAAGATAGGATTCTAGGATGTACCTGTCTAGGATTCATGAACGTGTTACGATGGAGGAAGATTTATTACGGAGAAATATTGGCAAGTTTGGTGTTTGTTGCTTTGGCATAGTGTAAACATAGGCGTTATTCAACCTTAGCTACATTTCTGTCCTTGGAGATACCTGTTGTCCTCCACCTTGGATGTGTTTCAGCAGCAGGAATGGGTGAAGGCAGTGCATGGGATCTTCACGCACGCCTTATCTTCAAAATAGAGACTACGTTGTGTGTCTGGCTTGGCGGTCAGTTGGAGACCTGAAACTGGTGGTATTTTCTGAGCTGGCAAAGGCTGGGAACATGGCATTGAGCTCAGCTGCTGGAGGAGAGAAACATCATACTTTCTTCAGTAGCAATGCCTCTGCCTAATGATCCAAATGAGAATTTTTGGCCTCAGAGGGAGCTGTGTTTACTCAGCCAGAACAAGGGCCATACAGTTGAGTCTCTCGTTCTCAGTAAAAGCAGGAAAGCCCACAGAAAGTCTTCTCAGATTTTCCCCATTCACCCCAATGCAGGGGCAAGCGATGGGAATGGAGAACCCAGCAAGCTTTTCAGACACGTTCTCAAGCTTGATCTGGTGGCGTGTAATGGTAAGCAGCCTCTCATGAAGAGAATTTTTGTTGCTGATTTTGGAAGGTACTTTTATTGCAGCACACCAGTGCAACTCCTTAGTAGGAATGCTGTTTTAGCCCTTTCTGACACTTTAAGAGGAGCTAATAAAAACTTGCTCTAAAAAAAGCTTGAGTGTTTAGACTGGTCATTTTAGTGGTAAAGCTCATCTCTTATGTCTGTGATAAAATGAATATATGAAGTAAATGCAAAGTATGAAGAAGGCCAGAAGAGGGTTTTGTAACAGGGCCAGGAGCGTTTCTTTTAGAGTTAAGTTCTGAACAGTACTCATATGTGAATGCTTGCTATTCCGTGCTGCTTCACTCTTTTTGTTTAGACACAGAAGGGCTTGTATCCCTGGGACGGGAGTACGTAGTGATTCTGGCTTGCCGTCGCAGAACTCTCGAAGCAGCAGTAAACTTGTGGTTTCTGCACCTGTCTTTGTGGATTAGTGCCCAGAACCTCTAATTAATGAGAGTCCTTGTGTGTCTAATCTGCCTTGAAAAATTAGACTTTCACCCCAGAATGCACTTGGTGCAGCATTCAAAACAGCCCGTGCAGGCTACAGCACTTGACAGGGCGAGATGAATACACGGCGTGAGATGGCAGCACCCACTCCGCACTGTTGTGTAGAGCAGGACTGGCTCCCTGGGTGGCTTCTTGGCCTGTTTTTGCCAGCTTGTACTGCCCTGTCAAACAGTGCTGGTTGTATGTCCACTGGGAAGTCCCAGGTACATGTATTTGCTCTGTGGTAGGTCCCCATCTCCAGCCATCCCACGTGTCCTTGCGGTGACAGTATGAGGCAGAAACAATGAAAGGAGCGTGTTTTGGCAGTCGTCCTAAAATCCTTCCTAGAAAGAATGTGAAATCGCTTGTCAGAGAGACAGATGGGATTTGCAGGCAGCTGGGCGCAGGTAGCGCGTGGGCTCTCCCCGAGTGTGGACACCAGTCCTAGCGATGGCCTGGAGCTGGGGAAGCTCCCAGAAGGTGGCAGGTACGCTGTGGGTGCTGTCCGCGTGCTGCGTCCTGCGAGGTGCCTTGAGGTGCCTGTCAGCTTTTAGCCTGGTGTGTCCTGTAAGGCCTCTGAAGAGCACATGTACAGCAATGTCAATCTAAATTGCAGTAACCAGCTTTGGCAGCCTGTTCTTGCAGGTGGCTTTGGCCCACCAAGCATCCTTGTTCCTTGCTTGGATCACGCGACAGGTGATGAATATGGATGTGGACAAGGGATATGGAAGATGCTGAAGAGCTACAGCCTGATTTCCCAGTGAGAACTACTGCTGCCGTTGATTACAGTGTATACTTGGTATGAATTTATGAATACTGTGAACTTATTCAGCAGCAGATTACCAAATTAAGAAATAATAGGAAGTATGATGCACACAAACCAGAACAAATTGCCAGGACAGGTGATTAAAAAATACCAGGTTTCAATCCTGTATTTTAAACACAAGAAATTTTTGAAGAGCTAAACAGCAATAGCTGTGCAATACTCGAACAACAGCTTTGTCTCTGCGTAGCTGACACTAAATGCCAGCTGAACACTGTTGATTGTGATTTTATGCTCTCTGGGAAGAGCTGAATTATGAGCCTACCAGCCCCTGAAGACTACGTTGGTAGGATTTGTTTTCCAGAACCAATTTCTAGAAACAATAGTCAGGAAAAAAATATGGCAAGTCGTATGTGCTCATCATAATTTTATAATAAAGGGACTCTGTTTTAACAGGATTTGTGGAGTCTTTTTAGGAGAATTAAAGGTCACCATGGCCTCAAAGTAATGAGGTATTGCTCTTGGTTTCTTTTCAGCTGGGATTTCACCATGCAAGTTAATTATTGTAGTTTGTGAGGACGAAATAGTGCATACAAGTACCAACTACCTTGAGCTTGTTACAACTGTATTTTATTTTAACCAGGGATCATTTTAAATGCTTGGGTAACTCTGATTGCCAAACACCTTTATTCCTTGCCCAAAGTGGCTGATGAGACTATGTATATGAAATGACTCAAGTGGAACTACTGCAAAATAATACAGCAGGTGATTCTCCTGATTTTTTCCAACATATTTTTCTCTGTCTCGGTACTATAACATAGACTTAAAAAGCGGCGTGAATTTGGGTTTTCCCCGTATCACCTGGAGCTGCAAAGTGGAGCTTATGTAACAGGCAGAGGCAGAATAATTGAACCAGCAGTACAACTGCTGAGGTACACAGCGCTTGATGTCGTTTGTGATAAATGTAGCTAATTATTTTGCTTTTACTGGTGAAAATAATATAATCTGTCTGCAGCGTTGATCTAGACAAATGCAATTGTAGAGCTAATGTTTTGCTCAACTCAGACCTTACCATTAGCAGACTTCTTTTGCATATTGTCGAGGAGGAAAACCAGATTCCCTGGTCTAAGATGTAATGGATTCATACTGCAAGTTTGGGTTGGTCATTGATTCTGCTCAATCAGGAGATAAACATTTGGGCTGCTAAATAACCTTTTTTTCCCCAGCCTGCACACACATAGGCAATATATTAGATTGCAGAAATGGTATTGTCACTGTTGAACTTGAAAAGTTAGCTGAGTGTTAAGGTTGTTGGCATGCACCTAATGCCATTCTCGTTTTAATTTTCTAATCCAGGGTGACACGCACATGTATGGGCCCCACAGCAGTGAGAGAAAACACGCTTTTGTGTGTTGGCACATTTCTACTTTGGAGGAGGGCTTCAGCATTGCTTCGCAGCAGGTTGGGTGTTGTGCTCTCCTCCGCGGCTCCCAGGTTGTCATGGGGATATGCTTTCAGCTGGTGAGCTGAAGCAGAAGGGGGTTGCACTTGGAATCGGTGAATTAGATCTTGCAAATACTTCAGCAATATCGCATAAAGGTTTGGAGGCTTCGTAATTTTAGGACAACTATTAAGCATCATTTTGTTATCAGGCACGTTGTCTAATATGAGACCTCAGGATGGTATTTCCCTTCTGGAGGTTGGCTATCTGTAAACATACTGCCTCCTTTAGCTCATGTTTTTCCATTTTTACAGTACTGATCATATCTTATTTAAACATGCTTTAGTTTGCATGATAAAGATAGTCTTCTGCCTTTCCCAACTCAGAAGCTGATGGCTACTATAGCTGAAGCTACTCAGCTGTGTAGGGACAAAAAAAGACTTAATTCTACATGGGTTCAAAGAGTATCAGCATCAATCCATCAGGAAGGAAATCTCAAATCCATGAAACCATTGTAGAAGCTGGCCCCCAGTTCTTGGCTAACTTCCTTCCTTCAATCCCACTGAACTAATTTCTTCAGTGCTTCTTGAATATTCAGTCAAACTGAAAAGAAATCTCAGTGCTAAGAGAAAAAGAAAAAAATGTCCTACCCTTTTTACAGATCAGTACTGTTTTACTGGAACAGAAATCTTACTTTCATTTGTTTTGTTAGAAAGAGGAACAGGTTTTAAATTTTCCACAAATAAAGCCAGAAAAGATTTTCTTATATGTTATGTGTATATTATAATATCCATTTTAATTGCAAATGAAATTGAGAAGAAAATTATTTATAAATGAAACAGTATAAATTTTATTTACTAGAATCTTTTATCTTAAATAACTTAAGCCTTTTTGATGCCTTTGGAAGCGTCAGCCAATGCATTTACAAGCTAACTCACCTGAAAAATGCAGGTAGTTAATTTGGCTGTCTATGCCAATGGAACATTAAAAAAACAACACACGTAAATAATTGGTATACCCAAATCTCTATTGGTATCTAAGGCAGAAAAATTATTTCATACTAATCTCTGGACCAATCCCTTGAACATTGTAAGAAGAATCTTAATAAAATATTAAAATCTTAAACTCAGGTTTGACCTCTCTAGAGCAGCATTGAACTAAAAATGGTGTCTATCACATCTCAGGTTTGTAGCTGCATTCCAAATGCTCATAGGCAAATGAAAAGCATTCAGCATACTGTGGAGGATAATATTTTGCCCCAAACTGCATGGGAGGTGAGGAGCAGAACCCTGGAGTCTCCTGTGCTAGACCTTCCTCCGTCTTTCTGGTTGTGAGTGCATGATTAAGTACTATTTTAAAGCAAGTTTCTTTTCAAAACAAACACAACTGGAACGGTTCTTTATGGCTCTTCGCTGTGTTTGTAAAATTTGTATTTCTGGCTGTTTGAATGTTATAGTAAAAAGGCCAAAATTCCTTTACTTATTTTCTGGCAGTATGTTTACACAGCTTAGGAACTCATGTGTTTTCTTGTCAGTGCAGAAACCATTAAATACTGGGTTTGGAATAATTCAGCTTACCTTCATTCTGAAGTAGGTATAGGTTTCATAGAGTAGGATTAGGAAGCTGGAGGGTAGACATAATAACCAAAACTCATATTGGATCCATCACTGTTTTCTGAAAACAGATCTCTTCTGGGCCAAACCATCTGATTGTGTGGATATATTGGTTGCTCCTGGTACTTACTTTTGCAGAGGTTTTTATTTCATTGACAAAGTAAATTTTGCTTGTGTGATACATATGGACCGCTCTGGGACTCTGAGATGAACACATTCCATATGCACATTTAAAATACAATTTCATTGAATGACTGACTATAATTTATATGTATTAGGAAAAAGATGGAAGTCAGTACTGTATTGACGAAAGGGCCAGAATGCAGCAGATACTTCAGCATGTGTTTGACTGTGGGAGTAGGGGTACCATCAGTAATTTACAATTTTGCTGGACTGTTGACCGGAGTCTTGTGTACCGGTAAGAGTACCTTTGTCTAAGATTGGGCACAAAATGTAAGTAGCTTGGAGAAACGTATCACGCATTTTTTTTCTCATTCCACACAATAATAATTTCATTGATTTCAGTAACTTTAACTTTGCATAAGGCTGACATGGAATTGTGATTTCCTCTTTTGCTGTGTTTCCTCTAATTGTTCATATTTAACGAAAAATTGGATACTTACAAAATGGTGATTCAGCACAGGGAGGAAGTGCAATAGAGATAGTGCTGAGATTTGTAGAAAAATGCTTTGAAATCTGTAAGTTTTCTAAAGTATTTGATTAAAACGCAGCCTTTTCTATGTCGATGGAAAGAGACTTTTTCACCCTTTTCTCGGCAAACTAAGCGGTGATTGGAAGTGAGAAAACTGTTCTTTACTATGAATTTTTCTTGTCTTGTTTTCTAGCCAATTGAAACAAGGTTTTATCAGTGCATGGTACCAGTTGGAAACTTCTGAAGCTTTTTATATGTCTTGCAAATGTCCTCCCACATCTCTTTCTTTCCGCACAAGCATACAGGAGAAAGGGAAAAATGTGAGCAACACATTTAGGTTGAGGATGATTAAACAACCATGCTTCTGAATAAAAGCAAAATTTCTTTCACAGCAAATTACTTTAGTATCATTCTCTGTAATACTATTAAAAGAATAAAATAATGTGCTCCTCATTTAAACTAGAAGAACCCCACCACCAGCCTGGTTAACAGATCAAGGCAGTCAGCTGACGAGCCACATATGGTAGAAACTGCTGCATATGAATTGTTAATGATCTTCACTGAGGAAAATAACCTTCTTCCTGTTGGTATGGAGCCCAACTGGAGTGTGGAAAAATCCATTAAATGTATGAAGATTACAGTGAGTCAGACTTCATATCCTCTTTCAATAGGCTGTAGTGTGAAATGGTGATTTAGAAATACTTTCTGGTTTTTTATGATATTCCCTGGCATCATCTGACCTTGCTGTACCACTAGTTGAAATGCCGTACCGAAGGCTAGATGTTAGTCTGTTTGAGGCAAAACCCCCAAACTGGATTGTCTCAAGATGGGCGTTTGCACTTCAGCATTTCACTTACTGTTGCCAGTGCTGAGTGAAGGATGGGTATTCGACCCCTCTCAGTCAAACGCTGTTCCACCTGAAGGCATAAACCAGAAGGGTTTGGGCATACACATCGCCATTTAGGGTAGGTCGTGGAGAGCAGTCTGGAAGTTCTGTCTTGTAGGCAAGCAGATCATGGTGATTTAACAACACCGTTGAGGTTTAAATGAGATTTTTTGGGGAGAGAATTAGAACTACTCTTAGAGTTGAGGCTTGGAGCATCACCCCTCCTCTGTTGTTACCATCTATGGCTTTGCAGGGGGAGGTGGATGTGGCCAGCAAACCCTGTGGGTCCCTACGGAGCTCCCAGGAACAGCGTCTGGGGTCCTGTGGCTCGGGCAAGTTTTGCTGCTGTCAGCCCTTGCCTGGCTGCTTGCCCTGGTCCCTTACTGTATGGAGGTAGAAGAAGTAAAGGGGAAAGTTAATGGTGAGGGGTCTTGTTTCTGTTTTCATCTGGCTTTGGAGACTGTTTCCACCTGTGCCATAGACCACGTCTTCTGTACTGGTGGGAAGCTGTGTGGATGAGGAAAAACTTCCCTGTGCTCTGAGAAAAATGACTTGTACAATGGAGTTACTATTGCTAACTTTCCGTCTGCTGGCTTTGGATATATTCTGCTATTATTATTATTATAGTAAGGAAATTGCAGTATGCTTGGTTGTAGGCCTAAAAGCAAGGGCTGTCTTCATTTAAGAGTAGAATGTGGTATACAAGAGCAACCTGCTGTTTTGTTGTCAGTGCTACTGACTTTACTGTGCCTGAATACGCAGGATAAATTCAAGAGTTTCTTTTAGCAGCCTGGGGAGCTGGGAGTGCGGGACCCCAGGCAGGCAGGCAGGAGGACGGGCAGCTGGCAGAAGCGCCTGACCCAGATCGTCTCCGTTTCGTGTCGGCAGATCACTAATCCATTATACTTACCAAAATATTTCCAGTACTGTAAAACTTTTCAGTGAAATTAAATGACAATGATATAAGTATTTCAGAGAGATTTTAATTCATCAATTTTGAAGAATATTTAAGTTAAATCTGCCCTTCTATAATTTTTGGTTGAGTTTATAGCAAAACTTTTTTTGGGCGAGGGAGGGAAGACTGGCGTAAAGGGGCCGTAATTGCCACTTTTTATTCCAACTCATCATCCTCAGATACTAGAGATTGGTGGATACCGTTTGAAGAGAAAAATATCAGTGCAGATGTATCAATTTAAGAAACTGAGAAAAAAGTGGAATGCATGAAAACAGAATATATTCTTTCTAGGGCTGTATTATCAGCCCCATTTAGTGCTCCGTTCTGCAGTCCTTTCTTACATAATGCCGCTGGGTAAATTCAGCTCTGCAGAATCTGGCCTTCAGTAAATATTTTTAAATCTATTTATAGTCTGTTAAAATGACAGCATAAAACTGTTACAACAGAACTGCTTTCTCTCTGCAGCTTCATCTACTTATTTTTGTCACCAAAGCAATTTTTAGCACGACTTTTACTTCTCTTAGGATTGCAAAGCTAATGTGGCATTAGCAGTGGGGCTGACGGTGCTCTGTAAACCGGGGAGATCGCAGCTTTGGTGCTTTGATGGAGGTTTCAGCCCTCGCAGCCAAATTAAATGATAGTTTTATTTTTGTCACTGAGGAGCCATAAACATATCCCTACGATATAATTTTGAAGTTAATTTTCAGAGGAGATCTGCACTTCCATTAAAACATACGATTTTCTGGCAGTAATTGTTTTCCCGGCATGGCTTCTTTTTAGAAGGCCTAAGGGCTATTTATGATAAAACTGTCAAATTTTGTATCCTCCGTTTCACAGGTTGCTCTCATCCAGGATGTAATTTTAAGTCCTGCCTGTGGGTGTTAGATAGTTGTGCAGCCTCAGGTGAAAAACCGGGGAGGAACCGTGACTCAGAGGTGACGAGTAGGATTCATCTACCTTCACTCAGATGTCCAACTGTGAGATGCCTCCACCTGAACTGGTCGTTCTGGCTCTATTTATAGTCACTGGAGGGAAGTAGGTGCCTGCCAGGGGTGACTCACCTCTGCACTGCGGGGCAGGAGGTGGCACTGGGAAGGCACCCGGCTCCTCCGCGGCCGGCCCCGTTGCAGCAGGGTGCACAGCTCCGGTGTGGGTGGCCAGCAGCAGCCAAGGTGAGTGTGCTTCTCACCTCGCAGACCTACCAAGATTCACGTTTCCCCCCACTCATTACACTTGCATAGAAGGCTGCAGAAGAAACTGGCAGCTACACGTTGTCAGAGGCCACCTTTGGGGCTGGAGACCAGGGATTGCTCATTGCCTCTGCCCACCTCTTGCAGCAGAAGCTGGAGCCTGTCTTGATCTTTAATCTTGATCTTTAATTTCCTATGGCTGTAGCTTGGATTTGAGAAGGTTAGAGAGGGAAACGTGCATGCAATGTAGCTGGTTGGATTACGTACCCCTTTAAGACCGTAGTAGAGCTATGAAAATCTAACTTTTGAGTGAACGGTACTGCCTTCAGAAGAGGGACCATGTATTTTATCCTTGATGCTTTCATATATTACACAGCACACATATTTGTAAGATGAAAGTAGCTAGTGAAAACCTCGGATGTTACAAAATTTTATCTCTGTCTTTGTTTTTGTTATGTGGCAATACAGGTATGTGCAGATACGCTTCCAAGTGTTTAATCTCCGTAACAGATTGCGTTGAGTTTTTCTGCCAAGTTGGAAATTGTTTACTGTTATCTTTATATCCATCATCAAAACTTCAGTGGCTCTTCATGATACTTCTGAATGTTTTGTTTCTAATTCTGATGTCTGATATGATTGCAGTTTGTCATGCACCTTCATTGTCTACATAATGCTAAAACCGAGGGGTTTTTGAACAGTCAGTTGCAAATTTATGGTTGGTTCAGATTAAATTCAAATCTGTTGCTCACAACTAGTTTTTTATTTGTTCTTTTTAGTTACAGTATTGAAATTTTTATAATATCATGTAATTTAAAGAGTTTCTGCTGTCTCCAAGGCTTTAATAGGACATCACGAATTGTAACACTAAATCCTTGATTCTGCAAAGAATGATTACTGCAGAGGAATTACTCCAACGGGGCTGTGCAAGTAGTTTGCTTTGCTTTCTTTTTTCCCTACTTGGGGATTAATCTCTACGGTGTATTAGAAGTATCCCAGAGGAGTTGTTCATAATGTTTATGATGTCATTTCTCCGAATTAGTTATTTTTTGTAATTATTATTTGAACCATTAACACTAAATTTGAGATGAAAGACTGTGTAGAAGTGCTGTAGCTGATAAAATTGCATGATAACTTGCCCATTAAATATCTTCATTAAAAGTCTGAATACTGTTGTGCTCCAACTTGGTCCCATTAAGGACACTTTTGATGCCGACGTTAGCCGAAGTGCGAGCAGGCCGCCTGATAGCTTCAGCCCTGAAATGTGGAGATCTCGAGCAGTGTGAAGTTCTGCATTGCTCTGCAGCAAGCCTGTGACTTTAAGGCCAGTTGTAGGAAGCCAACTTTCTACCAAAATCGCATTTTATGTACTTAGTGCTAATTAACGAAGACATGTGGTTCTCTCATGTGTATAATGGTGTGAATGCAATTTTCTTCATTTTACAGGCGAGTGCGTCCAGTTGTTACTCTGAGGAAAGCTTTTGCGCTGTGGTGTAGAGAGGAGGGAGGAAAATCCTGCCCTCTGATCTGAATAAAACTCGGAGCAGCCCTGGCATTGAGGCTTGGAGCGGCACAGTCTTTGCAGTAACAAAAGTTTTTGGAATATTTTTCACGAGGCAGTTTTCTGTGCAAAGGGAAATGCTGCGTTGCAGCTTGGTGCAGTTCCCTGGTGTCGTGTGTCTCGCGCTGAAGAAAAGATTTTGACTTGGGACTTACTGTCAAGGCTAATTCCTCGCCTTCTTCTGGGCGTTTGTGCTTCAGTATCCCATCGTTTTCCCTCCAGGCTCTTCACTCCTGCCTAGTTTCGGGGTACACTGACCCTGTGCCAGGGTGCTTCTGCCGGGCGCTCATGTGCTCCAGAGGCTCCCGCTGGCGAAAGACCACCACAGCCTGGCCAGTCCCGCTGGAGCTGGTGGGGGAGCGGCGGGCCACCCGCTGACACCATGCTTGCTCTGGACTTGCCCGGCTCCTGGATTTGCCCCGGGCAGCCCCAGGCTCGGGTGGGCTGTTGGCTTCTCAGTGTAGTCCTGACTGTTCCAAGGCGGGGTTGCCCTCCATGCAGCGTGCAACTATCAGTACGCTGAATATGTTCAATTAACAGCTGTGCTTCATTATAGAGTTGACTGATGCCTTAACTCGGTACAGGACATATGAGGTACCATATTGTTAATTGTTATAGCGACAACTTCAATACAGGAAACACAGCAGCGTGTGTAATACTGCTCATGCGTGTTCTTTGCGTCCTATTTTAATAGTTATTGCTCTTGGAAATAAACATCTATTTGAATGATTAATTTTTTCAGGCTACGAAAAGTGATGTATTGAATAGCTTTTTGTTAAAATGTAATTACCGGTGTTTGAGAAGAAGCCTGAAAAGAGTCAGCCGTGTTGGAGCCATGGCTAAATAATACCTTAAAACGTACTTTTTATGTGTAATCTTCTAGTACTAGCAATGTCATCTCAAGTCAAAGCTGCACTAATTAACCACTGCAGTATCTTAGTGAGCTAAGTTTGCACTTAATGTCTTTCCGTAACATTGAATTGTTCTGGTTCCAGGCTTTACCAGTAATCATGTCTGGGATCATTAAAACCTCAGTGAACTCCACAGAGTGGCTGTGGGATGTGTTTAGTTTTTGTGTGGGCTTCTTTTGCTCTCTAATTATTCTTTGCAAGTGAGATTAAGAGAGAACTGTAATTAAAATGTTCTATTTTTGAGCTTTTGTCATCTTGAGTTGGTGAGCAGCACTGATATATCATCTCCTTTGGTGACAGAAGTATGGTTTGCAAAAGCAGGGTAACTAAGGATGCTGGGAGGGAGAGGGCTGGCAGAAGTCATTTTCTGCGGTAGAAAAAGAGAGTGATTTCTATATTGTGTGCAGAGGCAACGTAATGGATCTAAGTTAGCGATTGGGTTTTCTTTTTCTAATTTTGGGGACTAAAACCCTCCCCCCACTCCAATCCTACTGCTCATCCGGACTTTCAGGACAGGTTCTACAACTGAACGTGCTGGCCGTCTCGCTTCTTTATTTATTTGCTGTAGAAGTTAAGTGGAGCGAGTGCTCGTTGTTTTCCTCTGTGCCAATTCAGCCTGGTGAGATTAAGCGGGGAAGGATCGGCTGGGCAGAGATTTCCATCGGCGGGGCTCTGGATTGCCGGTTATTAGATGACCCACATACATCAGGCCCCTGTTGTGACATGTGATTTTTCAGCTCTTTGGTGGAAACCGATGGTGCACAAAGCCCGCTTTGAGATGTGGACAGATGAAAGGAGATGAAACAGCTGGTTTGGTTTTATCCCATTCAGGTCAGTTTTTTGTAGTCAATGCGCAGCTTTAATAATAATAAAACCAGCTGTTGTATACCAGAAAACTTGCCATAAAAGGGACATAATTACTGAGGGGGCCAGTACTGTCATTTAATCTATCCTCACTTCAAAGCAGAGATCTTGGTTTTAAGATCAGGAATGATGAATGGCTATGGCGTTACTATTAAAGTATTTGCATTGATTATTTTTGTGTTTGAAATGGGGAGGCAGAGATCATCCTTGATCCTGGAGTGTTGTACAGACATACTTGAATGCATATGTAAAAAACACCTAATGTCACAGAGATAAATGGTTGATAATTAACTTTCAGCTCTTGAGGGTTTAGTAGGAAAAGGAGAAGTCTTGAGAAGTCAAGAATCAGCAAAACCAGGAAGGTGTGAAGTCCACAGTGGAGTGAGAAAGAGACCTGGTGGGGAGAAGGGAGGAGGGATTGGCTATGGAATAAAATGACAACCCCAAGTCAGTGCAATGGCCGGACCCTGCTTTCCTTCCAGCTCTCCAGCTAGTACCCTTCTGCAACTGGTAACAAAAGTATGAAGGGTGACTGCCACCACTTCTGCCAGGGCTAATTTTTTAATGGAAAGCATAATAAATTTGGCAGTTGAGGACAGTCACTTATAATGCGCAGAGGAATCTGGATTCATGTGAGCCAATTAGTGGGAATCAGTGGGATTTTGTTCAGAGATGGTGATTTCAGGAATGATTTCTACAGCAGTTTCTCAGAAATGAATAGTGATGACAATCAAGAAAAAGAAACAACTTCAGGGCAGCTCACCAGAACTCCCAGTTAAGGAATTAACTTTACTAGATTTTGACTCTCACCCTTTTTTTTGGCCTATGAAGAAATTAATATGAACTGTAACATCTTAGTATTTTCTAACTCCTGAAATTTTGGAGTAGTTTCATTTTGTGTAGCCAAGTATGGAGACATTGAGATAGGAAGTCTTAAGGGTAGCCTGAAATCCAGGGAGCTTTTGAGATCCAGTTCTGCTTTCATGTTATTTTAGGGGCGTCTTGAACTCTGGTTCACATTGCCTGTAATCCCTACCTGCCCGTGTGCCAGGTGATGGCAGAGCTCCTCTAAGAAAGGCGTTGAGCTGCTTTTCCTCTCTAATATTAGTCAAGTGGAATTGAAGACAATATGATGTTTAAAAAAAGATTATAATCTGTTAGCACCTAAACAACACCAGGGAGGTACTTGATGTAGATTTTTAACTTAATTTAAAATGATCCTTGGCCTTGCCTGAGTTTGGTTTGTATTTTAGATCACAGGGTAGAGCAGTAATTTTTTAACACAAAGCATGCAAAAGATATATTAAAACTCTTCATTGTATTATTTGTCTTGAATGCGTATTATGGTTGATATAAAACACAAACTGAATGTTATTATTTGGCGCTTACATTTCTTACCTGACTTGTATGTTAAGTCCATCGATGTTTTGTGGCTATCGTGAGTCTTCTGTGCTTAATTCTGCAGCAGCACTAATGAAACCCAGGGGATTTCTTCCAGAGCTGCTCGAGGGCATGTGGCTCGGAGCGGGGAACCCACTGAGCTGATGCAGGGAGGGATGAGCATAGCACCAGGAGAACAAGAAGCCTTTTTTGCCTAAATGTGTGAAATGTGCCTAAATAGGCTGTTCCCATACTGATGAAGCAAACTAGAGATTGTTAATAATCTGTAAATTGTGTGAAGCAAGATATTAACTGAGGGTATGGCTGTTTTCTAGGTAGCTTTAGTGCCAGCTTATGTTTCATGTCGTTGGTTTCATACATCTGCTAATAGACATTTCAGGTTATAACTTGAAAAATCTCTTTATTTGTAGATGGATAATATGAGCTATGTAGCTACATAATGGTCACAGGGTGTGGGGGGGGAAGGTATATGTGTGTTTACACATATAAAGTAAATATTTACGCTAGCAACACCAACTCAGTTTCAAGTAAAACAGAGAAAGTTCACTGGTGTCTTAGTATTGACTGTGAAATTACCCTGGAAAGACTTTATTTGTCGTATATGACCTATCAACCTAAATGTAAACCAGCCAGTTTATTACATACCAAGGGAGGACAGAGGGAAAGACAAGTACAGTTAAGTTTCTTGGGCTTTGGGAGTCAAGGAGCAAAATCTTTCACCAGCTGGGGAAAGGCTGCAGTGCAAATTGGCTGCAAATAGGTCCCAGCCATGGTTGGGAGTGAAAAAATAGATTTTAACTTACATTGATTGTCCAGTTTGCTACTCTGAAAATGAAGTGTGATGTTTTCCACCTTTTTTCCTTAGGCTTTCCTCCGTTTATATTTTTTAAATCTCTGTCTCCCTTAATCCTTGCTGGGTATAGATTGTCTTCTAGTACCAGAACAAAGAAAAAGTAAACTTAGTTTTACCTGATTTTTTAAAAAATCATATTATTTCTTTCTCCTGCACAAGCACTAATATATATTCCATTTGGTGACTGAACATTTTAATCACTGCATAGTGCTAAAGAGCTGGTCTAACCTCTAAAGCGACTTAAAAAAAGTGGTTTAAATGCAGGTTTTTTTAAGAAGGAAAGAAAACAACAGCAGTAACATAGAGTAAGATCAAAAAACCATGAGGCTGTTCTCATCAACTTTAATACTAAAAATTCAGAATTTTTAATGTTTTCTACTAAATGGGAATTCTTTTCAGCTGGATAGGTTTCTGAAACTGTTTTCAGGGAAGTACCTATCCAAAACACCAAGTGAGTAGACTGCAATAGAAGAGTGATCTGTAAACACATATTGGTAATGCTGTGGGATTGGCGACTTTTAGAAAGTGTAACTACTTTCATTAGTAAAAATTCCTGAAAAATTGCACATTTTTGTTTTAGTCAGCCATATGACTTCAGTTTATTTGTTTGCTAGTGGGATCATTAGCAAGGCACACAAGCAAAACTTGTTCATCTGGTCATTTATTCTATTGCGCATCTGAAGCTCTGTGTATTTGTAGCTGAGTGGTGATTTGAAGTCTGTTGGTTTGATGGAGAAGGCAATGTACTCATCCAGAGGTCAGGCTGCAGACTTTGAACGTCTTGGAAACTCTGAAAACTGTGCATTAACTTTTTAGGAGAATGTACACAATGGGTATCTGATCCGATGAAAGCAAAGAGCTACATGAGTGTTCCCCTAAAGAAAAAGGAAATTATAGTAGTATTCTGTGTGTCATTAGATCTGACTACATTTGCTGGACACCTCTACATTTAACAAAAGGGTTGTTCCTTACATTTCTTCTTTGTTTTTCTGCTACCTATTGATTCTTTTTATTTATGTCGGAAAGTTGCATGGGTAACAACCGTAAGACTCTTTTCTAAGCATCAGCCAGATTCTTGGTTTTCTTGGACTGCTGACATACAGTAAAACACTGAGCCACACCTTAGCAACAGTTACCTACATCCCTCTGTGGCTTCATTCTGAGGGGGAAGCAGGAAGACTTGTGTTCTTGGGTACCCAATGTGTGCTGCAGATTCCTGCTGACGTCCGTGTTGTCTGGGGTGATCACGTTACCCTGACAACCAAGAACATCCCTGTTTTCAGGGCTGGTCCCTGCATCTCCTTGGATTTTACAAACACAACTATTTTTGTTAGATGGGCACCAGTTTTGTCTTGCACACTGGAAGCTGGACGTCTACAAACTGCCCCAGCAGAACAACAAAGAGATCTCCATCTAGGAAGATGGATGACAGGCTGCCTCACCATATGTGTATCACATTTGCCTGCCAGATCCCGACTCCTTTGTACTTTCCTCTCAAGCCCGTTTCTTATATTACAGCCTTCTTTCAGTTCTGCAGAACGTAGTGATCCCAATTAAACCCAGTTCCTGTGTTCTTTCTTCCTCGTTAAATCTTTCGTTATTTATTAATTTTGGTCAGTCTAATGGTGTCACATGGCTGGAGCAATGAGCAAAGTCACCTGTTTATTCTCTTGGAGCAGTCAAAAAAAATGGAAACTAGAACCAGTGGGGGAAGTAATTTAACATTTCAAGTCCTTAAGGAAATCACAAGCCTTTAGAAGTGTAAGAAGCACGTGAATTTTCTCCAGAAACTATTTATTTGAAAATGTCCCTGCAGACATCAGTCCGGATTTGATTTCTTACCGAGTCTCTTTTTACTAGTGCAGGGTAAGAAGTTTAATTATCTGATAAAGTACTTCCTTCATATAACAGATTACTGTTACACAGAATTGTATACTGCAGACCAGTGCCTATAGAGCTGTGCGTTCAGTTTCTTATTTTAACAGTTATTGATTTATTGTCAAAATAGAGCATTTTGACCAATGTGCTTTCTTGGTTGCTCTTTTCTAGAAATTAAACATGAAAATTGTAAAAAAACCCCAAACACGCTTTTGGGGAAATTTTGGGGAATGCTTAATATATGACAAAAATCTGAATACTGGTTCTTCGAAAATGGCGTTGTGGCATTCCTTATTCAACACCATTTAATGACTCCTAGCTGAAATACGCATCATCTATGAACAATTTTCCCTGTCTCCAGACACCAAAGTGCCAACCCTATAAATTGTTTTTCACGGCTCTCACATTCCAACCAGGAGTAGCAGCTCTGCAACTGGAGTTTAACTATCAGGTCTAATGGTGTATGAGCCAGAAAACAATCTAGTTAGTTCCTGCTTTCAATTTGTGTTGGATTTTGCATTGCAAAGAGCTGCAAATTAGTAGAAAAGTAATTTTAATCCCTAAAGCAATCAGAGGTAATATGGATGTCACATGCAGAGCATGTCTATTAAGAAAGGGTGGTTTTCTCATAGCTGCTTTTTTGAACATCAGCACACTGACTGTTAAGACCATGAGACTGGTTTTCCTGTGGCTAGGAGCAAACCTTCACAAATAAAGTGGGACTTTGCTAACTATGAATTTAAGAAATAGTTCTTTTTTTTTCCCCAGAATATGTTAAAATAATTCCTCCTTCTGTTTTTTTAGATGGAACTGCTTGTCTAAAGATGTTCAGATGTCAGCAATCATCTCACTCCTTACATGGATATAAAACGTTACCAGAGCCATCACTGTTTGTCTTTGTAGTTTTGTATTTTATCTCATACGCAACGTGGTAATTCCTCATTTTGAGAAGTTCGGCTTTAGCAACTGCTTGGTGTACAGCTGTATTGCTGAGATCCTTAGGTGCAGGTATAGTGCAGCAGACATTGAATTTATAGTAGTAATAGAAAAAGTGGATTTTGTTGAGGTTTAAAGTCCTTAGGTCAAAACCATTTCACCTGGGATTGCAGAAAGGGACTTGACTGTTGATGTTCTTAGGAAATAGGGTTTGGATTGACCTAGAGAGATGGTCTGGTCCGTTCCTTTGTCTCCGCTGGGGTCAGCTGCGTATATATCTTTTGGCTGATTTATAAGGACTTTACCTGGACACTAAATAGGGCACAGATGAAGCTTTCTAGACCTCTGTTGTTCCTTGTTGAGTAACTTCAGACTGTCTTAATAGGTGCTGAGTTAACACATAGTGCCCAGAGCTGATCGCCAGGTTTCATGTGAGGTCTTGCAAAGCTGAACAACATGGAAGGATTATTTGGGTACTTTGTAGGCTAAATACCTGTTTGTATTTCTAAAATGTGGTGATTAGTTGTTGTGCAATTGCATGAAATCAGTAATAAGTGTCCTGCAGAAAACCAGTTGTTGCCCGTTCTGTATTTTTTTGGGTGTGATTGATTGCTTCTTTTCATTCTGAAACAGCGAGAAAACAAGTAACAGAACAAGCTAAGAATGGATAAAATACCGCAACATTTAGGATGCAAGCAGCCCCTTATGTCCATTGAATTTCCTGTTTGCTGAAAGCAGATTAATAGAGAGCTCTTTCAGAATTAGGTTTTTTCAGCAGAAAGACCCTGCTCTATGCAGTTTTCCTGTGGGGTCAGGAATATTCATTTTTTCATTTATCCATGAAAACTTATGGAAAAAAAAGGGAGTATAATTCTGAATTTTAATTTACTTTTGTGAATATTCCTCGTATTTTCTGCCATTACTCATTCTTCTCCTCCTTTCCTCTCCTTCATTTTGTATGTGAGATATGTAATAGAAAGTAATTTTTTTCTTATATGACAGAGGCACTTAAGCCCCAGTGAATTCATTGGGTTTTGCACAGGGCTGTTTATTCTTACTGACATGAGCAGGAAATGCACTTGTGTGTCTTAGGAGATTAGATCTCTGTCTTTTTTTATGATAGCTCTCTGTCATGTTTTATTCATCATAAATAAATGAATCATTTTAAGACTACTACTGTTACTTATAATTATTTTGCTGTTTACTTGTGCATTTCCATAGATGGCACGCTTGAGAACATGGAAAAGACTTCTTTCTTTTTCAATAGAAAGAAAGTGGATATCTGCTGCCTTTTTTTTTATTCAGTATGACATATCACACCAGAGCTACTGACATGTGGGCAGAAATTAAATACAGCTCAGCCTCTGAACCCCATCTACATTCTTGAATTTGTGAGTGTATAATTGTAAGTTAGTTTCCCAGCTCTACAAGTTTTGTGGCTTAATGGTTTTAAATCTAGAACCAAAGGGGAAAAAAACCCTTCATATTTTCTCGTTTTATTTCAGAGGTCTCTGAAGTCTGATGTGATTTGGTTCTTACTGTTGTGAGACTAACCGTACCAGCTCACCATGCTGAGTGTCTTGCAGCTTTGGCCATCACACTCTAAATGTGAAACTGAAGTTACGGTTGCCACATCTTTGTTCCACTATCCAGAGTACTCGAATAAATAACCTGAATGCAAGGCGGCTTGTAAGTCCCATTAGTGAGTGCTGGAGTTAGTAGACTCTTGCCTTCTAGCAGGAATGGAGACCGAGATGTAAGACCAGTTGTCTGTGAATGGCACTTTCATCTCAGTACAGGCATTGGACAGTCAAGGCTTCTTTCTTGATTTTAATGACCCCTCTTACTGTACGAAAAGTTACGTCAGTGATTCAGAAAGTACTGCTTTCTTTTCTTGGGACCTGGTGTGTTGTGGTGTTGGTGGGTGACCTGGGAAAAAGAAAAAAGGAGAGTGATAGCTTTCAAGTCTCCAGTGACACCAAAGGCTTAATTTGAGATCTCTAAGTACAGTCCTTGTGCTAAAGGCTAGGAAATTAAGGTTTTCCCCCTCCCCTCCCCAGCCTTAAAAGCATTAAGTTTTACTTTGATAATTAACTCTCCCTGCAGTTCTTTGTAAGGAAACAATTGAGCTATTATTGGCAAGATTAGCTGGAAAATGCAAACGTGGGAGTTCGGTTCCTGGTTCTTTTCCGTTTTCTTTGTTCCTGTGACTGTACCTTCGTTGAGTCGCAGGCTTTTGCATATATCGGTCTATGTAGGCACAGCATAGGCAATGGCTTTTGTGGTACTTGCTTTTAATTCCTATGCAGTGAACTGCACAATAATAAAGGTTTGATTTAATAAAATGCTGTGATGATTTTATTGTGTATTTTGGGCGGTTTCTGTACATTCGCTACTTTATTTAGGACAGGCTATGGCAAACCTTGCAGCTGGAGGCTTGTGCTGTGCTAGGAAATCAGCAGGAACCTCACGGAGGGAAACTTGGTGCTAGAGGTTTCTTAGTGAGGTAGGTTACTCAGAGGGAATATCGGAGCTCTTTGGTGAAAGCAGTTAGGTTTTCGTATCCCTGTAGCTGTACCGTGGCGATTTACTTGGGCTGCCCTTGGTGTACAGTTCTGCACTGTGTTGGGTCTTCTTCCATCTTAGCCCTACAGCAGCATCTCTTACGGGGGCTGGAGCACGCTCTCCAAAAAGCCTGATTCTTTGTTATACGAGTATGTCTGCTGTAGTTGTCACTAAAGCCAGCAACAAAACAGCTTTGTAAGCGTTGCTTTACATGCAGTATTTCTTTTTAACTTCAAAGATAAATTTCCTCATAATGTGTGATAAAGATACTGAGTTGAAGGTACCCAGCAGTTCATACTCGTGTAGCAGTTTTCACGTCCCAACTCTATGGAAGAGTGTCCAGTGCTCCTCTCTGGTTTACGTAACACAACGAAGCCCATTGCTGCTGTTGCGGTTGTGCTGGCTGTGATTTTGTTAGAAATCTTGATCTTTATCTTCCCCCTTAACATTTTTCTTTGTTTATTGAGAAATGCTGGCTGCCCAACCTGTGCCAGCTGTCCCTGGATCCCAAGGGAGTATCCAGCAGCTGTGAATAGCTGGAACAACTTGGTCTTGGGCCAGCCCTTTCCTTGGCGGTGCCCGGCTCTCGCACACCCTGTGCATGGTGGAGCGAGGCTGAGGCCGCTCAGGAAGATACTGCTGTAAGTCCAAGGAACTGGTGGGCTGTGCCTGTGCTGTTTACTATCTGGACAGGGCTGTAGACCCACTGTGGCTGAGGATTTTCCTATTTCACATGGTGTAAGTTCGTTGGCACCTGTGAAGCCATTCGCTTGCAACCCAGTGTATCCTTTTGTGTTGGTTTTATTCCTGCCAAATTATAGATTAAATACAGAAGTACTGATGTGGGTAGTAGAGAACAGAGCATGTATATGCATATGTCAGACATGTTTTCTTACTATTTTTGGCAGTATGTTTTCTCTGCCTGAAATAACAAATTTTGCATAGCTCTGTCTCTGTTGCTACCACGCTAGCTTCTTTCCTTTTCTGTTCTTAGGTTTTTAGATTTCAAAGCTGGAAAGCAACCTTAGATCCTCTAGTCTGCTCTCTTGTATCACACAGGTCATCATAGAGTTTAATCCAATTATTTCTAACTTCATTAAAATGTAACTATTCAAAACGCCTCCAGTCCTGTTTAAAGAATTCTATATAATCTTTTGCTTCCCTTTTTCTTGCTTTCTTCTCCCACGTTCAGTAAGTTTATCTTCTGGTTAAACTTTTTGCTTCTTTATGTCGCATCTCCTTTTTTTGTCTCATTGTGATTTCTCATTTAATATTAATTTCTCTCTGGTTTTGTGTGCGCTCTCCAAAAGGATTGTTTATGGATCAGGAGAAAGGTTTTAGCATTGTTGCCTAAAATAAACTCCCAACTGCTAATGCTGCTGCTCCCAGTAGTTAATGGCTGCTTGTCTGAAATACATTACTATAGCTGTGCTTGATTACCTAATTGTGCTTAAAGTATACAAAGGAATTCAGATTTAGGGCATGTAAATGTTACCTTGAAATCCCAGGTAGAAAAAAATTGACCTAAATGGGCAGTTGGCACTTCCAAGCCCTGTTATAAGATTGATTGCAAACAGGGACTGCTGACTTCGTCATTCTGAGCTCCCGGAAAAATAAACAAACAAAAAACCAGCTTCCAAGTGGTGCTGGGGTTGTGCATGTGAATGCTGCCTCCGGTTGTGTCCCCAAACGCAGTGCACGGTGGTTCTGTGGGATACCAGTGCTCAGGCACAATATCTGAAGTCGCTTGGCTTGCATATGCCTTTGCAGTTAGTGCAGTAATTCAATGTCCAGTGTCAGGTGTTTTCTGTACATGGTACCTCTGTCTGCTTTTGGGGGTACTGGGGACCCCGCCCTGGAATACAACTTCTCCTGCCTTTTCTTGGAAGCACAGCACTGACAGAAATTTATAGGCTCTGCTCCTACTTACCTGGGTGTGTTCAGGTGCTCATTACCGCTCTCAGAAATACCAAATGGTAACTAAAGTGTAGTTCCCATTCCGTGCTATGTATAAGATGACCCAGCACTTAGGAATGTTCATTCATAGTTGGGCTCTGTATGGAAGCACTGGGAACCACTATCACTAGTGTACTGGTGAAGGCAGGCGTGGGGAGGGGGGCCAGGGACTGGGTCAGCCGGCAGCCGAGCGGAGCCTCCGGAGAGGCAGGTCAGTAGTCCCCTTACATTTGGCCTTAAAGTTTTAGGAGGACTTTGCACTGAACGGAGTCCACAGGACTCGACACGTAAGTCTGACTCTAAATGAATGCAATCTGTTGTTGGTTGTGCACATTAGACCCTCATGATGTATATCATGTGAAAGCATAGATTATAATTGATAGAAGGATGAAGCCCAGAGCCACAGTCTGAATGTTGCTGAAGTTCAGAGGCTTCTGGTATAAAAGCATGGCCATCTGGGAAGAAACACATGTCTTGGTCTTCATATTCCAAGAAGGGAGACTTTAGGCATGTGAATAATCTTGTTTGAACTGAAATGTTAGTAATTTTGGCTGAGGTTTTATTTTAATGCCGCATTTTGTACAGGGAGATTATACAAATAGTTGGTTGTTACCAGGGAGTATAATAAATACTACGGAACAGCTGCTGGAAACTTTGGGCTTTTTTGGTGTTTTTTTGTTTTTTGGGTTTTTTTTTTAAACATGCACTATCAATTTAGGTCTGGATTGGAACCAGTGACCAAGTGGTGAAATGCTCTCTGTATCTGATTAACCTCTCCCCTGTATCATTCAATCACCTGTGAAAATGTCTTTCAGCATGACAGATGTTTACAGGTTAGAAAATACAAAACATTTGAGACTTTAGTTATTTTCATAGTTGCTGAGTTCTGCTAGGAGTGGGAGTGGAAGGGATACCCATGAAATGAATCCAAATGGATATTAGGGGCACTGACTTTTTATTCTAATATTACTCTAGTGGGAATAAAAAAATGTGTTAGTACTTGTTACTCTGTGTGTAATGATGTAATGCTCTGTTTAGCTGATGTGGGGGTTTTTTAAAGAGTAATTTGCTCTTGCCAATTGTTTGATTCTCCATTTGCAGCTCAGGATATTGGTGACTACAGTAGTCAAAGCTGAATATTTTGCCTCTTGTACATTTGTTGTGTAGGCTTAAAAATAATTACATATTAAGTAAGTCAAACCTTTGCTAAAATGTTTTTACAAGTAAATTTTTCCAGTGTAACCAACCATTGTGTATCCTGTTATTTCACTTAGAGGGTATCAAAAAGAGTAATTCCCATATTGCTCTGTAGTCCTCATCCTCAGCTTCAGACCTGGAGGTAATCTCGGAAATTTGCTCACAGTGGGTGCTGTAGCAAGCTGCTGTCACCCTTTGGAACGACTGACTGGCACCCTCACTTTGCAGCCAGGGCTTCACTCTCTAAGAAAATGTGAGACTCCAGATCCAGAACTAAGTTTAGTCCGAGTGACCGTAATGCAGCTCAGAGCACATGTAGGTCAGGCGTTTTTCACAGGAACTTGGGAGACGTAAATAGTGCCATTTCAATAAGGTCGTCACGGGTCAATGCAGTTTTTGAATATAGTTAAATTCCACACCAAGCTGTCAAGAAGAGTCAACTGTGAAGTTTTGGAACATTTTTCTCAACAACTAGCCAGCCTGGTAAATTGTGAGATGGCATGTCTTTCCATTAAAACCAAAAAAAAAAGATTTTTACATTAAAACTTTTGAAAACGTGACCCAAGTGTATAGCTAACAGTTGAAAACCACAAGAGAAATAAACCTGCATAATTTGGTGACCTAAACTTAAGATTTTGGGAGTTAACTTGTCATTTCTAGATTCACAAAATGGCAAACCCCTCAGACATAATTTTACTGTTACTCTTTCGTATGTGTACCTCAAGTGAGCTCATTCAAGAACAAGCATGTTTCTGGAGTGGACTGAAAGATACTTGCACTTAGTTCTTTCAATATCTGAATACAAGTCAATATCAATGAAATATCTTAATATTTTAATAAGATTATCTTTGTTTTGTTTATGGTGCATCTTCAGAGGGAGATTTATTGTGTGAAAGGCAGTAAGAGGATGTTTCTGATCCCTCAGTTCTTTCATACAAAGAGTCATCTGGGAGTTTGCTTTAAAATAGTTTATTCTCTGTGAATCAGTCATGGCTCTCTTTCAAATACTCGAACATTTACATTTCAGGATTTTTAAATTTTGAATTTTTTAATCCAAACTTTGCTACCTAAAGTCTGCTCTGCAGAGGCTTTAAGTGTAATATAGAAAATTTCGGTTTAGCTATCATTTATCACTCCAAAGCCTTTGGGGAAAAAATGTCACACCGCTTCCTTGCCAAGTACAGTAGCTTCAGTAAAGAGGAAACACTCCCTTGGGATGGTTATGAAATATATTTATTACTCTTGAAAATGAACTTTTAAATATTTCAGAGAGTTGCTGACAGGAGTAAGTGTGTTTCTTAGATACCTTGCCATCACCTGGAAAATACAGCAGTCTTCGAGGCCTTCCCAACTTACAGTGTCTTGTGGGATCCACCTCAGCAGAGGACTGGATTTTGTTGGATCCTCAGTTTTTGATCATACGTGATGGAAGAGTTGGTGGCTGCCTGACCCCTTCTCATGAGTTGCTTCCAGCCTTATGTGGTGATTATTGATGATCACTGAAATCTTCAATACCAGCTTTCCATTGATACATCAGCGAGAGAGAGTAGGAAAGCGTACCTTGACACGCATAGCTAGTACACATCTCAGTACTGGGGTTATAAATAAAATAATAGGACCTGATGCATAGTATTGAGCTTGTCTTTGCTTTAAGTTACGGGCATTCAACATCCCATCCTGCCTGGTCAGGTAGGCAGTGCTTGTCATGGCAGCACTGCTGGGAGTGTTTCCATGATGGAGCATCTTTCAGCTCCCTGTTTTCAGGGTGAGTTTAAATTAATCGTGTATGCCTGCACATTCATAATGTATCTGTTTCCTTGTAAAACTGAACTCTAGCTTTAGTCTCAGGCAGTCTCATTGCAGTTGCCATTTGTTTTAACTAAGCCTCTCCTGGGGTTCAGCCCAAGCAGAGAGACAGAGGAGTTTCTGCTATAACAGAAAAAAAATCATAATTTCTTCTGCTCTTATGCTAAATGGTCTCTGTTCTGGCAACAGCTCAGGCCCCTGTGTCAGACAGATACCGTGCTCTCTATTGGACCCCTGTGGTCTGAACCGCATCTCGATGGAGGGCAAGAAAAATGAGGCTCAAGCAGATACAGTTGTTTAGCCCAAGGCATCACAGGCAGTGTGGCACAAACTTAGGGGACACACTATCGTGATTGTCTCTTTTCACTTTGTTTCTTGTTTCCAACAGGCGTAGCATGCAGTAGGTAGAGAGTTTCACTGAGCTCTTTTGCAGCTGAGTTTGTCATCTGAGGATCTGCAGGTTAGTAGCATGCAGGAGAATTTCAGGTGCCTCAGCCAGCGTGCATTGCTGTTCACTTTCCTGTACTAAATTTCACCCACCGTCATCCCTGCAACTCACATCTCCCTGGGCGCTGAGCCTGGTAAGAAGTACTGCACAATTATTTGCAACTCTCTTTGTGCATTTCCTTTTCGTGAAAGAGCTCTGTGGAACTGAGCTGAAAAGCTTCTATCAGAGAAAATAAATACTGCCAAGTGACTTCTGAGCATATAATCAACCTATGTAATATTATGACTGTATTAATAATGCCTGCTTCTTTCAATTATTTGTGATAATCATTAGTTTCTTTGATTTTTCGTGTTTCCTAGAATAACTCTCAACCTGATTGAGATCTCTGATGGTTATTGCATTGCAAATAACCCTAAAATACTGGGTAGACCTATCTAATAGAGGGCATTGGAGAGCAGGCACAAGGCTGCATCTCTGCAGTGGGAGTTTTCAAAGGATCTGTGGTTCCTCCAGACTTCTAAAGTGATTATACTGTGTCACACTTATGAATGGGGTGCAAAGGCTTCTGTGGAGGGGGAAGGGGTTTGCTTCCTTAATGAGTATGTTTTCAAAGAAAAATTACATTTCCTTGTCACATGAAAGAAAGTAATGTGTACACAAATGCTAGCCATTATTTGGGAAATGGCTCGAGCTCAAAAATTCTGGCTGGAAACCATTAGGAAGAAAAACGTTCTCCACCATCAATTAATGCATTGTTTTTCTTTTCCTTTCATGTTGCTAAGCAGGCCAAGAGATAAGGGGCCAGCTGTAATCCATCTTGTCAGATGAGTTAAGTCATTTCGTGTTATACCGGTCATCTGGAAGATGAAAACTCCATTTCACTCTGAGTTTGATTTTTAGATCATATTTTTCAAATTATCTTTGCTTTTACTTAATGTCCTTGTCTTCTACTTGTATTGATTGAGCATCCTGATCCAAAAATATATAATATAGTGCTGCCTTTTACACTGTGTAGTGTTGAAGAAAAGGTGTTAATACATGTTTGGCATGATACTTAAACCCAGCAAAGTAGATTCTGGTCATTAGTTGCCCTCCCTGTCTTGAAAGCTGCATCTTCATCACGGACTCTAATTACAGAGGGTGGGTTTTGGTAGGAGATACCCATCTCTCCTTGAAACCAGCTAGATCAGACACCACCAGCACGGCAGCCCAGGAGGAGGGAAGCTGTTGTGGGGTGCCCTGAGGAGCTAAGAAAGGCTTTTGGCAGCCGAGCTCTGGTGAAGTTCACGGGGACAGTTTGAGATACTGGCACCCTTGGCTGGGGCGCACACCCCCTTGTTTTTGCCACCTCCAGCAGAAGGGCTAAACGAAGGCTTTGGGAAACGATGGCAAGACTTGGCAGTAATACCTTCAACTTTGGCATCTCGTCTGTCATAAATCAGAATACCCCGGTGCTTGTCCTGTGGCCTGAATCTGCTCAGTTACACCACTCGCAATATTCGAGCTAACCAGCTGAAATGCTGGTCTTTTCCTGACTGTCTGTAGTACCACCAGTGCTCAGCTAGTCCGGTCCAAAGGGAGGGAGACACGGCTGAGGCTGAACGTGGATTTTACACCTTCATCGACTGTATCTGAGCTCCCTGTATATCTGGCTTCCCCCTCTCCAGCTGCTAAGGAAAATGACGACAGAAATTAGTATTAAAACCAGACTTACTGGAAGCTTCTCTGGAGTTAGCTTTTGTAGACACCTCTGACCACAGGACATGGATGAGAGACCTAGGAGTGATACAGGTTTGAGGCCTGCGAACTCCACGGCATGGAGCATTGGCTGATGAGGACAGTAACGCCCTCAGATTGCTTGTCTTGCTCTCTTAGCGTTTGTATTTTATTGAAACAATAGAATCAAATCCAATAGCCCATTTAAAGGCATGTCTGACCTTTCCTATGTACAGCAAAGTGTTTTGGGGCGCAGAAAGGCACGGGAATGAGCTTCAGTTGTCATTTTAAAGAGTTATAATCTAGGCATTTTTGAATGCCTTTGCTGAAACCCAGAGTCCCCCTGCTCAGTGCAGCTGTAGAAGGCAGCCGTGCTTACAGCCCGTGTCCTGCGTTCTTAACATTCCTTTTAAATAACGGTTTACATCTATAGCATTCAGACTTGTATACTAACTAACAGAAATAGAACACATTTCCCAGAGTTCAACTCATTGGGTTTTTAATGCTACCAGGTTGATTACAGATATTTTTCCCTGGACCACAGGAGACCACTCGCCAATGTTACAGTGCATCGTCTCTGCTGGAAACGTTGACGGTGATTTGTGTCCGTAGTCAGGGGAGAAGCTAACTTGTGGGGACCATGTAGCGTTGGAGCTGGTTCTGCTCTCCAGCGGTTGTACATTAGACTGTTAAAGACACCTAAATGTAAAACAGTTGGAGGTCCAAGGCTGGCATACCCTGCATGATGCTGGTGGTCTGCTGCTGGGATTTGTTGGTGCACAAAAACGCTGCGGCTGCTCTGGCAGTGGGGCCAGCTGGCACGGAGGAGCCTCAGCCAGCACCGCTGAATCTATTACACTCCAAAAGGCTTTGGTCATATCCCAACTGATGGGTGGGCAGAGCTCACTCCGGAGCTGGGCCAGAGGTTGGCTTGGGAGAGCGCTGCTTGGTCTGGGGCCAGGCGCTGCCGGGGACCTTCTCCCGCCGTGAGAGTGTAGCCAGTCAGGTTCCTTCTCCCGGGAACATTCCCTGGCACTGGTTAATGTGCCGGGATAGATGGAGCCTGCAATCCTGGAAGAGTGATTCCGTTAATATAAATCTTACGTAGGAGGACAGCTCTCATTTATGAAATAGGTTCGATCTTGTGTGGGAAGCTGAGGAGAGGAGGAAGACGAGAAAAGGGATTTAACCCCTTGATTGCTGACGAGCTTTCTTTATTCAAAGAGGAGATTGAATAAGCTATTGCTCAGTAGCATCAGGGAAAATTTTGCGTAGGTCATTCATTGGCTGGGACACACAGTTACTGTTCTGCAGCCTCTGAAGCAGATGTTCAGTAGTTTCTTTGGTTCTCTGTAGTCTGGGAAGAAATGCACTTTGTCCTTCTGTCTGACCATACTTTTTCAACTGAAATTTCAAATGTTAACTCTAAAATAATTCTTCCTTTTCTGTCAAAGATGCTCTTATTTTTATTTGGTTTTACTTTATTATCCCACAGACATAGGGTAGGTAAAGGACACAGCTTGCTGCAGTTTCATGGTTGTTTAGACAAAGATGCCTCCATGTTTCTCCAACACTGAAGTTGTCCTAATCAACTCTGGAAACGATAAAACATTAAGGGCTGTTTATGTGATTCCTGAGAGACAAGCTCTACCTTCCCTCTCTGCCCAGCAACTTGGGAGTAGATTTGTATTCCTTTTGCTTTACTTGGGCTTTATACTATCAGTTTTTAAGAATAAGTTAAATAAAAAGCCTGTTCTGTTTGCTTTTAGACACATGGTCAGAGTGTCTAAGAGTGAACTCAGAATCAAGAGCAGACTTAATAGTTGCGGATCCCATCTGCAAAGTATTTTAGCTATTGCTGTGTCTCATTCCAGTCTAAACAATTACAGAATTTTATTAGTATCTATGGACTTGCTTGGCAGTCCTGGCAATATAATATAATGGGGGTAAATTGTGTAAATTGTTTATTACTGGGTTTTGAAGTGGTGAGCTTTTTCTCATATGTAGAGATGAGTCATTTATTGAATGCCTGCATTCCTCTTTTTATCCCTCTTCATTGAGTGTATAAATTATCTAAGGCTGTATAATCCTTTTCTTGTGGTGAACCCGTTTTAGTACATTTCTCTCTTTGACTTCTGTCTTCTTCATTTGTCTGAAACGAGACACCACAGTCAACGTGTGTTTCTATCACACAAACTCCATGGACGAGGCGTGGGCAAGAAGGGGTCTTCCTTAGCAGAAACTCATTCTATACAGTAGCTGGCTAACTTTTTAGCAGATGCAGTTAATGATGCTATTCATTTTAATTCTGTTTCAGAATAAATACAGTGTGGTTTAATTAGTGGCTGGCAGGTTTCTTATTTTGTAAATCACATCTTCTGAGGCTATTTACATGAGATTTTCTTTTTTCATTTTTTCCCTCTCATCATCTTTTTTTGGCTACAAACTGGAGGAAAAAAATCTCTTTAAAAAAAAAAATTAAAAAATTAAATAGATAATACCTCCCACACCAGCTTCCAAAGGCTAAATCAAAGAATAGAAAAATGGAAAACTCTGCGGAGCTGAAAACCATCAGGACCAGATGAGCCCTGGAAGTTCAGTTTCCTGCCTTGGAGGATACTTTCCTTGCATTCTGCAGTTGTGGATTTCTTGTACTACTTCTTTGCTGTGTTTCCTGAAGGTTATAATATGTGACTGTGGGTCTAGGAAGAGAAGTTGGTAATACATCCAAATAACATTATAAAGCTGGAAATGTAAATTGGATTTCTTGGTTTAGTTTCTTTTTTTTTTTTTTTAACTAGAAAAGGAAAAAGATTTCAAACGCTTATGTTTAATTCAGAGAGCATTATATATCTAGTAGAGATACTGTAGTTGAATTTCTTTTCCTATGATGGAGAGAAGAGTGTGCCAGATTATTTTATGTTTTACAGAAAATGTTGTTACATCAATGTTATGCATTTCATCTCAAATTTCTGCCACATATGTGCCAAAATATTTTAACAAAGCAACTTAATAAACATACCCTTCCAGTATTAAAAAGTGAAATCAACCTTTGATGCTCTTGTGTGAATGAACCAA
Organism: Gavia stellata; assembly: GCF_030936135.1. Lineage (NCBI taxonomy): Eukaryota > Metazoa > Chordata > Aves > Gaviiformes > Gaviidae > Gavia > Gavia stellata. The sequence continues at coordinate 12,030,530 of NC_082599.1, read as the reverse complement.
AACACCATATTTAGTGCTATTAACCAATTTATGCTCTGAGAAAATGGCACTTGTTTTGTTCAGTCTACAAGTGTGAAGGTTAAAAGTAATTCTTAACAATTCATGACATTTGCCATTTTGGGGGCAAGTTACAGAGCCTGAGCAATATACGATGTAATCAGCGTAAAGAGAATTTCTGTTCTTGTGCAGTACGTGTCAGTCAGAAGATTTCCAACTTTTGTAGACCTTGCAAATTAACGTGCAAATGCTTTAATCGGGAGCGTGCAAACCCGCCTGTCTGTTGGGCAACGCAAGATCACAGGTTCTGAACAGGGTGATTTTTGTGATTGATTAGCCATTTTTGAAGCGAGTTGAAAAACAAGCGTGCAAGTTAGAAATGTCAGCAAAGCACTCCTCTGAAATTCAGAAGAGTAAAAGGAATTGCATTTGCAGAATTAGCTCTTTTCTAATGCATCTTGAAACCACTGGATTGGCCTTGAAATGTTTTTTTCTGAGAAGATAAACTCATTTTGTTTATGTCTCGTCTGTACCATTAAAAATCAGGTTTAGGCATTAGTGTAGAGCAAATTTCTGTGGAGAGATTTCTGTCATGAAAAGGAAATCATTGTGGTTAATATGTGGTACGTGCTGGCACAGGCTGACTTGTTATTAGCAGCCAATGTATTTGAAAGGTTTGCCGTTAGCGTGTGATGCTGCTTTAATGCAGTCCATAGGCCACATAGTAATGACTTTCACAGGTAATAGCAATAACATTTTTTGTGATCCAGTTTCTTTCATGAATGCATTATGAAATAGTTTCAAAGTTCCACTAGTACTGCATTTTTGGCATACTGGCATCATTTTGACATGGTATGCTAGGTACACTAGTCATAACAAAAATGCCTGTAAAACCTGTACACGTATCTATTGAGTAGAGCGGCATTCTCTTGAAAATCCTAACTACAAACCTGAAACAAAATAGAAAACTTCACTAGAGAGAAATGGCAAGATAATTATTTTCTGCTGTTCACAGAGGTACTAAATGGCAGCTGTTAGATTCAGAGTTACTTCAAGGTGTAATTTAAAAAAAAGAAGGGCTTGTTGTTTTTAAAAAAAGTAAAATTGGATGAGGTCAGAAAATAAACAAGTTCTCATTAATGATTTACACTGGAAGGAACCAAGAGGTGAAAAAAGACATTTTTCTCAAATCAGCTTTCAATGGAGAGATAATGGCAAATGATAAGTGTGCGATATAACGAGTGTTGTCAAGATGATGAGAGCGTTTGCCTGGCTGCGTGGGAACAGGATGCTGCTGCCTTCGTGTTTGGGACCGTGGTTTGCCGCAGGATGCTGGGGCAGGGCAGGGAGGCACCGCCGGCTGCAAAGTGCTAAATCCTCAAAAGAGGGAGGGTTAAGGAATGTGATAAAAATATTTCAGTTGAATCTTTCAATGTTGTTTGTTTAAAGATAACTCCCCCACGATAGCTGGAGTTTGAATGTGGCCTTTCGGGCTGACCTACCGCTCTGCTGCTCTATGCCTGCAACAAAAAGTCCTGTACATTGATTCTGAGGCAGTGGGGTGTAACAGGTTTTTGGTTACTAATTTGTGCTGCTGGTGCCTAGATGCTGTGCAGTAGGACAACTCCATGCCTTTAGTAGTTGTGCAATACTTTTTTTTCTGAATTCAGGTATTTTCAGATAAGTAATTACCTTTTATTTAGATCCACGTGTGCTGCTTTGGGGCGTGGGGGGTTGGAGGAGTGGCTGATTTTTTTATTTTTTATTTTTCTCTCTCTCAGAATGACTGAAGAAATACAGAATGATTTTATTTTTACAGAAAGTGGTATTCAGTCACACTTCTAAAGCCTAGGGGAAAAGAGAAAATCAAATGTTTTGGGAACTGGCTATTTTCATTTCAACAACAGCTTCCTTTGTCTTGTTTTCGTATATGTCGTTTGGGTTTTTTTTTCATGGAACATAGTTCACTTTCCTCCTTTGTATACAGATTTCTCTGGTAATTACGAGAGCCTGTCTGTTTGAATTTATCATGTTTTTGGCAACCAACGTTCATCTGCAGACACTGTTTCTGTAAAGCAATGGCGTACGTGAAGCGTGAGGAGGGAACTAAGGCTCTTTTGCTTCTGAACAAGCTTCTGAGCCCAAACCCAGACCCTGCATGGAGCAGGACATCTGCCTGGGGACACTGCTCCCCATAGCCACTAATTGCTGTGTTACTGGCTTGGTTGTATTTCCTCTTTAATATAAATGATAGCATATACTAATAGCAGACACTCAGTGGTCCAGCTATCAAACCCCGTTACCCCAAAGCATCCTCCTCCCCCAAACCTTTTGCTTCTCTTCATCCCAGGTTTTGTTCATGAGGCTAAAACCACAGTTTATAACAGAAGCAACAAAATAAAAAAAATCTGTTATAAGGGGAAGATAGCAATTGCTCAGGCTACCAAGAGAAACCTGTGCAGAGCTGTGCCACGATGGGTTCCTCTGTCTCCTCTCTGACTGCCAGGCATCACCAGGGAGAGGGAGAGAGGGAAGGGAGAGGGAGAGGTTCCCTGCCCTCCCCCTGGTACCCAGTTGGAGCTTCAGTCTCCAGCCCAGTGCCGAGCACTCATATTGCTGTGCGAATTCTGGGCAGACTTCTGCTTGCAAGGCATCCCAGGATGCAGTACGTGTAAAGGGCAGGGATACCTCTGCCATAGCTCATTTCGTCTTTCTCCTCCTTTAATTTCAATTCCATTTCAATTTTGGAATTAATTAGGAAACAAAAGAAATCGCCGTAGGTTTTCCAGTAGCTTTCTGTCACAGCAAGAGAAATGACCAAAATCACAACCGTAATAGCTTGGTGCTCTGACTACCTAACCCTTTTCTCTGCTCCGGTTATGAAATAAATGGCCCATCAGGTAAGTGAGAGGTTTGGGATAGTTTGATTTCTTTTCCTTTTTGAAAAGCTGTTTTCCTCTATGTGTTGTTATCGTCTGCTGTGTCAAATTACTCTTGATCTGCTTAGAAAAAGAGTTGGAGCTATACTTAAAGAAAACCCCCATTCATGCAAAATTCTACCATCTCAGGATGTTGGGTGTATTGTTCTTGCCAATTCGAATACATGGCTAAATGACAGAAATTACTAAAAAAGTAGAAGACCAAAGATATATCCTGAAGTTCTGTGAGCAGATTACATTTCATGTTTGAAATGCATGTTACTGCAGCCATCGTGTTTATTTTCTTCACGTGAAGGTTTGCAAACTCTGGTTTTCTTCCAGGGAGATGCTGTTCAGTGAAGCTGAGTGAGGCTGCCAGTTAAGTAAAACCAATCTGTTGACAACTGCTAATGGGTGGAAACAACTGTGGCAGTAGTTATTAAGGTTGGAGTGATCTGAGCCTTGTCTTCTTCTGATAACCATTTAGAAACAAATAATAACTTTTTTTTTAGGTCCTTAGCAGTTCTCATTTCTAATAGTTCAGAAAGCAGAGTGAATTAGACTTAGAAAACGTAAACACGGGTCATCCCCAGCTGTGTTGTGTTAACGTGTAGTTAGAAACGTAGAGGGTGTTGATTTGAAGGCAAACTAAGTGGTTGTCAAATTATAATGAGATGTTCAAAGTGTCATTTTACTGAAAGAAATTGGTTTTGGTTAATGTTGTGTGCTTCCTTAGTTAGACACAGAATGAAAATTAGAGGCATCTTAGTGTTTTTAAGAATTTTTAAGGGCATTGTGTTAGGTAGAGGTAGGGATAATAAAACTAATGGAAATACCATTGAAAGCTGTAGCAGAACTTCCTTTAATTTTGGCTACCCCGAAATTTCCATCAATAACAGCTTCCAGTGTGAAAACTGCTTCCAAAACTGTTCAAGCCTGTTCTGAAATAAGGAAGAATTCCTTTTTGTCCATTAAAACCATGCTTTTTTGGCAAATCAGTAACCCATAACAGGGTTTTACCTTTTTTTTCCGCTCTTTTCCTGTGGAAGCATAACCCAACTTTGGCCAAGTTTTTAAACCTCTGAAGAGGTACCTTTCTGGGAGGGAGTACTCAGGCTGCTCAAAGCAAATATTGGGACTGTTTGGATAAGGTGGGAGATGGAAGGTGGGAAGGACAGACGGAATCGGCTCAGGAAAAAAGACTCAGACAGAATGCAAGCCTATGCCTACTACCAGGTTTGCAGCCATGCCGGGCAGACTTGACTCTGCCTTGACTCATGGGAATCTGCGGATGAATGTACAGAGTTAAACCTGGGAAAAATCCCAGTATGAAGTGTCCTGGCCTCTTTCCTTCAGCTCTCTGTAAGACACGGCCTCGCTGAGTTGCTTTTCTGGCCCCTGAATCAAGCCAAGGGGAACCGGCACCCCGTCAGGCTCCGGTCTCCCTTCCTGCGCTCGGCAGAAGTCACCTTCGTGCCTGGATTATGAAAATGCATTTTCAGTCTAACTGTTCGAGGGAGGAAATGCCAGGCAAGGTTTGGGACGGTACCGTTAGCTGGAATATTAATCAGCTCACATCGGGAAACCATTTCTGAGAACGGTGCTATTTTTTGGGGAAATACTGCAAAGCAGCTGCACACCTTCTAGTGAAAATACTCGTATTGAGGCTTTTTAAAAGCTGCCTGCATTAGGGTTTCAATGCAGGAAAGATTTCCATAGCACGAGCAAGGAATTCGGTGGTAAAGTATCTATTCTCTAACATTTAGTGTGGGGGCTTTTAGGAACAGCACACCTTTTAATGTGAACTCTTGACTTTTCTAATTGGCCTCTTACACGTGAAATGCTTTGTAATCTAATTAAAAAAATTCTCCCATGAACAACATCAGTAACATCTGATTACTTATATACACTACATTTTCCTTAATTAGAGCCTGTCAGAGCTGCAAGGTCACACGGCCATCTTCCCGCTTAGAAATCTCTGCTAACTATTTAACCTTGATCTTCACTTTGCAGTGCTCCCGCGAGCGTGTGACTTGTGATGGAATAACTTAGCATGCTGAATCCGTAGTCATCCCTGCAACTGGCAAAGAGGGGACGGGGTTATTTATAAAGCCTTAGGCCACCACACAGTTTTAATAGACATTCGTTTCCATTCAGATACTAAAAATATTAATCTCATCTGCAATATAGTCTGGTTTTTGGATAAGGATACAAAAAGCTGCCTTTTAGAAATACCTTTAATTATTTAAGACATCTAATTCTGTTTTCTACATAGGTACAAGCTCTAATTAGTTTCCTTTTACTATGCATTTTTTGGCACTTGCTTTTTTCTGAAATGATAAAAGAACATCAGAATAAAATTTTGCCATTCTGCGGAGGAAAAAGTGCAGATTTTGAGCATATTTTTCTAAGTTGCTTTCTATGCACGGGATAGTGAAACAGCCACATGAGGCATCCGCTCCATTGCTGATCTTTTAGTGTCTGCAACATTAGGCTTGAATTATACTGCATTGTATTTGAAATTATTTTTGTTTGTTTGCATGCTTTATGAAGGGGTTTAAATTGTACTTATGTAGGAGTATATTGTGTAAACTTCTGCCTTCCTAGAGTGTCAGCTCCTTTGGCTTTATCTCTCCATTTTTTTGGATATGTCCGTGTTATTTATTCCATGTAAAATAAATTTGTTAGTTGACTAAAATTTGTGTGCTACAGTGCACTGTAGCCGAGCTTCTTTTCCTCTGAGCACAGGAGGCAAGCGCTGAAGGAAGCAGGAGCGATGATGCAGTGAACTTCAGAGAGGTGCTGCAGAGCGAAACTGAACCATTGAAATGGTGTTGGAAGGCAGGAGACACATACCTGTGTGCCTTTGCAGTCATCAAGGGAAAGACATACTGATAGTTGTTAAGGGGAAAAAAGAGGGGAAAAGGATTTACAGTAACAGTAGTACTCCAGTAGTGCGGAGCAGCATGGCATGCTGCCCTTCGGATAATTTTTCTGGTTTATATGCTGTTCCTTTGATAAGTAGTTTGTTTTTCAGATGTCACTGAGCCATCTGCAGCCCTCCTTCAGGTGGAGGGTTGTATCTGTGTGTGGACACAATAGTTGTAAAAATCAGACCTTTGGTATTTAGATGGGAAGGGGCAAATACAGCAACTGGGTGTTCTTTAACCTCATAGTCCATATATTCAGTGAATTGCCATTTTGTAATTGAAGATTTTAACCTAGTTTCAGCCACTCTTTTGAAGAGGCCGGAGTGCCAGAGCGCCTTTGGACTTGCAGGTGAAGCCCTACTTTTAGTGCCTTTTTCCTAAATGACTGAGGATACCATCATTTCTGGAAACAGCAGTTGACTGAATATCCAGATGACTTTTTCTATGATTTTGTAAGTGACTACTTCTACCATATGGTGGGAACATTTCTTGAAAGAAGGACAGAGTTGGTGGAGTAAAAGAAGTACTCCAACATCCCCATCCACAATAGTACTGTGGCAGAGCATGACAGAAATAGGATGTTGTTCAAATTCTTCTTTCTTTCCAAGGAGCTATTAATGTTGAACATCATAGACAGAGAGCCTCACCTGGTGTTTTACATCCTGCTGAGCTTCCTTCTCTGCTGCTCGTTCCTACTCTCCAACTCTCCTAAAAGAAGACCGCAGAAGGGGCCGAAGCTGAACAGTGTATCTCACTGTGTCACTCCTGAATCATCCTCACTTTATCCCCAGCAAATCTGACGTAGGCTAAACCTGAACTGGATGAATCTATCCAGAGGACTTCCAGCATAAAAGGATAAAACGTACATCCAGTGAAGAGCTCTCTAGAGCCTATTACTAGTCAAAACCATGTTTTTCTTGCATTATAGTATTTTCCAGTTAATTCATCCCTTATGCAGGATTTTAAGTGTGCGTAATGGGAGACAATTAGCTATCAGTGCAAATCCCACTAGCCCTTTGGTAACTGAAATTTCAGATATGTCTCATGGCAAACCTAAGCCATGGGTCCGTTGAGAAAGGCTGAACTTTGCCATCCTCTTCATACTGGGCTGTGGTGCAACAGAAATAGTTGCTGCAGCTTTCCAGTCCTGGAGAATACCCTGCTGGCACACTGTTCCTGTCCTTAGGATGGCATTAGCCTTATTAATACAATGATTTTATGGAGCAAGGATTCCTTGTTGTAGCCCTTGTGGCCTGCTGACACGTTTATAGCTTAATTTTGCTCCTCTAATTTATAAAGGGCTGATATAATTTCTGTGCATCTCTCCATATGTATATGCATGATAAGGTCTTTTGGAATAGTTGCAGGCTACTACCCCAGCTTCATCTTCCCCTCTCTAAACAAGCTCAGCTCCCTCCATTTGCTGATCATGTGCCTCAGGCCCCAGTTACCTTCTGGACCCTCTTCCCTTCTTCCTCATGCCTCTTGAACTGGGAGAGGCCTGAAAATGGTCACAGTGTGGCCCAAGTGGGGTGAGTCAGTGTGGGGATCATCCCTGGTGATCTCCTGGCCATGCTCCTGCTGATGTAGCCCAAAGCATGGTTTGCTTTATTCACGCTGAGAGCATGCTGGTGGCTTTGCTTCTGCCAGGGTCTGTTCCAAACATGCTGTGCCGTTGGGTTGCTTCTGTGCCTTCTCCAGTTGGAAAACATGTTTGCATGACTGCAGTACTACTTGGGGTACCGAGAGTTCTAGATCTACTTTAATCTGAACTCATGATCATAAAAATGCTGTGTGTTTGTAGAAGAACAAACATTACTTGTGCAATATTTCTATAAAACTGTATGAACATAAGCAATGGTTAGCAAATTCATCTATTTGAAAAGACAGTATCTTAAACCATACATAAAAATCACCAAAATGGTCAAATACTCCTAACGTTAAATCTTCATTATCTTAATTCCTGATCTGGCTCAAACTCAGTTTTTTTCCCATCTCTAGGATGTATCACTGATGATTCTAAGTAAGTGAGTTTGTGCTTCAGAAAACAACATAACTGTGGCTTATATAGAAGTACTTTTGCTAATGCAGTTTTTTGGCAGGGTGAACAGTATCCTTTCAGGATAAAACTTCTTTCTTTTGAGGTTTTCAATTCTGGTGAGTGGAAAGATTGAAAACCTTTGGGAATTAAGCATATTTTTGTTTTATAGCTAGCAGGGCATGAAAATTACAAGTTGGGGGAAGGAGAAGGAGCAGTTTCTAAAAGGGACCGTTGGCAAAACCTCCCTAAAAGAAGATTTTATTAGAGTTGTAATTCCTCTGTCATTATCAGGTGTTACTTTGAAGACTAGTGATATCAAGTAGTGATAAAGAGAAGTAAAAAGAAAATTTGAAGATTTTGAAAACATTTACAGTGCGGTGAAGTATTTGGCCTAATTTGTATACTGCTGGTAGCCACTATTAAGGAACACAGAGCTTTACAGTGGCTTTGGAGAGGAGTTGCAAAACATTAAACTTTTTAAAAAATTCCCTTTGATCCCTTCTCTGTGTGTTTATGAACTACACAGTACGAACCTCCAGAACTTCCAGCCTGGGCTTCTGCTGTCACCAGGTAAGGGCAACCTCTACAGCTTGCTTAAAATAATTTTTAATAGGTTTAAAAGTGAGCGTGCAGTAATGAAGTCTCATTTATTTCTTTGAAGACAACTGGGGTCTGTCTAGGTGTTCATAACTGATATTAAAGATTGTGTGTTTGGGACAGAAAGGGAGCATTTTCATTCCATGATTTCAGATCGTCAGGAGGTCAGAGGGAAGAGCTGACCTGGTATCTTTTCAGTGACAGAAAATTTCTGCAGGGCTGCAAAGTAACACAATTTAAACTGATAACAGTTTTCTTTACTGAAAAGTGGTTACTAGCCCAGGAACAAAACCTTCCCCAGCCTTCGGTGGCTATCGCTTCAGGAACCTGTGTTTGGAAGAAGGAAGAGGTTTTCTCCAGCAGTTGGCATTTGAGTCAGTTGGGGAGGTTGGGATGGGAGGTGAATTTAGTTACCTGCTGTCTAGATGAACCCTGAAATACTTCCTGGTGCTATGACCTGTGTGAATGTGGTATTTGTGTGTCAGCACCCTATATCTCAATATTCTCCTGTCTTCGGTGATGTGTCACAAGGATCAGCTGCATGTGTTACAGAAACACATCTGTCCAGGTTTTGTTAATATGAGGAATTGTTGAGTTGTTTCCATCCTGTGTACCTTGTAGGGCTTCATTTACTCAGTAGTTCATCTCTCCATGTCTTATTCTAGAGTTTTAAACCCTTGGTCAGGTCCTGCCAGCTTCTGTTTATGAAAAAAGGAGGAATTTTGCAGTATGTGGGTTATTTTCACCATTAAGCCTAAGCCCAAACACAAACCAGGAATGCTAAGTGGGCACGGAGGACTTCCACAGAGGTAGCCAGGAATACTGAATGGCCATAGAACGCAGCTTCATGTACGTACAGGTCAGTGAGTAGCAACAGAGGAAGAAGAAAAACTCACAAACCAGACATTTTCTAGAGCAGGAAGGCAGTGATTAAAGGCAGCCCCATCGCCCTAGCAGACACAATCTCATCATTCCTCACTGACACGAGGATGGCTGTGCCCCTCCATCAATTCTCGTCCCCCCCAGGTGCCGAGGCTGGATGTTTGCCCACTGCTGTAAGGACAGAGAGGGGACTCGGTTTGTGTGCCATGAGCATGGCAACAAAGGACTGGACGACGACTCTGGTTTTCACATACCAAACCCTTTCTTGCAAACCAAAACTGGGTGCAGGAGTAGAATGGGAGGAGTGAAGATCTGGTAGAAGTCCTCCGGCAGGCAGCCAGCGTCCCTGCTGGAGACCTCACTTTGTTCTCCCTCTGTCATGGGAGGTACCCGCTGAAAGGATCCTCCTTAAAACTCTGCTAGTTCACCTGCGTTCTGCAATTGTCTAGGTGTCACACCACAAAGACACGATTTAATAAGTAACCAGAATTTTAAGCAGATTATACCGACAGTTGAAAAACACAAAAAAGCCCAAAGCCTCAAAATAGCTGTTTTCAATTTTCACTGCTTGAATAGAGTTTCAGAAGGATTTAACCTTTGTTCTTCGATCATGGCACAAAAGAATATATACATGCAAACGAGGAGGCTGAGGTAATGATTATATGCAAAGATGCTGCTAAGTATATAATTAAAAACTGCCCCATGAGACACCCCCAAATTTTACACCCTAATTTTATTCTATACTGCCATTTAGGGGAGGGGTGAATTCACCTCTCCCACGCACTCTTTGCACCTGTTTCGTATAATGGGCAGATTCAAAATCCATCTTTGTAGGAAGTCTGCTCCATATTATTCAGATAATATTATGCAGTATTTGTTAACCTAAATTTTGCCCCCCTCAGATACTTCAGTCTAGACTAATTGGCTGCAGTACTTAGCATTTAAATTATCAAGCAATGGGGTCTGTGAAAATTGATCTCCCAACGTTTGATACTAATTCTTTGTTTTCTACTTCTTCACTGAGAAAATTGCAGCAATTGTTCTGCAAAGCTTGAAGCGAAGGAAATAAACATACACTTACGGCCACGCTTACAAACATCAGAAATAGATTTTTATTTTAGGGCATCGTTATTTTATGTGATGGGATGTTGAAACCAGGAATTCTCTAACTTAGAATTCCAAAACAACACATTGTAACACATATCACATAAAGTTATATGCCAATGAAGTATGTAGGGTTGAAAATATTGATGAACCAAGGCAATTCTACAGTAGTCCTTGTAGTTTCTGTCCCGTCACCAATATTTTTGTTCTACTTAAAACGTCTACATTTTTTTCCCTAACCCAACTTGATGTCTCTTTACATTTATACATCCTGCGGAGTAGGGCCTTGATACCAGCTGAGATGTCTGCAGCAATGCAAAGAGTAGTAATAGAATTTCAGAATATAATACCAGAAACTCCGCAGACGGTGTTGCAATGAGATGCAACAGCCAGGTTTTTCTACTGGAAAAGGTGGGAAATTTACTTCTGCTGGGATTTTCTTTTTTCTAATCCACAAGTTGCTGCATTCTTTTGAAATAACTTCCCCTGTAAAACATACTTTTCCTACAGAATCTGACCAACAGAAAGCACTTATGTGTGCTTGAGATGCTGCAGACATCCATGGCTGTTCTTCCCAGGCAGGAGCATTTCTCAGAGCCATTAGCAATAGCTCTTGTAATGCATGTGTTCCTGGCTTCTCCATCTCATACACGCATTTTCAGGAAAGGCAGGTAGGGTTGTGGAGTACCAGATACACTTACTGATCAGCGATGTCTAAGATTATGTCCAGCTATCAGAGTGCTTCGGTGACCCTTGCTGTAATTGCATAGGTTCCAATGATGAATGCATCTTAACAAAATGGCTCTTTGCAGTGATAAACTCAGACAGGGAAATAAAAAAACTGCCTTCTGTAATTACGGCATTTAGCAGATACTCTACTGACTCTAGTCAGAGCAGATTTCCAGGTCAGATTAGGTCTGAGCCATGAGCTTTGTATTTGGGAAGGGTATTCCTCCAAACGGTTTGGAAGCTTTACCAGAGAAGCGAAGGGGCCAGCCGCTGAGCCAGGAGTCACAGAAGAGGAGGACAGGCTGTTGCACTGTCTGCAGTTACCTGATAGGTAACTCAAATTATTGTTCTTCAAGTTGAAGTATCGCTGAGGAGCCATGCTTCTGCACTAGGTACTGTATGTTACAAACCCCAGTTTTATTTCTAGCCCTTTATGACTGAGTAAATGTCTCCCTTTGTCAGCTCAATACTTCTAGTGTTTTGTGCTGTAAGTTATATACTTGCATTTCATTACTGCTGCTGGCAATTAATCTAAGTGGAAGAGCTGCAGTCCATCATTGCTACATCTCAGATGTCTGGTCAAAATGCTTTTGTGCTGCTTGTTTGCTACATTCTCATCTGGCACAAGATCACAGTGCCTGCAGTCCACTGTTGGCATTGGGCTGCCCCATAGTAATGAATGATTTGTCACTGGATCACTTGAAATATCAGGCTGTCTTCTTGCACGGCGCAGGATTTTCCGGAACACGGTCTCTGCGAGGAGCCAGCTCTGTGCTGTCCCTGCAGCTTTTGCAGAGCGTGGGGGAGGCCGTGGGAGGGATGCGCGGAGCAGCCGGGCACTGGGCAGGGAGGCAGGAGCCAAAGCATCTTGGCGTCGGTCCCCCAAGGCTCGGGGTGCCCTGTGGTGTACACAGCATGTGGCTCAGGCTTTGTGGGCTCTGGAGGAAGCAGCCAGCTGCAGGGCAAGCTTTAGTTTGTGAATACAGAAATTAGAAGACTAAGAGGTGTGGGTGTTTCATGCACCGGGTAGCTGTAATTACGGATGTGGATTCTTGGCAGCATTGAATGCACTGGAGGGCCAGAGCCAGATGGGCAGAGTCTCCTCATGTCTACCAGGAATTGTTTCAATGCATTTTCCCAATATCAATCACCAATATGTGCAACTATTTTTTTATTCCTCCTAAATAGGAGCAAATAAATATCAAACTCATTTGCCTCACACATCATCCCTTCATTACTGTTAAAACAGTGGCACATGAACAGAAATTGGAATGACTTCTTAATTTATCTGTGACGACCGCTGTTTAGTTCTTGGGGGAAGAGGGGGCGTCCTCCTTTGTAGATATTTCAGCTGTCTCCCTAGCTGCGCTGCTTTTCTGGCCCACGTCTCTGTAGCGTGTGACTGTCTTGCAAATGATAATGTAATTACTGTTGTAACAGAGCTCAGGTAATAGGTAATGGAAAAATGCCATTATTCCCAGCCAGAGAGCAAAATGCAAAGGAGAGGTGATGTGATTTCTTAAGGTTGTGCAGGATGTTCATGCAAGAAAAGGGTTTTGAACAAACTTTGATAATTTTGTACCAGCCTTTTCTGGATCAGTTATGAGAAGAAGGCTTAATCCTGTCCATTCTCAAGGAAAGCTTTGTCATCCATTTCAGGATGCACTAGGAATGGCCTTCATTTAATTCACTTTTATTTATTACATCTAAGGTTTGGGCACACGCTGTGGAAGGTAAGCTAGGGTATAGACCACCAATATGTGAATGAACTGCCTGAGGATATGCTCTGCCCTATGAGAAATGCAAGTTTTCTTGTTCTGCCTGCATTCTGGTTTCAGCCACGCCATGCAATGTGCTCGGGTGTTGCTGAACTCATGAATTCAATGCAACAAATCCTGTACTAAGGTACATGCATTCACTCTTACACAGAAATACAGTTTTAATCACATTTTTAAGCTAGGGCAGAAAAAGTAATTTTTAGAGTATGTTATTTGTGGTTTCTATGGAAGGCGGTTTTGCTTTTTTGTTATTACTGAAGACCATTTGTTTTTTTATGCAGCAGTGACAGTAACAGAGTATTGACTGATGTTTTGGCAAAATTCTCAGTGAGCCACAGGAGATTATTTATTTGCTCTTCTTGAGTATTACGTACTGATGCTCACTGCTATTAAACAGTTACTGTAGATCAGTGGGTAACGGAAGGTTTGAGCATATATGTGAGCACTAGATAGGTAATAGAGGATCTTCTTTGATAAAGGCTGCTGCTGTATTTAACTGTCACGTTGCCAACCTTCCTGATCTTGCTTGGAGTGCATTCCTTATGGCAAATGACCAGGGACTTCAGTAGGTGGGATTTGACCCTGTGCCTTTTCCTTTCTGGTTTACTTCCCTGTGCTCCGGTGGTTATGTGAGAATCTCACCTCTCTCTCTCCCTCTCTCTCTCCTTTTAAGTAAATCGATAATCCTCAAGGTGTGGAGAAAATTTTGAAAATTGGACTTCGGCATACGCTAGAAGTTTAGAAGCAAGGGAGGAGGAACCTGAGCATGTTATATATCAATTTCATAATGTGGAGGTTGAAGTCGAGATTATTATTTAATGCTGACAGTAGCAGTATTGCAGCACATAAAATAAAGTAATTGCTTTCTTATTACTGATGATAGGGAAATTTTTAAAATGAAGTTTCTCAATAAAAAATGTGTAAATCCTCATTCAGCTTTGGCTATGCTGCCTGTGCTTCTGATCCTGGTGGGGTGGCCAAGATAAATAGAGCTGTGCTGTTATGTGAATGACCCGTTTGTGGCTGAAAGAATTGGCAACAGTGTTATGAATCAATTTGCATGAAGGAATTACTGTGAACATCTAATTAATAGAATTCAGGCCATTTTAGTGTTCAGAAATAGTATAGGAACAAAATATTTTCATTGTTTTCCCTTCCTGCCTGCCACTTGTAATTGTTTTTCACATGTTTTCTTACACAGTTTAAATCCTGGGAATAACGCAGGAATAATTCATTACACCTGTTCCATAGGATAGTTAATCTTTATGATTCAGAGAGACTGGCTATATGGTTGATTGCATAAATAAGATGTTATTTCTCTTTTCTTGATCACATGATTGTTCTGCAACACCTTATGGCCCATGATTGGAGGCACCATAACCATCAGCTCAGCATTTGCTTTGCGCAAATATTTGAATAGAATACTTTTTCACAGAATCACAGAATGATAGGGGTTGGAAGGGACCTCAGAAGATCATCTAGTCCAACCCCCCGCCAGAGCAGGTTCACCTCAAGCAGATTGCACAGGAATGCATCCAGGAGAGTTTTGAATATCTCCAGAGAAGGAGACTCCACAACCTCTCTGGGCAGCTTGTTCCAGTGCTCTGCCACCCTCAAAGTAAAGAAGTTCCTCCTCATGTTTAGATGGAACTTCCTACGATCAAGTTTGTGCCTGTTACCTCCTGTCCTGTCACTGGGCACCGCTGAAAAAAGACTGACCCATCCTCCTGGCACCCAACCCTCAAGTATTTAGAAGCATTGATAAGATTCTCCCTCAGTCTTCTCTTCTCCAGACTGAAAAGACCCAAGTCCCTCAGCCTTTCCTCATAAGAAAGATGTTCCAGTCCCCTAATCATCTTTGTATCACTTCTTGATACAAACAGACTGAAGTAAATGGAAGTGTTGCAGAAATCAAAACAGAAATTCCTAAATTCTGTAAAAGATTTTCCTTAATACTATCTTGAGCAATCAGTACCAAACTCACTATTTTCTGAATGCCCCATAGAGCCGCCTTCTTTCCTGATGTGGGTCTGTAGACTGGAATATCATTCATTGATGTAGTAAAGCTGATCAGATTAAAACATCAGACTCAGTCTGGCCTTCTGGGGCACTCCTCTTATGGTCTTGTTCATATTCTGAAAATGCTGTCAGAAATGCCTGCTGGCCGCAATACAGCTCGTGTGCAGTCATCCTTCTTTGCCACAAGAGCATACAGCTGATTCGTGTTTCCCACTTTGGTCCACCAGAACCCTCAGGTCTTTTTTGGCAAAGCTGCTTCCTTGCCAGTTGGTCCCCATATATGGTCTCCATATATTTGCATAGGGTTATTTCATACGGGATGCAGGACTTCAGACTTGTCATTACTGAACTTCAGGAGGCTCCCATCAGACCATTCCTCCAGCCTCTTGAGGTCCCTCTGAATAACAGCCCGGCCCTCCAGCATATTGTCCGCCAACTTGGTACCATCCATTAACTTGCTGAGGATGTACTCTGTCCCATTGATCAGGTTATTCATGAAGACATTTAACAGTATTGGCCCCAATGTCAGTAGCTCAGAGACACTGCTAGAAACCGGCCACTAGTTGGACTTTGTACCACTGGTCGCCATCCTTTGAGTCAAGGATACAGTCAATTTTTTACCCGCCATGCCCACTTTTCTAGTCCCTGTCTCACCAGCTTGGCCATATGACTTAAAGAAAAGATCGGTGTCTCAAATAAGGGATTCTTAATCCTCTGCCCTTCTCCTCCCACCCCCAAAACCTCCTCCAAAGTCCTAGTTCAAGTTCATGAGAAAGATAACTCTAGAGAAATAATTCCTTTTGTAGTCATGTTAACATGCTTGATGACGGGTGCTGCAAATATGGCATGTACACCATGGTCAGCATACTGTCTGGTTGAGAGTCAGGTCCAGGATCTTCATCAGAGGCCCCAACTCTGCAGCTCAGGTATGTGGACACACTCACCCTAGTTTGATCTCACTCTTCTTGGGTGAATACTAATTTACGCGTCATCTAGCAAATGGAGATTATTTTGGCAGTCATTAATCGGTAGATCTGATCCGCCACTAACATGACTGCTTTGAGTTTATGTGTCCATCCTGTTGATCACAGGGACAGGGCTCCTGTTGCCATCACTCCTTTCCTTTGGCATCTGTTCCCAGGGCTGAGGCTCATCACTGATCTCCTTTGCCAAAATGAACGGGCAGGATTGCGTCTAAAAGTAGGTGTGATTGCTCAGCACTGGCGGGGAAGAGCTTTGTGACCAACACCCATGTGGACACATTTAACGCTGTATGCTAGAATAATGATCACAGGAATATTTTACGCAGTGTACGTGAATTACAAGTACTAAGCAAGAATTTTGGCTGAGGAGAGTTTAGGAAAAACCAAGTAATATGTGAGTGTTTTCTTTCAGTCTACTAAAAAAGTATTGCCCACGATTACCTTTATCATCTTACATTTTATTTCTTCTGGTCACTTTGACTCCCCTTCTCCACTTTCTTTCCATTATTCTTTACATTACTTCTGCCATCAGGTTGTGCTCCTTCTGTTAGGAACAGGGTGTGTGTTTTCAAATAGGGATTATTCTGTTAATGGATGGGTGAAAGGGTTGCAGCTGTTTACCGTTTAGATATTTGAACCATGGAGATAGTCTGAGGGCAGGTATCTATGTTTCTTCTTAATAGTCTACTCAAAACCTGATTTAGGGTAACATGAAAACTTTGGTTGAATTTTAATGGACTGCAGATCAGGGCTTGCTGGAGCCGTTTTGGTCAGTTCTAGCAAAATGAAAGTACTGTTTCAGTTTATGATATCAAATAGTTCTTGCTTACTATGGTAACTTGGTAACTGTGTGGCAGAGCTCAAGTTTATAATAGAGCAAAAGCTCTCTGGAATGTTAACAGTTAGAAATAGATACCTCTGGACACTTGGACATGCCTGTAATTACCCAAATTGTGTTTCATGCTTCAAGAAAGTCACTCCCTGGGTGTGTCACTTCAGGATTTAACTGAAAGGTTCCAGGACAGACATCTGATACTTTTTCTTTTCTTTTTATATAAAGTGCAATGTGTAAAATTTAAGCGTCAAATGTTGAGATAGTGAAATTTCTTAAAAAATACATTTAGATTGTCAACCTAACAGCAAAGAATTTACAGGAAAATTAAAGCTGGGTAGGCATGAAGAGCTTTTAGATTCACAGTCCATTTGGAAAGTGTTTTATTTGAAAGAAAAGGAAAAAGTGAGCAAAAAAAAAAGTATTTTTTAAGACAACATATTTTAATGAGGCAGAATGTAGACCAGGCTGTAAATTAGATCAATGCGGCTGCTTTTCCCTCAGATGGAGCTGGAGCACTGGTCCAGGCTGCTAAGGTGGAGTTTCCCAGTAGGAATAGACAAGTGGTGCCCCAAACACATGATTTAGGGAAAAAGAAGCTGTGTTTGGGAAGACTGTCATAAACAGTTTTCATTAGCACCTACATGCTTGGTCATCCTTGTATGTGTTGAAGAGCACAAGTATCTTAAGTATTTAATAAATGCATTTTAGAAGTTGGAGAGATGGGTTTGGACGTGGCTGCATTTCCACGCAAAGAAAACAAAGCTTCTGAAGAATCCAGTGCATGCTTTGTCCTTAAATCTAAGCACTGTTCTCTTTGAGTCAAATGATTACAGTTTCCTTGGTGATCTTCACATGTCAAGCACTGAAGATTTAACTTTTTATTAATCCTTTTCTATTTTAAAGAAAGCATTCTTAACAAGAATCAACAGTGCGTGCCAAAGGCATGTTATTAAAGAATGGATTGTCCAAGTGTAGGCATCTGAGGTAGGGTATCCAGAGTTTTTTGCTTAAAACAGGCACTTACTGTACTTACTATATTTACTTACAGATATTAGAAGTTACTAGAAATTCTGTGTTCCCATTTTATTATTAAAATAAGGAAAATTTCCATATACTGGTCTGTGAGACTATGACTGATTTTCAAAGTTAGGAATCTGCAGATGTTTGGATACACCTAAACAGTGAAAAAATAGGGAAGCTAAAAATTTGTATATGTGTATGTAATTTCCAAACCCCATGTCTTTTCTTTATTAAGAAGCTTTACTCTTTATAGAATTGCTACTTATGAATTCTGAATTTTTTTATTTATCTGCAAGTAGACTTGGGTCCTCAGCTATTCATGTGTGACTCTATTCTCTCCAAACCCCAGGAAAACCATAGTAATCCCATTAAAAACCCTTAATGCTGTGTATATGTCCCAGTGCAACTGGCGGGATAGTCTGTGCAGGTACTATTGTTCCTGACATGAGATGGAGAGGAACAAGTTGAGTTTGAGTCCAGGCGGAGGCCTGGGTTCTGGCTGTTGGGTGAAAATACGTTTTATTTTGCAAAGGAAGCAACTGTAATATGGTAGTGTCTGAAATCCTTCAAATCCAATAATATTAATCTTACAAAGTACTTTTTTAGTGCAGATACTCCTTTACTTTCACTGTGTTGTTTGTCCTTACCCCTCGCAAAAACAGTATGGCCAGAAATGGAGTTAATCAAGCTGTTGGCAGTGACATGTACATGAAGAGTACACAAAGAGGAAGAAAGGTACATGAAAATGTAAAGTGGGACAGAAATAGTTCATCTCTCAGACATGACCAGACATGCTACCTGGACTGAAGGGCTTGCAATCTAAATTTAGGCAACGAGAAGCAGCAGTTGAGAGAAGAGGAAAAGAGAGGGCAACGATGCAGAAGTGATGCAATGTGTTCATCCACATACGCGTATGCTCACACCTCCATGGGGTATGAAATATTTTCCCTTCAATACAAGGAATTTGGAGTGAGATTAGAGCCAGAGCAAGGGAAAGGGAGGCAGAAGGGCCAAGGGTGGGAGGTGGTAGGCCAGCTGCAGATGTGGCTGGAGGGCTGGGGAGTGGGCAGAGCTGGGGGGTCCGGCTTGCCATGCCGCTGCCCTTCATGGGGGAGACTGGGGACCCGGGCAGGCTAGACGGGCCCTCTGCTTGCCTTGTGCTCTGCCCACAGGATTTCCTATTTTCATTCTCATGACTGGGGAGACTGCCTGAAACATTGGATAGAATGAAGTATGGGACCTTCTTGTATGGATGCTCATCACATCAAAGCAGAGTGTCAGGAGGAGAAATCCGAGCTGGTCTGATTTTGTCATCACACGCAGTACTAGGATGCATGCCAAAATGGACCATAAATACGGTCACATTCATGTTCCCATATGCTAAAAGCAGAAATACTTTTAATGGACTTGAATCTGTAGGGTATTCTGCAGAAATACTTCTAATGGACTTGAATCTGTAGGATATTTTAAGTCCGAAGAAATTCGATCCTATAAATTTAGTTTGAAGGCGACTCCGTTGTGTTGTGGCTCTGCCCTGGGTGGGGAGGGGGAAGATGCAGAAACCTCCTGCGTTTTTTTTTTTTTCCCCTCTACCTTTCTCCCTCTGCCACGCTGGACATCTAGATGCTGTATCCCAAAGTAACCCCTCTGCCCCGGATGATTTTTCAGCCACCTCAGAGCCCAGACACTGGCTAATTCCCCACTTCCTTCCTTTAGACAGAGCTTGTGAGGAGGTTTCTGCTAGGAACTGGGACAGGGCGAGTAGTGGAAAAGATGCTGATCGGAGTTTAATTTTGTGAAGCCCTTACTAAGAGGTGACATGTAATTAAGTCACCATTGTCTTGCATAAACTATGTCTGTCGTTAATGGAAACAGAGATAAGTATAACAGGATTTCTTTTGTTAAGTATTCTGGGTATTTATGTGGCTTTGCAAAGATGATAAAAACCTGTTGGACATTTTCCCCATCCTGTGAAGTAAGGCTCTCTTAGTTATCTACCCTGCGATCATCTGTATCACAGGATTTATTTTACTTTTCTTGTTCTGTCAGCCAAACATAGTTCAGCTTTTAACACTGTCTTGCAGTCGGAATAGCTCCTCTCTCCTGTTTCCTGTCTCTTTCCTAAGCCATCAGATGGCAGCAACTCCATCATTAATTTATCAGAGATGGAGGAGCAAGTTTACTTTAATATCTTCTTTGAAGCTCACCCAGGAGGAACAGAGTAAGGCCGGGGCAGCTCCACGGGTGGCACTTGCTGCCCCGAGGTCCAGAGCCAGCTCCCTGCGCGCAGCCAGCGACGCTGGTCGCGTGCTTGTGTAGCTCTTGGCTGCAGAAGGGAGGCTGGCGGCTCCCGCCTCGCTAGCAGATCCCTCTGGAAACATCCCCTGTGAGAATACCTTCCTAGCAGCCAAACGAGGAGCTCCTGGCAGGAGGATGATCTGCATGTGGCACAGGGAGGTGCGGCGCTTTGCGTGCCGTGCTGTAGGTAAAGGTCTTCTGTAATCACCTCTTACTTATATTGCATTTAGCTCCCAACCTCTTTTCTTGGAACCTCTAGACAGAATTTGATGTTCACTTACCTATATCCATCTGATAAATGGCGACGTAGATTTTTTTTGTTAGAGACATTGGCTGATTTCCTTCAATCATCTCCTGCTGCAATTACTGATTTCTTAATGATGAGAAATGCTTGACTGATACGTGGTTGGCAATCTGATACTCGGTTGTAATTATGAAGTAGCAAGATTATGCTTCCTTAATGTTCGTGATCTTTAAAAGAATAATCTTCTCCCAGCCGTCTTCTCAATTAGAAAAAGTGAAATAGTGGAAAGACTGAGGGAGGATTGTTCCAAAAAGCATTGCCCTGGGGGATCTGGAGGAGCTCTGTGCTGAGAGCTGCTTTTCTTCTTCCATCTCCAGTGGTGGCATTCAGAAGCACGTCATGTAGGACATTAATGTTTTCCTTAGATATATATTTCATAAAATGGTGGAGGCCCTAGCTAAATTTTTAATTTTCTGCTATAGTTTCAAGATCTGAGTGTACGACACCTCATATAATTTGAGACCTTACAAGTTCCCACATACCATGATAGTATATCTAGATGAAGTGTGTAGATAGATAGACATGCAAGCAAACACAGTAGTAGATTAATTGCTCCGGGTTTTCTTCAAAATATTATCCATGATTCCTTAAAGCTGCTGTGCGTTTACCGCAGCTCTTGCCAAAAGTGCTCTCCAGCTGTGCTGATGGAGCACCAGTTCTGCTGCCAGAAGGGAAGCGGTGGCTCGCTGCCTTCCCTGGGCAAAGCCCCCTCCCTTCCTGACCGCAGGTCTCACAGGCTTTATGCAACAAAGCTGCCTGAAGAAGATTGCAGGTCACTTTGCCGGTATTAAACCATGCACTTTTCACACCTCCGTCAGGATGGATAATCCATGGTGCAATAGATCTGCTTCTCCAAGTCATATTTTTAAGGAATGCTCGAGCTGAGCCCAAAAGAATGAATGTACCTCTCTAGCCAGGGACTGTGGCAGGTAGAAAATCATTCTGCTGTTAATATTTAGTTGTCGTAATGGACAACATTTAGCTCCTTTCATCATTGAAAAGCCAACTGTGTTCAATTTTTCCCAAGTTATCTGTCCTCAAACTGATAGCGCAGGTCAAGAATGCAGCCTGGAAGCCTGTCATTGTGCAACACGGTTACTCTGTGGAACCTGCAAAAAATAAAGAATGTGCATTGTGGGGCTTTTTCATTTTTTTGTGGGCACCCAATTAGTTTAATAAGTCTGAATTAGAAAGGGCAAAATATATATATATATGAAAACATATGTAATACATATATATTCCCTATATATTCAGTAGGAACTGAATATTGCAGTTCTGTAGAAGCACTAAAATAAGAAATGGATCTACTTGTTTACTAGTTCAGCTGTTTGTTAATTTAATATTTTCCCTGGAATAAGATTTCCAGTTTTAGAAACACATAGGAAAGGTAGTCCTCGCCTTTCTGTGTTGGTATTGCTGATGATCTGGTCAATCTGCGTTTAGCTGTAAAAGCATTTTATTTCTTATCAGAATAGTATCTGTGGTGACACATCTCAATTCAGAATATTAAACTTCTCCAGGCTAGAGGCGGGGAATGAGTTATTAGTCTGAAAAATGCTTCAAAGCAGCAAAACAGTTTGGACGCTCTCTGCCTCTTGCTAGCAAGGAGCTGCTGGAGGAGCTGCCAATTGACTTGAAAGGTGCTTTTCACCTTCTGCGCAATCAAGAAGCTGGAACGCGGCGGATGGGAGCTGTGCTGCTCACTGCTGGGCTTCCCTTTTCGACACGGTTGCATTCCCAGTGGAGAATGAATGGTGTAAAGTGTTTCTGAAGTGGTACTGTGATGCAGGAACATGAAAAGGTACCTCATCTAAAACATGGTGCAAAAGAAGGGGGAACTTCAGACCATTTACCTTCATCCGGCCTAGGTTAACTTACAGACGTATGGATTTATTCATAAGCATGTTAAATATAACGAAAATCACATACAGCATCGTGAAAACTTGAGCAGAGTATAATAATACAAAAAATAAACATAAATAAAATGTAATGTATTTGTGTATGTTAAAAAAAGAAAAATGATCAGTACACAATTAAGAACAAATACTGTGCCACAGAAATATTTGTTTTAACCAGATGGTCTTAAGTAATGCAGTCAGAGCTGTGGTCACAGTACATTAGTTTTGTTTCCATAGTAACACTAGTTTGGCAGGCTGAGTTATTTAGATCTGCACTGCAGTGTTCATAACAGTCTAATCCTTATAGACGTGCTTTTATTGCAATTGAAAATGATACTGAAGTGTTCGTGCACACTTAAAAGTGTGCAGACATCACGAGAAGTCAAATTTCCCCAAAGTAAGAATTGGGCAGAAGAGTGTGTATTTGCTTGACCAGGTGATCACTCCAAAACCAGCTGTAAAACTATTCATCGGGTTTTGATTTGTATTAGTAAATAATATCCTTTTAACCTGCCACTTTGGAAGTCGCTGCTGTTCTAGGATCTGAGAAGAACAGCAGACGTAGTTGCGTATGTGCAGTCCACACGTACAAATGGTGTTTAATGTTGGTATTAAATTTTTATTAAATAAATAAATAAAATTTAAATATATAAATACAAATTTAAAAATAGACATAGCTCCAACTTTTCTGTTCCTGTGAAACTTTAAAAGAAGCTAAAGTGAAAGTAACCGTAAGCAGTTAGTACAGAAAACATGTTTATCGGCTAACTTTAAGTTATGACATGCATACTGAGTTGTGTTAAAGAGCTGAATTGTGCAGTGACTTCCAAGATTTCTCAGCGAAATTAATCTAATTTAGATATAGTAAATCATATTATTAGCTGTGATAAGTTGTATGCTTACAGAATATGCCCCAAATAATTATGAGTGATGGTGATTTATGAAATTTAGACTTAAGCAGTTTTGCCAGATGGCAACAGCCAGAATTGTAATAAATTGTTCATTGAGAAATGCGACAGATACCGCAGCACTTTGGGACACAGATTGGACGTCCAGGTCCATCTGCAGTTGGAAACCCCAGTTTATAGCACAACAGAACTAAATTTGTATCTTTTCTAAGTGAAGTAAAGTTTGGACTCTTTCAGAGTAAGATGATGGATTTTCTGTACACTGCTGCCAAAAGGGACCTTGGCTATGGGTGCTCTAAACCAGCAATTTTCCTTTTGCTCCTCGGCACGCCAGCAGTACCCTAATTACAGAGGGCCTTGAGGAGTTCTGAAGCAGGAAAGGATTCAGCGCTGGTTTAGCAAGTTTTGACAAAGGCCAATAATCTAATTAAAACCAAATGTGCTTTCCTTTTCAGCTACAAGTGAACAAATCAAATATAATTATACTTTACCTCTTATTGATCGTTTAAAAAAAAAGAATTAAGATAATCTTAATGTGTCTGAAGTAGATAAACAGCAAAATCCGTATTTTTATATACTTATATATTCAGTAGTGTGTTGAGCACTTCTACAGAAAGAGAGAACATATTTTACTGTATCAAATTATGGGCCTGTGTACTTTTTCCAGGGTCATTGGCTTGCTTTTCATTCAAATTATAAGTGTCCAGTTATTTTTAAAGTTGTTTTAGCAAAATAAGGCTTGTAAGGGGAACAGTTTAATATTTGATGCGTCATTTCCCTCTGCCACAGCAGAGACGCTGGTCACAGTCCCTATTTAACGTTTGAGAGCCCTGGACTATGCATCATGTGCCCTGCGGAGGGAGAATCATATGCTCTGTATGAACCAAGATTTCCATTAATCTTTGGAAATGCCTCTAATGCTGAGATTCTAGGCAGGCAAAGGACTTGCCTGAGGAAGGTTAAGGAATGCTTATTTCTGCTGTGTCAGATCTGTTGTATGCAGAACAGTGATTTTTCCACCTATTTTGATTGTTTTCCATAAAATTAGTATTATTTTATAAACATTAGCCTAGTGGCTGACGCTTTGCTTTGCATGTTGAAAGTTTCTCCTTGGAGTTTGTGTTGCAAAATTGCGTAGCTGTGGATATAGCCATGAACAGCATCCTATAGCACAAAAATATATAAAGTCATTTTAAACCAAAATGGAGTAAAGATGTAATAGGGGAAAGCATACATACCATTTTTAATACACCCCATTTTGCCTGAGTGTTGCAGCATACACAGAAAATATCATGACACTTTGGAGTTATCTTGCATATGTAAGGAGTGATTAGTTTAAATCATCAACATCAGTTGCAAAATGACGCACATCATAGAAATATTTTTATTTCCATTAGAAGAAACACCTAAAGAAGTCAGTGACTGAAGTAGGTTAGGGGAAATTATTTTGTACTGTTTTTCATGGGCTTTTTGCTTTGCCTTTGATGTAACATTCAGTAGTGTTTACAGAAATAGCAAGGCTCACAAATAATTTACGTCCCATTGATCTTTTAGGTGACCCTGAATTAAGAAAAAATGTTTGTGGTCAGTTTTTCTGCTCCCCATATGGTTCTGTTGTAGGGGTTTTTTTTGCTAGAACTTTGCGTAGCAGTGGAAGAGAAGAAATTTGGTTTTCATTTTTGAGTAGGAAGTGTAAGCTAAGGAATGCATTTCCAGTGCAATAACTATTAGTAATAGATTTTAGTTGACAGCTGCTTCAGGGGGTATGTTGGGGGTGCAGGACCGGACTCTCTGCTGACTGTACACCCTGCCTGCCGGGCGGTTGAGGTGTTCTGTGACGCACAGCGTTAACGTGGCTACCCCATCTTCAGGTAGGATTGCCTGACATCTGGCCAGCTCAGGGCAGCAGACTCAGCCAGCCCTCCTTCATCTTCAAAAGATCTCAGTAGAAGTGCACTAAGTGTTTGCAAATCTGAGCTCATAAGCGGTTTTCGTGTTTATTCCAGGCAAAAAGCAATCACGAGTTGTAAAAGAAATGTCCGCACAAGGATTGCTTTAGAAGCGTAAGTTAAAGTGGTGCTGGGACAAGGTGTGATTACATTTTAGTGGTGTAGTGTGTGATAGTAGTACAGCAAAATGCAATTTTAATAAACAATTCTAAATACAATTTTTCACTTAAATAAGATTTTTCATTTAAAAAAACCCTGTTTTTTCAAGTAAAATTTATGAAATTGAAGTACATAGTAACAAAACCAAAACAGTTTCTTATAAAGTGAGCACACACTTGACTATTCTGCTTTCTCCTGAATTACAAAATCCTATTATAACCTTTTATTAATAAATGCTCTAAGTTAGGGAAAAAAAAATCTTTCACGGGGTTTAGAAAGCACATAAAGTGACCTGAGTATAGGTACGCACAACCCTAACGCAGCCAGCTCACCAGTGTGCTCTGATCCAATTTCACCCCTATTTCAATAGCAATGAACTGTTGCTAGCACCTTTAAATCTGGTTGTTTACATTCACTGTGCTTTGATGAAATACATTTTAATCAGGGAAGTGAAGACACTGTAATTTTTGATTTGTTGCCCCTTCAGGAAGGAAAGGACTGGGTCCTACAGGAGGTTAAACTCGAAGCATGCAGGTTTTGTGATTGATGGTGTTTCATTCTTGATCCAGTGCTAGCAGCAATCATGAGCTCTAATTTAGACTATACTTATCTCCCCCTCCAACAGGCATCTGTGTCTTCTGAACTTGCAGGAATAAATTTACACAGGCACAAACACTGACTTGTAGGAGTTTAGACCATGCCAAGGTAAAAAGCAGAGCTTTAAACCAAGCCGCTTTGTAGGCAAGATGGCTTTACGAGAGCTAAGCCAGCCAAAGACACCACCACGTGATATTTGACAAATGTATGAACTTTTAACACCTTTAAATGTATTGACTTGTCCTATCTAACCACGTGAGGTGTAACGGTGCCGCGCAATACATACCATCCATAGTAGCATGCAAGAACATTTTCCATGGTGCCTTGATATCTGCTATCAGTTTGGCTGGCAGATACACTTAGAGTCAGTTGACAGCAACTATGTGAAATACTGAGAACTGGTAAATGCATCAAAATCGTTCCTAACATTTTGGCATTTTAAAACATCTTCCTGCTATGTTTTTAGGAACAGAGGAATGAGTTGTGACAGTCATTTAGACCTTCCTCGGTGCTCAGAAATACTTGGGACCTGAGCAATATGGTGGTTTAATTAAACACCGAGATGGAATACGGAACCAATACCTCGAAGCACTTAAGCACGACTAATTTTAAGCATGTGAATATTATGCTTGTACTTGGCTGTTGTCAGCTGAGTTGGAATGGCAGACTGTCAAAATGATAAACCGTAGCTACTGGGGTCAGCTGAGGGCTTAAAGCTAAGCATGAGCTTAAGCACCTTTCTCTGCTGGTGCCAGTGGTGAAGCAGGAATACTGTCCTGGAGTGTTATGGCCTCTGTCAGGATGGCTGTCTTGCAGGTCATGTATGTTTTTGTAAAGCACTGCAGATCTAACTCTTTTCACTTGGCCTTCTGCTTCTTCATCGCTCATTATTTTTCCAGTATTGTTACTTCAAAATAAACTGCAGCCAAGTTGCCTGTTAGCTGCATGTAGGCATACACCATTTTGCTGCAGATATGTTAGAATTTTCATAAAATCTGCCTTATTTTTATTTCCAAATGTCTTTTCACCTGCAGTCTGTACAGAGCATTCTCCTTCTAGCTTTTTGTCAGTGGATAATGTTAAGTTGCTTCCAGAAGGAAAAGATGCACTATTGAGTAAGTAGGTCATGGGAACAGCCAAATGATGGTGTTTCTGCAAAGAAAGGAAGAGGAGAGTTAAAACTGGAAGTGGGAAGCAGCTCTGGAGAAAGAAAGATATCTCCGGGGATGGGGGACGTGCGCTGCCCGCGGCGTTTGGCTCCGCAGAGTGCTGCGCCGCCAGTAAATGCTCGCTGAGATGATCTACTTGATTAGTTTACTACAGATGTCCAGTTTAGAGATTTACTCCCAGAGACTGCCTTTCCTAAAGATTATACTTTTTTCTACATTCAAATGTACAAAACCTGTTAATATGCAGTAGTGGAGGAAAATTGACTGTGAGAATGAGTCTCTCCCCACCCAAGAGAGCCTCAGTTGCTTTTGCAAAATCAGTTGTGAGAGTGGAGATAACTCACTTGATCGCACAAGGTGTAACTGCTAGAGGTTTCTGGGAGATGAAAGTGTAGTAATTGCTGTAATACTACTTTGGCTGATTTTCTTTTCTTTCAGAACTCAGGTTAGAGCTTAGAGCTTTGTTCTCAAAGCCATTGGCCAAGTGTTATGTTCTTGAGACGTGTTATATTTGGAATAACGTCATTTTTATTTGTATTATTTAAAATCTTTCTGATAAATGTGTGCACAGTGATTGTCAAAAAATGTGTAAACTCAAGTTATTAAGATGCTAGGCGAATTTTTCCCTTCATTTTTCTTAAAATTTTCTTCCTTGTTACGCTACTTAGAAAAAGGTTCACTTTGTTCCTAGGGGGGGGAAAAAAAAAAAGACTAATGATGTTACCTTGGTGATTCGAGAATGGAAGAACGGAATGGTAGTTACACTAAGTCTGTACATTTTAAAAAGCATGGAACAGCATTGCCAAATTTTTAAGCCATTTGTTTTTTGGGAAGCTTTTGTATTTCATTTCTGTGCTCTATACCAGTTACAGCCATCATCCGTGTCTGTGGGATGGGGGAATTCTGAACTGCTGATAATATCTGCAGAAGAGAGCTTTGCAGTTGGCTTAGTTAATATTTTTTTTAAACAGAGGCTACAGATGGAAGAATACAATATTGTAGGCCAGATGTGGCTGAATATGTATGTATGACTAAATGTACTTAAATGGTCAACAGATAACTTATACGGTCATAGATTTCAGTACGCTGTCTAATTAGGCAATAGTGTTTAGACCGTTCCCACTATCGGAAAGTTTTCTTTAACTTAGACAATGAGTTAAATTGCTCCGCAACAGAAGAAATGCAAAACGTTTTATGAAATTTGAAAACTCCTTGACTGGAAGTCAGTGGCGTGCAGAGTTTGTGCCAAGGCTTTCCGTGCTGGGCTGAGGTGGCGGCAGGATCGGTGACCCAGAGAGAGCCAACCGTGGGGATTTGAAAAACGTACCACATTTTGACTCTATTTCAGGAATCAGTTCACCTGATGTTATGAAAAATAGTAATCCGTAAAGAGCCTGTGGGGAAGAGAAATGATCTTTTTTCAATGTTATCCCATTTTTTCCTCTTTTTTCACATTTAAATTTTAAATACATTTAACATTTCAACAGTTCGTGTCAGAGATTTTAAATAATTACTACATTGAGCTAAAACGGAATTTTTAACCTCTTTTCTTCAGAAGCAAAGAACATGTAAATTTACACTTATTTTCCTGGCTCAGTGCCAAAACATCTCTTTTGTTATCGTGAAGGAAAATAGAGAGATTTGGTTAGAACCTTGCTCGGTAATTAAATGTCTGTAGTTTTTCTCCTGTAGACATTGTTCCATTTTGGTGCTAGTTGTTGTAAGGCTCCGTGGAATTGTAATAAATCCCTCAAATGAACCCCCAGACAGTTTTCAGGATTTTTATACTACATTAGCAATTACAGAAATACACTGCAAAAATAATAAACGCCTGTTAATTGCAAGCATTTAATTGTGTAGATTATTAATTTAGCATGAAGAGCAAATGACGGGCTATATTCTGCTGTCTGTTGCAGAAGTCTTGCACATACTTTTAAGTTCTGTAAGTAATTGAATTTGGAGTAATGCATGATGCATCTGGTACTTGGATCTTAAACTGAACACTTGCTGAACAATTTATTAATACACAGCCCTGCTCAGAGCTACCGACTCAACATTGCTGCTGAAAACCGTAAGTCTGAGAAACCTACAGCAGGGAAAGCTCGCTCTTGAGTTTAAGGACATTTTAAGCTACGTGATGTGTAAAGCTTGTAGAATAACTTGCATTTAATGGGGCATTCAGGAAGCACGGGGGATTAAGGCTACTTTTGTGCAGAGGGAACTGGAAAAAAATGTGAATACTAGGAGGGGAAAGGCTGTAGAGGAGTGTGTGATTGCTTTGGGGTTGAAATTGCCGCTTTTGAGCTAAAATTAACTAGACCTTTTTCAAGTTGTGCTTACACTTGGATACCCCGTTAAATATCTATAGTATGTTTTTTCATGGTGAAAAAGCCATGGCCAGTATCAGGCGTGTTTCCTATATTCAGAGCTTGCAGGCAGCAGTACTTCAGGCTCAGTTTTTAATTTGCTCCAAAGGAAAAACGTTGCTGCTGGATGGAGAGTTGTCTGGGAAGGGCTTTAGAGACGATGGTCCATGGGACCTGCATCAGGGGTGAGAGTGAGCTGACGCTTTCCGTCTTAAGGCCTGCCATTCTTTCCAATTTCCAGCAAGACAGAATTATTTTTTAATCCTTCCTCTAGTTCACCGCAGGCAGCACCCCAGCGGCTGCCACCGTCTCCCTCAGCTTCCTTTCCATCATTGCATGGTGCTGGGTGTCATTTCTGGGACCTCTCTCTCCTGCTTCTGCCTTTGCTGGCGCAAAATCACTCTTTTATTCATTTTTTCTTCTCTTTTGTGCTTTCTCCCCTGCTCGCATTAAGCTGCTAAAGGACTGCATAATGTGTATAGGTTTACATCGGGCATGTAGTGTCCTCCACCCATTTTGCTGCAGACACAGCCCTTCTGATGAGCCTCTAGATTTATATACCTGGATTTCCTTGAGTTCAAGTGGAGAAGAAACCGTTTACTTCCCAGTTCTCATTTAAGGAAACAAGTAAGAACTGAATTACTTAAAGCAGAACCAAGCCCTGGCATGCAACCTACAGCTTGTGAAGGAAACTGGAAAACTCTGTGTGCAGAGGCTGCAGCAAAGGGGGTTGCTGGGCAGAGTGAGCGCTTGCGAGGGTGACAGCAGGGCTGCACGGCCAGCGGTGGAAATAACGCGTCAGCAAAGTGAGCAGCTACAGAAAATTGATTAGTCTGTGAAAGTATACAAATCTCCTCTCCACATTAACTTCTGCAGTGTTTTGCCAAAATACGTGACCGTGCCTATGGTAGGTTTTAACAAAGGCTGTGTAATCGCCAAGGACATCAAGGTTTGGTCAGCTGGTGTAGTTAGATGTAACAAGCTGTTCTTCAGGATACCAACGTATTGCTGTGTAGACATCCCTGTAATTTAATAAAGCAGAGACAAGTGCTGGCTAAGTCAAGGTGGTAGCTGCTTTTATTTCAGGCAGAATTGCTTCCATGCTAACATTAAATCTTGAGTTTCAGTTCTGTTTGCAACACTTTTGTTTTAACGTGCATTAGTATGCTAAAATCCTTCCGTTTGAGGTTTAGTATTTAAATGAAAAAGAGTATTTATTGGAATTCCTATCAGCTGTTTTTAGCTTACATAGGAAAAATTAAGGTTGGGATATGTTTTGTGGGGAGATGTAACAGCTTGTATCAGACCAAAATACTTGCAAGGAACCAAGAAGTTCCTTGGACCCACAAGTCTTTTGTGAAGCAAGTGTTCTTCTGGTGATCTCGGCCTCTAAATGCCACTGCTCTTTGACATTCTTTCTTCCTTCCTTTTTGATGGTGCTGGTAAGAAAACAGGGCTGTGCTGCCTTTTGAATTTCCCTTTCATCTAAGCATGCTGTCTTCTACGTCATATGGGAGTTCTTTGTGTGGCTAGGGCATATGTGACAGGAGGACTTACATCTCCCTTAATTAGGGACAGGCGGTGGGCGTGAAGGCTCCTTTCGTAGCTTCAAGATTGTCACACACTCCTCCAAACAAATCAGCTAGTCACCTGCTACAAAACATCTTCTCTATTTTTATATAAAAACGGATATTTAAGGCTCTGGGAGGGTTATGGTGTTTATTATCCCACTGGAAAGGATTGTACTTGACATAGCATAAGCATCCTCGGCCGTAGACAGCGCTGGGTGGCTGGAGAGTCCTTGGTGGTGGTCAGCAAAGCTGTGGGAGGGGAGAAGGAGCTCTGGCGAGTTGGAGGTGGCAAAAGGGTTGTGATTTATGCAGCCTGGACAGTGTACGGTTGCTGTCTGAGAAAGCCTCCAGTGGCTGCCCAGCACGGCTGCTCTGCTATTTATGGACAGCCAAACTGCAAGTGAGAGCTGCAGCTCTAATTCAGCAGAATACTGCCAATCCTTTGCAGCGTTATGATTTTTTTTCCCCCAAGGCTTAGCCCTACCCATGCATTTTATGCTTTTTTCCCATATGATTCATGTCTCACACGTCACACTGCTGACTGCAGTGCTGTCAGTGTAGCCCTGGTGAAGCCCAAGCAGGACCAGCCTGTTGATGCAGAGGAGGAATGTAAAACTCCTGGTAATAAAAATAGCCTGTTTTATATTTTACATGTAAACTAAACTTTGCTGTTGGTATGGGACTTTGCCAGGTATGCATACCCTCTGCTTCATGACCTCTGTAGGACTAATGCAAATAGCAGTTGACTTCAGATAATTTGATGTTATTTAGCTTGTTAATTTATGTCAGTCAAAAGACAGGAGGACTTTTCTGCCAGCAATAAATTAGTTTCTGGTATTG
Source organism: Gavia stellata (assembly GCF_030936135.1). Taxonomy (NCBI): domain Eukaryota; kingdom Metazoa; phylum Chordata; class Aves; order Gaviiformes; family Gaviidae; genus Gavia; species Gavia stellata. The sequence goes on along the minus strand of NC_082599.1, from coordinate 11,998,638 downwards.
ATTTACTGGTAGTGACATGGAAGAATGAGGAATGACATTTAGTATGGCTATGTCAAAAACTATTATCTTAATATCACAGCGGTCAAATTTTAATAACAGCTGCCATGTTACTTCCCTGAATAGGGAGTACTTTCCAAAGTGTAGAAAAAATACATAATATTACAGGGTAATAATGGGTGGGAAATGCTTTTTTTATACTCCAGCAGCATCGCTTCTCTCTGGATCAGTTGAGATCGCTAGGCACTACTCAGAAGAGGTTGTTTTCTGGTTCCAGCAGAATTGTTGGGTCCTAGACATGCCTTCAAGCCATCTGGCCACGTCTCAATGCATTCAAAGAATGCTGCTGGGCACGTTTAACTAGGTCCCCATGCCAGGCTGCTCTGGCTGGGGGTGCTCCTGGGGGGCTCAGGAGGATGAATGCTTCCCAACTGCAGGATGCAGTTTTTCCTCAGAAGTGTGTAACTGGCTTCAGTTTATATACATATTTTACCGCCTTGTAATCTTTTTATCAGAGCTTGTTTTTCTTTTCTTATGTATATCTGGCTTTCTCTTTGGAGATGGTGAATTTTGAGCACATTGTCAAATGTTTGTTTCGTGGCATTTTGAAGAAACATGCCTATAGTGTATTCTGTAAAATATTTAATGCATATTAAAAAAAAAATCCGCGAAGGTCTTGTCTGCCAGAGATTATACAATGAGACCTTTGAGTTTGCGTGATGTGTCTTGTTTGTGGAATGAAGATCCTTTGCTCTGATGCTCAGCCTTTGCAGCAGAGAGGTCTGTGCAAGGCCCGTTAATTTTCCATTAGTGCAGTGTTAGTAGGTCCCAGGAGTTTGTTTATTGATGGTGGATGTTTACCATTGACAGTATCAGATGGAACAATCTCTCACTACACAATATTGTTGTTGACTGTTTCTTCTCTTTTGATGATACTTAATGCTTCCTTTTATTTTGCTTAATCTGTTAATCTTTCAGCTTTCTTACATTTCAGAAAATACACTGAGTTTGTTATATGCAAAGCTGTTTTTTTTTTTAAAAAAAAAAGAAAAAATGCATAAACCAAAAAAATCTGTCTGACCTAAAGTTGCGTAAAGAAAGAAGAATGGAGAGTTTTGTGTTGCTTTGCATGTATGCCTGACTTTTGCATGGACATCTGTAGAGAAGTCCTCTGACACTAAATAGCCTGTTACATTCTTCAGTGTATTCATTTTGGTTTCATAGAAGTAAGTTATGTATTCGTACAAGTTTTATGACTTTGTTTCTAATTCTGTATCCCTAGAAATTTAAAATAGATGCTGTGTTATGAGTGATCTGATTGTGTTATTTATTTTCTTATCTTTCCTATGGCCTTTTACATAAATTGTGTGATTAAAGAGTTAGCTTTTCAAGAGGAAAAGGATGCTAATTGTAGGTAATAAACCTTCTTAATGAAATGGTGTACCCTGGTACAGAAAATTAAGAGAGTCATTGCTGAGTTGGGTATCTGTGGTTGAATATAGTCTACTTTTAGTAATACATTTTAGTATTTTTGTAATTTCTTTAGGGATGTCTTTATTCTGCCACTGTAAGTTATCAGAAGTTTGACCAGTGGACTTAAACGGACAACTTTACATTTGTGCATTGGGAGACATTAGGCTGAGTGAGCACACATGGGAGGGGTGTTTTAAGGTTTCCCAAGGAAGGGGGGATCTGCTGCCAGTATAGTTTCTTCCAAGATCAGGAGGACAACACACACTTGCCACATCAAACTAGGTTTGGGAAGAAAAAGCAGTAAGCATTATGACATCTTCTTTAGGAATTGGTTGCTTTTTGAGAAAGAAAACTAGATGTGCAGACAGTTTATCAGAATAAAAAGAAATCAGGTGGTTGTTCTACATGGAGTATAGCTGCATGAATAAGAAAATCCTAAGTATTCGCAGATGAAACATGCCCAAAAATGAGGCTTTTTCACTATACCTCCTTTCCTTGGCTTTATCTCTTACTCTCTGGTTGGCAAATATTCTTGTGCTGTGATTGGTAAGTTCAAATGGGATTTACTTCATTTAACTTTAGCTGCAAAGTTCAGTCCTAGTCAGTGGATGTGGATTGAATCATCCCTGGAGATTCCTGTTTTATAAACCTATTTTAGGATCCAGTGAATCACCAGCTGAAAGTGCCTGTCTCTTATTGCTGATTCTAGAGGAAGCATCAATGATTACTGCAGAAGAAATGTCAAGCATATATATGGCTAAAATTAAGTGCCATGAATCTGATCTCAGGACCAAATTAAAAAAACTCCACACCTTCGTTTCTGAAGTGCAACAGAGAGGAAATTCAGAGTTACTTGAAAAGTGAAATCTGTAAAATCCCATCTACCCACGTCGGTGTCGGAGAGGCCGTGGGTGCGAAGCCTTCAGGAGCTCAGGTGGCTGCCGTCCCACTGCCCAAAGTACCTCCCGCCCCTCCCTCCAGCAGCGGAGCTCTGCCTTTCTCCCTTTGAATACACATCTCACCAGGCATTTATACTAATTCTTTAATGTGTTTATGGTCCATGTAACCATAAATGGCCAATAACACGTCATTGCTGCTTACTGGTGATCCATGTTGCTTTCATGTTTACAGGCAACGTTTGCCTTCCAGAGTGTCAGAAAAGAACTTGCTTAGTTGACTTCCATTTTTTTAATGTATCTACTTGCTTCTTTCTCAAGGTATTTATTTTGTTGAGATTTTAATTTTTATGGTATCATGTCACCTAATTTTTGATACGGCATAGAACTGAAAAGGCCACTTGAAATGAGTTGCTATGACTGTTAGCTAACACGATTTTTCCACTTTTTTGTTAGATGGCTATTTAAATGCCTTTAACAGTTTTCTTCTTCCCTGTTGGCTGCTTTTCATTTCCAACACAGGTATTTCTTTTTCTGTAAGACACCAAAGATGTAAGCGCCCACAGTAGATTGCCACCGGGAGCTTGCACAGAGAGGATTATTCTGGCAAACTTTAAGTTCAAACTTCCATTTACTACCGGTGGCCAAATGCCTTCTCTTTGGTCCCTGCTGCCATATTGCGTTAAATAAACAGCGATAGGTGACAGCATCTTCTTGAGATCTTTCTGCTGTCCAGACAATGCATCATAATTTGAGGCCTTAAGCATATAAACCCTCATTTTACTCTCTGATTACAAATTCTGAAACCATTAAATTAGATCTGTATAAAGAAAACAAGTCAACAGGCCTTTCACCTGAACCAAAATTAACAACTTTTCATTTTCTAGTGAAGTTAACTAGTGTACCAGGTTATCTTGACTAAAAAAGTATAATCTGAAAAATGACCAAGGCTTGTTAAAATTGCATCTCTGATGCACCTAGTATGCCTTCCATGTGAGAAATGCAGTTATTTGATGGTGCTTTGGGTTTCTGCATCTCCCACAGCAGATTTCTTTACGGTATAAATAATGTGAGAGAGAAAAACAAAGTGGCATATTAGGACATATTATTCAAGGAAGTGATGTAGCAAAGTGACATTTGGGTTGAATTAAAATTATTGGTTACAATTTCTAAGTACCTGGTAGCTTGCTCTGCTGGGAGCCCGGCAGTGCACAAGCAGGGCTGAGGGGTGCAAAACCTAACTGGGTGCAAAAGCTACTCAAGAAAAGCTAAAATCTCTCTGAGGTAGGAATAAAGTCTTTGGCCATTCATAAAACACCTTGATTCACAGTCTTAAAAGTAAAATATGTGATTTCTTTTCATGATGGACTGTGAATGATTTTGATAACAGATCTATAAGGAGTCTGAGCCACATTTTAAATTGTGTTATTCTGGAATAAACCCTGGGTAAGTCAAAATGCATCAATTTTTGTCACTGTGCTGCAATCGGAGGTGTTGTGAGTGAGTGGCCCTCCCAGCACAGGGGTGGTTGGGAGCAGCCCCTTGACGTACCAGTTCTGCCTGGAAACACTCTGATCATGTACCTGGCAGTGGAGAGGTTAAATCCCTTCAGCGGGCTACCAGTGATCTGCTGGCAAGGAAATGAGTTTTCCAAAGTTTTGCGTAAGGGGACTGTTGAACAAGTATGTTTTGATGCTTGTGAGGCAGAAAAGCTTTCTGCTTTAGCATTTCTGTCCTTTCAAAGACAAAATGCAAGCAGGGTGAAGCCTGGAAGGTTAAACACCTGCATGGTGAAGTGAAACATTGGCATTTCAACTGAAATCCGAATGTTTCTGCTCTTAATTCCAGTGATTTTGGTGTTTATTGTACCAACATCTGGCTTTTGTCTGTGTGTCTGCAATGCTGAAGTAAGTTGATGATTTGTTTTCACTGTTTAATGCTTTCACCCTCCAACTGATAACTTCTTTTTCCTCATTCTCTTGGGGTCATTAGGTATTGCCAGGGTACTCTTTTTGCTGGACTTCTTTTGTGCACATAAGACAAGCTTACATTTTACTAGTTTTTTTATCAGACTTCACAAATAATTGAACTATAGTCGTTACAGATCAGCAGATGGTTGTCTTTTAAATGCGCAGACCTACAAGAACACAGTTGGGTTGAACCAAAGAAATCCAGCAGGTAAGACAGCAGTGGCCAGGACCTGGCTGCTTCTGGGGCACAGTTTCTCTTCCCTCTGCAAGCATATGCATCCTCCCTTCAGAGAATATAGAATCTATACATTGAAGAGGCTGTACAGCCAGTCTGCCTTGCCGAACCACAGGCCTTGCGAGCAGCCTGTCTGCCCCACCGCCTTTGCAGGGCCACTGGCCCAAGGAGGAGGATTTTTCCTGGGTTTCATCCATTGCCTTCCAGGCTATCCCATCCGCAGTGGGGCTGGAGGCTGGCTGTCTCCTCCTTACGCTTTGTTCCGTTCCTCTCAATTAGTTTAGCGCTTCGAGAAAGCAGCTCACTGGAAAGAAGTGTCTTACTTGAATGTCCAACATAAAAATATCCCGGGATGTGCAGGCTGCTTGTCCCATGTCTGCCTCTATGACTGCCCCGTAGCCAGCTGGCACTTGTCTCATCAGGTCATCCCAGCCACGGTGGCTCCTAATTCTTCTTGATTTCTAATTACATATGGACAAAGAAAAATTTAACAGGAGTATATCTTAGAACAAGTTTTGCTTGGAATTGTGTTATTTTGCACCAGATGTGTTACAAGGAATATGCAGAGATACCGATGCCAGAACTTACTGAAAAATAGGAAGGGGTTAAATGAATGTGGAAAACCTAAATGAGATAGGATTACAAAAAAGACTAAGAAAAATACTATTATTGACCATATGATGGCTATAATAGAGAATAATATCAATAGAAAATGCATAATGGAAAGAAACTGTTTTCAAAAGGATAAAGATAAATGACAGAGTAAACAATATTAGCTTCTTTGGGGAAAAAATACCGAGCTGTCCCAGCAGATAAAGCTGCTCTACGGGAAATAGTGATGGAAAGAACAAGAGGAATGGGTGTTGGCATTTCAGAGTCCACTATCTAAAGGCTCCAGTGTGACAGGGAGACCTGTCTGATGACTGCCGGGCTTATGCCACTGGAGAGGGTATTTTGTGTTTCAGACATGCATGTCTGCTAATCTGGCAATGTGAAAATATAGAAATGCGTCTGGTGTTTTATGATCAGAAGAGCCCAGGCACCATTCTGCATCAGGAATGATGAAATGGGACTTAGCTGAAATATTTAGTTTGCCTGTATTTCTTTCGCTGAGCTATGAAAGCTATTTCTGTAGCTTTAGTTATTGATGTCACCTTCCACTGTTCGGATACAGTAATGGCTTTCATGGTGGGGATAATTGTACAAAGGACTGTGCTTTTTGCATAAGTACATACACTGTAGAGGGAAATGCAGGAATACAGGGGAGCAGAGAGCCGAGGGAGAGCTCTTACTGATTTCCTCTCACAGACTGCTGAATGCTGCGTGGGGGACTGAGCCCCTGGAGAAACCTGTCCTGCTACATATATATGACATCCCAGCGTGGGGTAGACAAAATCAGGGAGCGCTTGGAAAGGGCAAAGCATTCTCTCCTCCTCCCCTCCCACGCGCGGGCGCTCCCGCTCCCCTCCGTCCTGTTAAATTGCGACGATGAAAAGAAAAATGTAGAAAAAACTTGCAAATAGGTTTGTGCTTTTCAAAATGATGTATGCTGGGGGAGAAAAACGTGGTTTAAATTTGAGCGTTAAGCTTCACATCGAGGCTGCTGGTGGAAAGGTTGGGGGGGTGTGCGTGAGCAGTAGGGGTGATGGCTCCCATCCTCTCTGCCGTATCCTCCCGCGGCTGCGGGGTCCAGCCCTGCTCCCAGAGCCTCCCTCCGTCGCCTGGGAGGAGAAGTCCGGTGGCCAGGTGGCCATTGCCTTTGCGGGGGGTCTGCCCCCCAGCTGGAGTGTATTCGCACCAGCCAAAGGGTGAGGGAGAGAAAGCAGACCTCCAGCTGAACTCCATTGCGGGCGTCCCTTCCCGTCACAGCTTCGGAGGGAAGGCTGCCTGATGGCTTTCTTCTGGTTTTAAACGTGGAGATCTCTGCTTGGGAGCTCTCTGCTGTGGTGCTCCGGGGCTGTCAGGGCATGCTCTGTACTACCGGAGAGCGTGCGTGGGATTTTCCATCTGCGCCGGGGTCGCTTCCATGGAGCAGCGTTGTGACGGGGGACCAGCTCGGCGAGCCTCCCCGCAGGGAACGCGGCAGCCTCACGCCCTTGCGTAGGGCAGAACGCTCGCCTGCCGAAGTGTCAAGCTGAATAAAATCCAAAGAAAAGGTTGGGGTTTTTTTGCCAGATAAACATTTCTTAGGCTTTCTGTTTTCAACTGCAAATAGAGGGGTTTGGTTTTGTTTTTCCCAGCTGGCAGAACACTCTCTGACCAGCTGTACACTTCACACTACATCGCGTAACATCAGAGTCGTGCCGAATTGGGCCGAAACAAAAGTGGCTGGCTCTGAAGCGCTGCTCGCTGTCGCTGTGAAGCACCAGGCTAAAGGCAAAGGTTTCTTCCCTGATACCTATACTATATTTAAAGAGTGTCCTGAGCAACTCTGCTGCTTTTAAAGCTACTTTAAAAACGTGAGAGGCTGCAATTTTAAATGTCGGTGCACTAGTCAAATCTGGAGCTGTGTGAACATTTATTTTCATTTTCAAATTTGCTTGGAAATTGGATGATGGAAGCAATCCTTGATGCATAATAAGCCTGTATTTTTGCAAATACGCAAAGAATTTTGAGGCGAGCCTTGTATGTATTTTGAAGTGGGAGTGGCTCTGGGGGTGAAAACCGGCCAGAAGACTCCGTGTGTACAACCTGTGTATAGGCACTGTCAGAAGTCTTCAGCTTGTGAGTGTTGCCTCGTCTGTGGAGAGTTGTCGGAGCGTCTGGATCTACACTCAGTTATCACTACCAGCTTTCAGCAAGGAACACGTGGTGCTTCTCTACACGATTAATGCGTCTGTTCCACAAAACATGCTTTAGCCTTGAGGAAGGTGCTTTCTCTGGCTTTTAAACCTCATGAATGAGGGGCAGCCTTTTAATTACGCATACTCTCCTTTTTTTTTGTAGTCCCCCTAATGCCTTTAGTAATAACATCTACTTTTTAACAGCTTAAAGACTGTGTTTCCATGGATTTTCTGCTGATGTGTAAGCCCTCTCTCTTCTGTGAGGGACAATAGCTACCGTCCTCTGCCAGAGCTGTTGCAGGAAGGACAGGGCAAAAATGGGCGCAGGTGCTAGAACAGCACAGGGAGGTGGGTCTGAAGAGTCCCTTGACCCGCTGGTCCCCTGGCTTCCTTCCTAAGAGGACATTTCCTCTAAAAAAGAATGGCTTCTTTATGTTTGAACTATGTGAGGTGTAAGAGAAGACATGGTAGTGGAAGACAGAGGTATTGAGGGGAAAGATCTGCTTTGACTTGTGTTTCTCATTGGTGAAGCTCCTGTAGGTTTGTTTGAAATTACGTTTGAAGGGGATGTTTCTGAACAGGCCAAAAAGGTTAAAAAGCATAGAGGAGAGTGGTGGACGGAGGAGGAGTGGAGTAAGTATTCTGTAGACTCTCCTCATTAAACATCTCTTGTATAGATACTTCAGGCTGTGGGATACTGTACACAATTGCCTGTGGTGTTCTTTCAGCCCTGGTATGCCTATGTTGTTTCCTTTCTAACAAAACAGAAGACTGACTTAATATAATAACTGCATTGTAATTTCTTATCATTCGTTTATTTTTAAATGGACAGAAGATTTGGAGCACCAATGTCCTAGTGGTTAGTGGGAAGAGAAACATTACATTTTACAAGGTGTGCTTGGTAGTGGGAAGAAAAGATTCAATATTCATGTTACTGTAAATATAACTTTTAATAATATACTTGCTTGCCATGTGTACAGACCTAGGCAGACATAAATTGAGCAATGCTATGCAACACCCAACATAAATATAATCAACATGCACACAAAAAAGTGGTCGAAAAGAGGGGTAGAAATTTGAGAGAAGTGATATATATGCAAATACAACAGCATGGTCCTGCAGTAATGAAGTATTGTCATATAGAGTGAAGAAATATATTGCTACCACTTTCCCAAGAATCTTCTTTCTTAACCAGTCTAAAGACATATATGCAGCTGCCAACTTGATGAAATTAAGATTTGTATTGCTTTTATAGTGTTACTCTAAGGAAAAGCTTTTTGTTGCAATACGGGGAAGAGAAGGCAGTAAGTTCTGAACCACCATTTTAATAATTTTATTTTTCAGCGTAGAAAGCTGTGGATAAATTTTACAGTGTTGCTACTTAAAAAATGCAGACTACTTCTTTTGAGTGTCACCGGTAAAGCAGTAGGGCGAAGGGAACAAAGATCAAAGAGCAGTAAGAGAGTTTATTTCAAAGACATCCTTAAAAATAGTGGGGTTTTAAAATTTTATTAACAATGACCTGAATTAAGCTTAACTAATTTGGGTCCCGATCTTGAAAATAATTTCATGCATGCTTAACCTCAATCATGTTTGTTGTCAACTAATTACCTCTGTTTACAAACTATTAAGCAAGCGTAGAATGTTTGCAAAATGAGCACAATAGAAAAATTGATAAAAACCATAGATAGACTAATGTGAAAAATCAGGCAGATGCACAAAGCATAAATGTTATTTCACGTTTTAGCACTTGGAAATTCAAGAGACGTTAATTCCATGTCTCTTCAGCCACTGTTGAATTTGATGAAACTCCTCTGCACCTGAAGGAATGAATTAAAAAACTCCAAACAACCCAATTGTCAATTGATGGAAGAATACTGAACTTAAATGAACGTTGCAGTAAATTATGGAGACCAAGTAGATTTTTGGCTCAAGGCCGACAGTTGTTTGGTTTGGTACGAATCTTACAGGTGCTTGGCTTATCACTGGCTAGTTGAATATATATTACATTGAAGTCATTAAAAGAGTTCAGGTACCACACACATAAAGAATAAGTAGCAGCATGGCAATTAACTGTTATAAACAATTCATTGCAATGCCCAGTAAATAAATCAAAGCACTGGGACACAGAATCAAAAGCAGAAATCTAAAATTGTGACTTCTAAAATAATATTTAGTTCAATCAGGCTTACACAAATGAAGTTCTAAAATTGCAAAGATAGGTCACGCAGATTGAAGGCAGGACCAAAGACTGTGCTTCTCATCCATGCATCATCTTCTTGCTAATGGAGAACACAATTCTTTTGGAGACGGGATTAATGGTAGGCTATACGTAAATGCTATAAAGCAGAACAATAACTGAAGAACAGGGGCACTGTACATTTTGCCTTTGAATACTTGACCTCTGTGGAAGTCATGCATGTTAAACTGCAGATGTGAGCGCGTAATGGGTGTCAAGGTCACTGTTCAGTGGCACTGCTGGCACTGCCACATGAGTTTGACAAACGCCCCGGTTTGTATTCTCTCTAAATTCGTTTCCTGCACGTTAATTTGTTTTCTGTCGGTTTGTTTGGTGGGCAAGAGCTGTACTGGAAGGACCTTTCATCTGGAAGTGAGTTGGAAGTACTGTTTCAGGGAGACTGTGACTGATGCAGACTGTGACTGATGCAGGCTGTGTCGCGTGTCGGGACTTCTGTCATGGTAGTTCCCGAGGGCTTCTGAGCAGAGCCAGCTGGAGGGGTGAGCAGCCTTTGCAGGGATGTTTGGAAATGAATCATTTCCACTGCATATATGGTCATCTACTCTGTTTCGCTCCGGAATAGAGTGAACACAAATTTAAATTCTCCCAAATTTGCAGCTTTTGTATGATTTTGGTACAGAAACTGGACATAGCACAGATTGAATAAATCAGGTTCAGGTTTGTCAGAAAAGAACTGCAAACCTTTGGTTAGCCTCGCCTCAATTTTGAGTTCATCAGTATCAATCCAAATGATGTCAGAGAGATTTTGGATGTTGTTGGTAAGGATTCCCATGAGTTTAATTCTACTGAATTAGCGTCTGCTGTACGCGGGAGCTGAATTAGAGCAATCGCCTGTCGTTGCTGCATTGCGCTTTCTTTGATGGACTTGCCCCTTCGGTCACTGGGCTTTCCCTGCCTCTGGTACCTGTCAAATGGGGAAAGTAAAGGCAACCCACCCAGAAGAACTAAAAGCAAATATAAGATATGCAAATATAATACATTTGGTATACAAATGCCAGTCTTTTGGAATGTACTTGCTAGTGAAAAGCACAGGGAAAAGCCAAAGGGCAGAAGAGTGATTAGAGAAATCCTGTGATGGTTCCCCAGTTCCTATCTCAGCTCCTGGAGAAAGTGGGACCTTTCTAACACAGCTGGGTATTGCTGGGCTTTGGGTTACGGGGTTTACATGCCCACATAATTCTCCTTCCTCTCGTTTCCCATTGGACATTTCTGACAGTTCGGGATTTTTTTCTGAGGAGGATTTTGGAGGGGAAGATGTTGAGGGTTTTTCCTATTCTTCTCCTCACCTGGGCTCTAAACAACACTGCAGGAAAGCAGCTCCAGTCCTTGTTCACTTCAGTATGAAACTCCTCCGTGCCCGTGCGCGTGCTTTAATTCTGTGGTGCAACTCGCCAAAGCTGCAGCCAGGAGGGACCGGCACCGGCCAAATCCCACCAGTGACATCAGGCGCTCGCAGTGGGGCTGGGAGCTGGCGTTTTCCTTGTTTTCCCCGTTTTCCCCATGCCCTCAGCAAAGGCAGCTGACCTAGAGACTCCACAAGTTGACTGGTCTTCTGTTTGGGAAAGGTCGTGCTAACAACGGGCACACTGGGGCTGTGTCTCACGTGACAGGGAGGGAGAAACCTGCGCTGGGTCACAGGGAGCCGTCAGTTTTGGGGCAATGAAGGCGGCATTGTTTCTGAGCAGAAGCTGTTGTTTCTCCAGCCTGTGGCTCGAGGTTGCCCCTCGTGCGTGATGGAGGGAACTTTGCATTCCTGCCGGGGCTGTTTGCATTCCCCAGCTGTCATGCCCTCCGTTAAACCTAGGCCCTGGAGAAAGGACCATCCTTCCCGCTTGCAGAAAGCTGCAAATTACACCTCGCCTTTGCTAAAGAGGTCCATTGTGTTCAGAGCTGGCAAATCACCCAGCTCAAATAAGCTTTAATATCTCATAGGACCCTATTGTTACGCTGTGGTGAAAGCTACTGTGGGAAATTTCCATGATAACGATGGTAAATTTGGACCCACTCCTTTCTGGCACTGCCTGCGTGGCAAACCACAGCAGGCGCAGGGACTGTCCCGCTGGAGCTGGCTGGCACCTCCTGCCGCATAGCGCTTGGTGCTTGGGCTCCTTTGGGCCCCGCTGGCCCGATGGCAGGATTATTTGTGTATGTCTATGTGTTGCTGGTCTTCTTCCCCAAGTTCCAAGGGTCGGAACATGAGGGCTGCGTTGAAGCTTGATAAGGAAGGATTTTGGCTTATGTGTTTGGTACCCTGGCACAAGTCACGAAGCAGGTGAGGGTTCGGGGTAGTGCTGAAAGAGCAAAACCTGGTGCCTTGTCCCTGGTGCCTGGTGAAAGTCAGCCCTGTCGCATGCTGTCAGCCCACCCGTCCCCACCACCGTGCCAGAGCCTGCCAGCTGGCACCGTCACAGCCCGTGCCGGAGCTCATGCCCCAACCCTGCACTCACAGCGCTGCAAATGCAGCCGGAGACTGCTGTTCTGCAGCCGCTGCTGAATTTGCTGGAGGCCTTGCAGGCAGAATGCAGAACTTATTTAAATTCCCAGCAGAACAACCACACATGCGTGCACAAGCATACAGCAAAGGCAGACGTCGGTGTTTGCCTGGGCTTGCTTGAAAGCCTTTGTGTCAGGCTCTGGGGCGGGCGTTTGCGAGACCCCGGTTGTCACTGTGGGGAAGGGTACCCAGACCTGCTCCCGGTGCAGCACTTGAAGGGGGAAAGTGAAATTGCAGTTTTGAACAATCGTTGAAGCAATTTTAGAGCTTTAGATGTTGTGGAAACACATGCACACCATGCAAACTTACTTTTTAATTTTAGTGCGTATTGGTTCATTTTTCCCCCTGCTAAATCCCTGGGCTTCATTTTGACTCCATGGTCCTCTCTGCGGAAGGAGCTGGCAAGTGGGCAGTTTTTCACCATGTAAATTTGCATCATGCATTCCCATTTTAACATTTTATTGCAGTGAACCACTTGTAAGAAGGGGTAGTGACTATCTGAAATACTTCTGCACCCTTTTTCTAGAGTAGATAAGGGGTTATTTTTGTTGCATTGCAATAAAAAGGCAAAAATTGTGTAGGCAAAATAATGTTTCTGAGACAACTCTGAAACCGTAAGCTTCTATTTTAGTTTTGCACAGAAATGGGGGAGGTCAAACAATTTCTGAAGTGTCATTTAACTGCACATTTCTGAAACCATTGACTCAAAAAAAGTTTATCTAAAACATTTATTTTAATTGCTTACCTATCCAAATGTCTTTGTATAACTCCTCCCCAATTTTTTCGATCCAGAGAGATAGGGTTTCACCTTTTGTTTCTTGGTAGATTTTAGTCATGGGATATTTTGGAAATACTTTTCTATTTTGTTTCTGAAGTATAGGCTGGAAATCATGGTTCAGTGTCTGATAGGTGCATGCTCTCCATTTTAAACCTTCTAGACAAATATTTTGGTAATGGTTTATAGCTTTTTTTTTGCCTGCTTAAAAACTTTACTGTCCCTGACTGTAACCTTGTTACTGCTCTCTGGCATATTTTTGTTAAAATCTTAAATGTAGTGCAGCCTGGAAAATCACGCACTTTCTTAACAAGAAAACCTGGGACTGGGCTTTTAGGTTTCTGTCTTTATTTTTCAAAATCAAACTCTCTTGAACTTGGCAGTAGTTATAGTTTTCATTTTACTTTAGTTGCCCAATCCTGTGTGGCTTGTATTTTATGTTTTCAAGTAAAACATAGAAGGAGTTGGCAAACTATATCAAACGAATCTATATATTTTAGAAATATTCCAAATCCCATGGATTTTAAGTTTGTGAGGTGCACCATTTTTAAGTTCTTTAATGCAGAAAAATTTCATCCTGATCCAACACCTTCTATCCTACATGCAGGAAGGAGATGTAATTTTTTTTAAAGTGCTATAATACCAGTGAAACCAGCTCCACTTCATTTCTAACTCCTTTTAGTTCTAATATTTCCAGTCTCAGATAACTCTGAGCGCACATCTATGCTTCCTAAATAGGCTCACTCCAACCTATACAATGCAATGCAATCAGGTTATATTCAACTGTTTCCCTTTTTTGAATAGTTCTGCCCTCAAGAACTCTCACGATATTAATGTGGGCACTGGCCCAGGCAGCCAGACGCAAAGATACTTGAACTTGTGCTTCATATGCAGGAATAGAGTACGTTTGCATGCGGGTGTGACGGCTTGTGAATCTCCAGAAAATTGAAAAGCCATGTCAGTGGATTGTATACAGCAACAAGGGAAGGTTTTCCTTTCCTTGTCAGAGCTTTATTCTACGTCAGTGGTACCCAAGAAGCCCCTTCCACTCACATTGCAGGGCTCCATACGCCTGCTTAAGGTAATTTTACCTTCCTCAGTGTTGCCTGCTCAAAATCCAATATAAATTCTTATTGGCTTGCTAGGTTTTTTGGTTTAAGCAGAAATTGTACAGCAGAAAAAGGCTTTCCCAGCCCTCTCTTGTTTTTGGAAAGAGCGAGGAGGTTTGCTCATGGGGTGCCTTTGTCAGACGTGGAACTTCCTTTACCAGCGATCCGGTGCGTGAGCATTTCAGAGGTAGCATGGGATTTATCCTGAGCCGTCTCATAGCTCAGCAGTGAGAGAGAGGGGGACTTCCAGACTGGCTACCCACTGTATTTAGCTACTTTTTTTTTCTTCTTCTTTTTCTTCCAACCTTCTGACCAGTTGCTTGGGTGGTTTTCTCCCCAGAGTGGTCACACTCCCTGTCCGCAGGCGGGCTTTCAGAGGCACTGCCGTGGAGGCTCCGGAGAGTTCCTCTGCAGACTTCAAAGTGCTTTTTAGAAGCCTCTTGTAATTTAAGCACTTGGACCGTTTTCCAACAGCCTTGAAATCCTTTGTAATTCACTCAGCTGATTTTTTTTTTAAATTTTTTTTTTTTTTAGTGGGAGGGAAGAAGGGCATGGACAGAGGAAATACGCAGCAGTAATAAAACCTGCAGATGATCCAGCTTCCATTACTGTCCCATCAGTCTATTTGTGCACTCCGCAGAGGTTGTGAAAGTGTTAACGACATTCATTACATTGAAGTCTTTGAGTGTCCCTCACAGCTTTGGTCATGCATGGAGAAAGCAACCACCTCCATTTCATGCCGATGAAGTCTTCACATCAGCCTGTGTTTTATATATATGCAAATACCTACAGTCAAGCCAATTATATACGAGTTGCACATTCAACATCCTTTGCGGGGTGACCTGTCACAGCCACCCCACTGATACCGGCTGAAGCTGTCATGTGCTTTAGTGACTGATAAGAGTCACATGGGAAATGTTTTTTAATTGAAAACTCATTTCTCAGAATTAGTACTGCAGCTCAAAAGATTTCTCATGATCACTGGTGCATGTGCCTCACCTTCACAAGTCTTTGTTTCGTGGATTAAATCAACTTCCTTCTGTTGACAATTGCGTAGGAAATATTTTTTTCCTGGAATTTCTATTTTTAAATTGGAAACTCAAAATAAGTAGGTCATACACAGCTTACTGTTTAGAATGCTTATATATATATTTAAAAATCCACTAAATTATTTAGTTGTGAAGTAAGATGAAACACAAGATGTCAGGGGAAAAAAATCTCATTACCTGCAGTGTCAACCAAGGAAGCTTTGAATTGCTTGTCTTTTAAATTAGTATCCTGCAGCTTCAAGAATATGTTCATATATCAAATGAACGTACTTGCTAGTTTAGATTGCAGGTATAATGTGTGATTAATATGTACTTTAATTTATATTCTTCTTCATTTGCCAAAAATACCCATGCTAGTGCTTTACATGCATAAGCACAAACCATACAAATGTAGCAGGAATTCCTGTGTCTAATTCATATGATTTGTCTTCTTGCCTAATGAAATGGTTGTGCCCAGAATGACATGAATAGCCATGCGTCCCTCCAACTCTCCACTTCTCGGAAGACTGAAAGCTTGGATTACGTCATCTCCAAGGGAAGGGGAGAAATTACTCCCTTGTGGAGACACCCTAGAGAAAACAGACTTCTGTTTGTTCCTGCTCCTTCTTAAACTGAGTTTTGGCACTTTGACGTTGGTGTCCATGTAGCCATGTGACTCATTTCTTTTCACCATTGACCTCACGCACACTGATAAGGAGAGATGATGGAGGAGGCCCCAGGTGACAACCTTCTCATGGACTCCAAACAGTACCCAAGATCCACTTAGCAGTGATTCAGCTGGTATCAGCTCAGGGCTGCAGGCTTCTCGATGAGACTCCCTGGTCGATGGCAGTTGATCTTTATCCATTTTAAGGAGAAGAGGAGCCAGGGCAAACAGCAACTTCTGCACTGTGCTATGGCTGAAAGCAGGTTCAGCAGAGGAGAGGAGCCGGGAGATCTGACAACTCCACCGCAACAGCTGTACTGTATTGCTGAAATTGTTCATCTCATCAGTAGCCTGTCTTTGCTCTATCACCCACCAGTTATGGATGATTAGGGGAAAAATATAGCATAAGTCAGGTATAATGTGACTCTGCCCCTCATAGAGCCTCCTAGTTTCTGAAAATAAGAGGCATAAGTCATTTTATGTCTGGTCCAACATATGTCTGGACCCCCTTTTTCTATAGGTGTGAGGATCCCTTTTTGTAGCTAATCTTACTGTTGTCCTTTACAACATGCTGGAGCAATCAGTTCCATACGGGAGTTAATGTAGAAAGGCACTTATTTTTTTTTCTAAATTTCTTTTATATCTGCTTCTTGGTAATTTCCTTGGGGCACCCATATTTCCTGTTTTGCTAAATGGGAAACCGTTGTATCACCATGTATCTGCTGTTCATGATTTTATAGAGATCTGTCGTATTTCCTGGAGGGAACTTGTCTTCATAGACTTTCAGTTTACAGAAAAGTTTCCACAGGTCTGTTCATCCTCACTGTTGTTATCTCCTTGGTATGTCCTCTCAGAGGTGAGGTGACTGCCACTAAGTACACTGCAGAATGGGGCTCACCACGAATTTATATGATGTTGTAGGTATGAGGTTCCCCATTCTCTCCTAATGATTCCTAGTTATCTGTTTGGTTTTAGCTTCTGGTTACTTCTAATGATATTTCATAGGCGTAATCCCAAGAATTCACGCATTTTTCTCGTCTTGAATTGCACCAGGTACATTATTATATAAAAGAGATGAATAGAGGTGATTTTTCATGTTGTTTTAATGTTCTTTTGCCAGACTGTGGTGTTAACCACAGCTCAGTATTTAACGTTATTCTCTATGGAGGAGAGGTTTGAATGCAACCTCTTGGGACAGGTCCTTTCTTCCTTTCTTCAGGGAAGATGTGACTCTCTATCATTAATGGATTTGTTCTTCATCCTATAGCTTTTCCCCAACAAAAACATGGGTGAGCTAGTAATGTTACACTAGTAATGTTATGCAACCAACCTTGCCAGGACTACACAAGAGCATTTTCAGGTATTAATCAAAAAGACCATGTAGGTCAGAAGGAAAACCAGTGGGGCCCAAGCAATCATCAACCTCTGTACTTCAAAAAGATGTACAATCTCAGTCTAGCCAAATTCAACATGTGTTTCCTAACCTGTCTTTTTTGCTGATATGGAACAAGCTGTTTGCATAGCCTGGTGACCTATGAAAGTAAGAAAGAAGGAATGCAGGATCCATTTAATCATCAGAAAGGAAGAAAACACCATGTTCTTAGGAATCTTCTACTTTTTTTTAAAGGATTATTTAATAGGATGGGTAACACACTAGCTGGAGATCTACATTCAGGTCTCTTCACTGCCATGGACTGCCTACATGACTTTTGGCAAGTCACACTTGATTCCTCATGTGCTAAAATAAGTATAACAAGAGGATATGGTACTATGATGTTGATAATCACTCACTACTTTAAATGGAAACATTTGAAATGGGATATTGCCACTGTCGTATACAGAAGAGCAATGAAAATGATCCTGCACTCTGGCCTCAATCTGAAGGAGATAAGGGCTACTGCATATCAAACACCTCATCTAAATGATAGATGGGTAGATGGATGTGTTAGGCCTGTAATTTCCATGGCTTTTGTAATATGTGGGTGGTATGTGCTTTGAGAAACAATTTCATCAAAACTCCATCCCTGTGCCACTTAGCAGGACCTATGTATACGTGCAAATACAAAAAGGTGAAATACTTTCTGTATTAGTTGCTTTAGGAAGGCAAAATCTCAGATACCGTTGCTCCTGTAAAGTTGTCCTTTTTTTTGGACAGACTTGCTTTCTGAAATGAATATTTATAATTATTTCTAGTGTAGTTCCCTCCTTTAAAGAATGAATTTTTAAAAAAAAATAATGTTTTTTTCTGAATTTCCCTGTTCTTTCTCTGGAGCAACTAAAGGAAGATTTATGTAGAACAGTGATTTGCCATCAGTTTGGCTATGGTTGGGTGCCAAAGAGGTAGGAGTTTGGGGATAAATCATCCTTTGTTTTTCTTCTTATGAGATAAAATTGTGATGAGTAGCATGTCAAAGCCTTGTGCACCTATGACCAAGAGTTTCTTAACGTGGGTTTGTGAAGGATGTGGAAATGTCTTTTCACTAGAGTTTCATTTACTTTATTTCATGTTTAGTAAGTGCATCCATCTTTTTGCATCCATCTTAGATGCTGACTGTAATGTGGTCAAAAGACTTCTGTTGTTAGTAAAATTGGGAGGGGAAGTTAAAGCAGTTCCCTTGTGTCACGCTGTGGTAAAATTTGGAGTATAAATCTCAGTATTCGCTCTGGAATTGGAACTAGAATGTAGTAGTAGTTTCTATTTTTTAGAAAGAATAAAATATAAATTGTTTAGAGAGATTTACATAGGAAAACTCATTCACATCACAAAACTGTCACATTTTTCAGGCACATTAGCATTTTATTTCTGTGAGAGCAAATTACAAATGCAAGTAACTACACAACAGTACACAGAAAGCTGAGCTTTCAGAATCTTTTTTTTGAGTCCATGCTGGGATTGCTGCTTGCAAGAAACAGAGGCTGTAGCTGAAAAAAGAGCAAATGTAATACTAAATCAGGTTTGTATAAATGAGAACACAGCCAGCCTCCATGTTGTCCAATGTAACATTGTTATTGAAGCTTTGCAACCTTTTGAATTTTCATGAACAAAAGAGGAAAAGTGTTGTTTGCTGAGGTTCACAGATCTGCAATCCATCTCCATCGCTCTCCTGAACTCTGTACCCATGCTGCTCATTTTTCTCAGCCAGAACCAAAGACTTCATCCCGTGTCTTGCTTTTAAGTTTAAGAAGGGAGCAGCAGCAGAGTTCTGCTCTTAATGTCTTTCAGATTGGCCGGCTCAGCAGTGCCTGGAGTACAGCAGGAGCACACCGAAGGTTATCTGCCTGTAGCTGAAAGAGAACAGGTTGAGGTTAAAAGGAGGAGCTGTAGGTGGTTTTAATGCCATTTGGGTCCCAAGGTTACATCTAGGTTCCCCCTGTCCCTTCTTTCCTCCCTGTCCTAGAACATAACGTGGTTTTGCTCTATTTTTAAGTTTACTGTGGTTCTGTATTTTAGACTTCCTCCATGTCTGACAACTGTAACAGGAACTTTCCATTACTATTTTACTTATTTCCATTTATTAGAAATAATGCATTAATTTATTATTATTTACTTATATCTTTATTTTTATTTATAAGGAATATATATATATTTATATTCCATTATTATATGACTTTGCACTCTTATCAGATAGCCAGTGCAGTCCGTAGCTTTGCAGGAGGCTGCAGCCCAAGTTTTACCAGATTCTGTTACTCCTGCATTGGTGGGATACCCAGGTAAGTAAGTAGCCTGCTTACCTGAGGATCTTTCTAGGATTTACCATAGTTAGCACATTTGCTGGGAACTGTGCAAACGCATGGCAACGGAGCTATACCTAGTGAATCCATCTCTGAAGATCCACCAGTGGATTAGCCATGCCCTGTGGTTGCTGCATGAAGAGAGAGAACTGCGGAGGTTCCTGTTTTAGGAGGACAGATGAAGGAGAGAAAGGGTCACAAGGCAGTCAGGTCACTGAGGTTCAGCTTTGTGTGGAAACCTCGCGGTTGAAAGCAGTGCCTGCCTGCAGGTTTGGATGTGGAAGTTCGGTTCCTGTGTAATCCCTAGTAATAACATCACTGCGACCCAGGGAAAGATCTATCAGGGACCTGGCAAATTCTGAGATAAAAGCAAGCAGTGCCATTTTCTGTACGACAAAGAGATAAGGTCAAGAAGAGATGACTTTGTGAAGTTGTGGGTGCACTCTGGTATAGTCCTGAAGAAAGTATATTGAATTGACTTTTACGAGGAAGAATAATCCATAAAACAACAAGGAAGGTATCAAACACAAAGTTTTGGAGGAGAGAAAGTGGTAGTGAGGCTTGGGACATACCTATGGTAGTCTTGTGGTCAAAAAAGTTACTGAGTTGAATTTTAGGGATGCGTGTTGGGTATTTATATGTTTTAACTAAGGTCTGTGCCCCACCCTGTAATCTTCACATGTAGCGTTAAATACTTGGACCATATCAAGGCAGTGATTTCCCTCGGGAAATGAAAGATACCTTGCTATGTCTCCTCCTAATCATGCATAGCAGGCTTCCTTTTTGTCTCACCTCTTGTATACTGAGAGTGAAAAGAGGGTGAGCGCTACTGCAATACATCTAGTATTCCCTACATATACAAGCAGACGTGAACCATGGCCTTGGTGTACCTAGAAGAAACATGGGCTTGTCTTTCATTAGGTTGAGTCCATGGCGAAGGTCATTCATCTGTCACATGGAAAAAAAAAAAGTGATTGCTCTCCAGTGACTTCATTGATATGGTAAAAATGAATCCAATCACCTTTTTGATTAGGTGACCAAAAGACAAATAAGCTGAGCTGCTTTTTCTGTAATTTCTTCATACATATGTATGCAGAGTGTAACTTGTGAAATAAGCCATTATGCAGTGCCTGACTTTGCAAAAACTTTTTTTTAAAGGGTCTGTTTGACATACAGCTTGCAGAGGTTAAAGAGTAAAATGTATACACAGCCCGATTTATAAAACTCAGCGCAAGTGTTTTTTCATAGTGGAGGTACAAATGTGCTGTTTGTTATTACGCATTCTTTATATTACAGTGGTACTTAGAAGCTGCGGAGAAAAGTGCTTTCCCAGGCTCTGTGTGACCTAATACTGCTCTGATAGTGCACCTGAAATGACAGAATAGGTCAGCACTGAAACATGATGGTTTCTCGGTTTGAAGAAGTCAGAGTCTCAGTTTTGTAAATTAATATAATTTAACAGAAAGACATTTCAGTGTTTGTTCCTAGGAGCTGTTAGCTTTACAGAAGCTCTTTTGGCAGCAGGAACTTAACCTGATAAAAACATTGTAGTCAATATATATATTTTTTAAAATTTAGACTTGTATCCTTGTTCATGCTCCTTCCTTTAGTCAATTATTACCAGCAGTGGCCCACTGGTAGGTGAAGATACCTACACCGCCGCTCTTGAATTCGCCCAATTTTTTCAGGGCATCAGCCAGTCTTACCTGGACGTTCCTGCAGTATACACATAATCACAACCCTACTTGCAGCTTTAGTATCTACTTGTATTTTGAGCCCTTTCAGCATTCATGAGTCCAAAGAGTTAGTGATTTTTATGTTGTAGCATGATTTTGTGCAGAAGTCTCAGAAACCTTTACATAAGACAAAAGTACCAGTGCAAATGCAAGTTGAAAAATTAAGGACTTCAGAGATTTCAGAAATTTATTCCCCCGGTTTACTGAGGTGGGTACTAATTTCATACTGGTGCTCACTGGTATAACATTTGCATTTGAGTTTTTTACAGTAATCCTGTGTTTGTGCAGAACTCTTGTATAGGAGTAGAGTCTCTTGTATAATCTAAAGAAACCAGCAAATATTTTGGGTGTAGAGGCTTGGCTGCATTGCCTTTTACGTTTAAATGGAAACTGTTCTGGGATTGTTTCTTCCAGCTTCTTAAATAATAAATAAATTAATAGCCACTGGGGAGAAGACGTGCTGTTGGTCTGGTTTGGACTGCTACATTTCTCTCTCTAGTTTCAGCTCTCGAGCCTCTCTAGTTTCAATCCCCTGTATTACATACATTTTATATATATATATATGTGTGTGTATTGCAATCCAGAGAAATGAAGAAAAGGAAACTGTATGTGCTTATCAGATTTAAAATCACAGAATACTGAGATATTTAGAAATATGTATACATTAGCCACTACATTAACCACTTTTTAGAGAGAAATTGAAGGGAAGGGGTTAGTAAGAGTGTGGTGCCTGCAATGTTATTTTTGTTGTTGAAAGATTTGGAACAGAATCCTAACAAGAAACAAGGGGAAAAGGGTTTCTTGCTTTTACTAGCTAAAGTCTTCTTTCTAACCCTGAGGAAGCAAAAATATGTCTTTGTCTTCGCAATCACTTCAACCCTCTTATTCTTCTGTTTTTAATATTTTCAAACGAGATAGGCTTAGACTGAAGTGGATATTCAAACCACTCTGCTTCAATCCAGACAGCGTTTTGGGGTAGCATAATGTTTGACTGAAAAGAACCAAAGAAGTCATGCTGTCCTAAAGAAAAAGTGGTTTTTACATGAAAGCACTTCAAAGTCAGAACTAGGCAGCCAAGGAAAACAGAGGGGGAAGTATAATGCAGAAAAAACCAACCAACAAACAGAAAAACTCAATCCTAATGATGACATAATGATTGATGGTACTAAAATCACAAGCATCATAAGGAAAACTTCTATTAATATAGAAGTGTATGTAATACAGAATTAAATAATACATATAGTATTGTAAACTTTAAAGGAGAAGTTTTGGTTTTATTCTTATGTATGAAGTACTCCAAACATGTTCTGTGTGGGATCTATGTGTCAGGATGAATAATTTTTATTTTTCTTTTAAACCTCTGGCCTTGGACCGCCTGAGTGTTAACCTTACTGTAAAATCAGATCTGTCAAGTTTTCTCAGTTAAATGTTACTAATCTCTGCTTTTGGGAGCTGCTAATATGTTGTATAAAAGTCACTGTGGGATAAGGTTTGTATTTAGGGTTTTTTAGATGGAAGCAGCCAGGTCAGAAGAGAGGCATGAACATGGGTGTCAGTAGTTGGGGTAAGTGGGCAGTGCTGTGCAGGGCTGGTGGCTGGGAGCTGCAGACTGGGAGCACTGGGAAACCCCGGGCAGGAGCATGGTGCTGAGTGGTTCTCCCTGCGCTACCCACCACCTCGCCTTCCCCGTGGGGGAACCAGCCTGTCGCTGTGATAGCGGGATGAGAATGATGAACGGCATGGAAAAAATCCGTGTCTAAAGCGTGTTGAAAATCTGGAATTAATTACCTTGCAAGGAGCCAAACGAGGAGGAACTGACAAAAGTGTGTCAAATAATGAATGCTGCAGAGAAGGTATGTCATGAACTTTTCATGGCAGAGGGTAGGGGGATCTTTAATTAACCTAAAAGTTGGCAAATTCACACCGAGTGTAATTACATTGTGGAATTAATTCTTCATAGAAAGTTATTGAGGCCAAGACTTCAGCCAAGACTTGAGCAAGATTCAAAATGGGATTCCAGTTTTATTTGGGCAGCAAACGATACTCTGAGCTGTAGCAGTGAATGCCAGAAGGTTTTTGCAACGTCGTGCTCTGAGGTTTCATTGAGTCTCTAATAGCTTTTGATCAAATGACACTATGAGGAGAAGGAGGATAGATTATTTACATTTTCCACTTCAAACTTTTTACCTTTCTCTGTCCTCTAAGTGGCAACCACCTTAAGTGCTGAAAGACATGAAGGAGCATTGGAAGGGATCCAGTGGGACAATTCCTCTGTTTCTGACACTGGACGGGTTCCAGTGTCGTCATTCCTGTGTTTCTTACACTCTTCCAGCCATAAAAATGACTAACTACTTCTTCAGATTTCCAAAGCATGACATTATTACAGATGTGGCAAAAGCCATTATTTGTCTTCTGGAATACACAAAGATGCCGTATCTTCCCATCCTACACGTACAGGTTTTCAGATGCCTCTCGTTATTTTAATTCTATAAATAGGGTGGGAATCACCTTTCAGTTAAGAAGCGTCTGATTCTGGTTGTGCTGTCCATGTTTGAACTGTAGAAATGAAGACTGTAGTAAAAACTGAGACGTTCAGATGGGGAGATAGGCTTTGCAGTGCTACCATGATAAGAAATCATACAGCAGCGGTGACATCAGATGAAAAGCGGGAGGCATTCCTATGGGGGCCGGACAGTGAAACTTCCCAGGCTGTGTGCGGAAGGGAGCAGTTGCCAGGTCTGATGTCAGCCTCAGCCCTGGGAGGCCTTACCTGGGCAGCAGCTGATCTGAGGATGTTAGGATGTATCTGAGTTTGCAGATGATTAATAAAGGTTGATTAAAAAAAGATGATAAGCCTTGCGAGCATTAAACAGCAAAGGGGTGATTAAAGACCTTTGCAATGCAGCTCTAGGGCCATCAGTTCCGAGCACGGCCAGCCAGGGCTCAAGGGGTGCGTGGCCACCCGGACACGGCCCCCCGTGCCCTGAAGCAGAGCCGAGCAGCTGATGATTTGCAAAGCAGAAAAGAATGAAGATCACTGAAAATGTGATTCTGACACAGCCTTACAGCATCGGAGCCCACTGGAAACAAGGGAGGAATGAGTAGAATACCAAGTCTGGATAAGAAATAAGCAGAAGAAAATGAAAGCGTGGCTTCTGCCTAGTATTTCGGGATTATCAAGTTATTTCTTAAGCATTACCTGGGCCACCAGCTGATCTGAGTGGGTGTATTCCTTTGCTGATGTGGACTTACAGGCAGAGGTCTGTTTGGACATATGGATCTGCCTGTGCAGGACAGCAAACAAAGGTACAACTTCAGCCGATACTTCATCCACAACTTTGACAGGTTTAAGTGGACAATTGCCCACCCAGCTTCGGCACTCGGATCAGCAGTATTTGGCTGCCAAATAGGTGCTTGAAGACACAGCTGCAGGACTGAGGATCTTGGGTTTCAGTGTACAAGTTTGAAGGCTGATAGCTGATGTGTGCGTGTTGGTCACATGCATTTCCGTCCAAAACAATCTACATGTACGCGGTATCTGAATTATGCTGAAAAGTCAGTGTTCTGTGTGTATTTACAAGAGGTGGTAAATCCTACCTTAATTCTTACCTTCTTAATTTCTTTAAGATGGCTACTTTCCCAGGTTCTGCTAGTCCTATTTCCCAGCTAGGACTTAATAACAGAGTATTAAATGAAGTCTCTTGTTGCTTTTCTGCATGTTAAGTGATCTTTATTGGCACTTCTAAAGTATAGCTGTATTGTAACTATAAAAACAAATGGACTGATGGCTTTTTTAAGGCACCTTGTTGGTGTTCCTTTGGTCCTCAGGCTGGCATGTTTGCTGATTTACCTACTGATTCATAAAATGAAGTAAGCACCAACAGGAATTCCTGCAAACCAGTGAATTAAGAAACACTTGTGATAATAATTAGCTACCTGTCAGCTCGTGACAACTGAAAACAAGAGCAGAACAGTATCTGTTTTGACATGTTGATACAAACATGCATTCATGGGCTTTCTCAAAAACTTCTACTTCCAAACCACCAGCCCTTTCCGTGAAAGCCAAACTCAAGTGCTGAGCCTTATCATCTTGGGAAATGACCTTTGCTAACCCCTGCCTGTTAGAAAGGCATTGCTAGTTTTGGCTACTAGTACAGATGAAAATGAACACTACTCAGTAAAAGTTTGCTTGCTTTTATTTTATTAAGTGTAGCTATGATTTAATTCCAGCTTCTTTTTTAAAAGAACTCGATATTGCATGAAAGAATGTAACAAAGATGTGAAAGCAGTGGCTTCTTTCGAGTTTGAAATATTTTTGAAATCTGAGGGAAAAAGCTACAGAAATCACAGAATAACCTCATTAACATATGAAATAAATCATGAACCGAGGAAGAAAGGAAAATGTTTGCACATCTGCCTTACCGCAGCAAATTTCTGTATCTTGATCAAGAGTAGCTGTAAGCTGGAAATGGAGAAAAATAAGGATGAGAGTATGGAGATCTGGTTTTCCAACTGCATGGAAGTGTGTGCCTCAGAACTTGCAGATTTCCAAGAGCCGTATTTCACAGGCACTGGGGGGTAATGTTTCCTATGAGAACAGCTGCTGTGTGCCAACATCAGTATGAGCTGTCACATTAGGTCTATAATAATGTCACGGACCTTTAGGAGCCTTTGAAGGTGCTAGAGCAGGGAAAAAATGGAGTTGTCAAATACTGTGAAAACTGTGGAGAACAGGGACATCAATTGTGTCTTGAGGTAATTGAAGGTATGCAACTATTTTTCCTTTCAAGTTGTTTTGCAGGCTTAAGAGAGTTAGGATCTGAGTCAGCCTTTGGGTAATAGAAGTCCTTGAGTCAAAGGATGCATATTTTCAGTGCTGCATAAACACTTTGCCCACATAACAGGAGAACAGCGAGCTGCTTTTGGGCTTTTCTGTTCTTTTAGTAACACACTTGGAATCGAGTTGAGTAACCAGATGATGTTAATTCATGTTGCTGTTTGAGGTCCTTCTGGAGCAAAGTGGGAAAATGACATGAATACGTTGTAGGTTACTTCTTTTAAGAATGGAATTTGAGTACTTCGGTACATGCAGAAATTATGCTAGCGACAGTTTTCAAATGTAGGTCTTTACATAGAAAAGATGAAGTGATCTGGGTACCTTATTAACCTGTAATGCAGCTCAAGTATTGTGGATGCCTTTAAATAGCTGCTCATTTTATCGTATCTGGCTGTTGGATCAAATAAGCTGTCAACAAAATGTATTTTAAAATACCAGCCTAAATTGCATTTGCAGGCTGTAAAATAAGGATTAATTTTTTTGATTTCTTGAGACTAGAGACAGATTTCATTTACTCTGCATTACCAGGACAGGGATATTCTAATACTTATAATTGGAGATAGATCAATTTGTTCTGCATACATCTTCCTTAGTTTTGAGGCCCAGATTTGGTTAAAAATCTGGGTTTTCTTTGAACTGTAAATTAATTGCAGCGAATATTTTGTTATCTCAGGTTAGTAGGAAAATAAATACTTCCAGGAACTGTGCAGTTTGGGAAGCCTTTATCTTTTTAGAAACAGTTTGGATAGCGGTTGTTATGTATTAACAAAAACAGAAGAAAAACTCAGTTTAATTTGCTGAAGTAGGCAACTAGATAGTATCAGCACTGGAATACTAGAAGGAAAAATACTGGTGGGGGAAAGTCCAGTGGTAAGAATTTGTAATTCTCAAACAGTAAGTGGCATTACGAGATTTATGAGTAGTGACTAGTAGTGATGTTTAGGAATGGGAAGAAAAGGTGATCTGAGCCACATGTCTCTTTTTAATGGAATGGGGTACTTCAGGTTCATTTTGAAGGAAATTTAGTGAAAGGCAGGGTGGTAAATGGAAAACCTGATAAAATACAACCTGAGTTATCTTTGATAAGATAGGTTGTACAAGACTGGCCTGATCTCTTGCTCTGTTAAGGTAGCTCACTTTTTTAGACAAATGAAGTTTGTCTACCTGGAGGCCAGGAAAGCCTGTGGTACAGGGTTAAGTGGAAAACAATTATTTCAAGTTGAAAAGATGCAGATCACTGGAAAAATTGCAGAAAAGGTAAAGAGGATGCTATAACAGCTAGGAATAAAACAAGGAGTCCAGCTGAATTTCATTCCAGATGGAACTAAATTATTTTCTTCAAGGTTTTGAACATGCTCTCCTGCAATACAGGGGACTGGACTCAGAGACCCAGATGTTGCCAGGTACCTGTCTGACACCTTTTAAGACCTCCTGAAAGAAAAGGTTAATAAAATGGGAGGTCAGTTTTTCCTCAAGTGAAAGCGAGCAGTGAGATTTATGAATGAAAGTATAGTCCTTCCCTCCACAATGCTTATTCGGTGCAGGCATCGCTCTCAGTTTGCTGCGGTTATTCTGCATGCAGCCTCTGTGTTCTGTCTCACCGGTCAGCAGTTCGCCACTGACCTGCAGCGGGACAGAAGTAGTACCGCTGGTGTCTGATGTTGTGCTAAAGTGAAGTTCTCAGGCACAGAATTATGAACAGATTTCCTTGGAAAGACAGCATCAGTATGTATGTACTATGGTACTACAGTTCAGAAATTCCCGAGTGTGGTGTTTTCTGTGTCTAGCAGTAATATCAGAATTACTTTTCAACTGCGTGAGAGAGAAAAGAGTAACACGATTTTGTACCTGTTTTGGGTTATTTGGACTGTGGGAATATGGGTCAGAGAATGTTAATTAGATCCATAAAATGCATCTGAATGCTAACTCTTGCTATGTCTAAGTTGTAAGTGCTCTTCTGCTTAGCAAAACCTATGTTCTCAGGAAAAATAACATTAGGGTCTATCACAGCCATGTTAGCAAGAACGTAACTGAAAACCAAGAAGAAATACTGTTGAAAGAGGTGTGGGTTTGGAAATTTAGGTGACTTATTCTATGCTTTGGACCATCTCCAGCCTATCTCATAAAATACAACTGGAGAAGATGCCTTCATTTAGCGCACGTGTTAGAGCATGTAAAACTCCTCTTCCTCCAGAGGAGATTTGAAGCAACATCTCACCTCTTCAGTAAATCCATAGGTAACTATCTTTCAAAGGGCATTCTAAGAAGGGAACTCTAAATGAAGTAGTTTTATTTTGCACGGAAGAGTTAAAAATCTGCTGAGACAGGGAGGATGTAAGCAACTGGTTAATGTTGTTACTGGAGCACTCGCCATTCAGAGGAAGGGTGTTCACTTCGATCGGCTGTTCTTGCACAGCCGGAGATTGGATTGGGTGCCTGAGGAGGTCATTCCCTTTTGTATGCTTTTAAAATGAGTATGTTTGTATACTTCAGATTTTTTTTTTAATAAACTAAACTTACTTTTACTCTTGTTTGGAGGCTTGAAAAAAGAACCAGAGTTACTGGTGACTGGAACGGAGGTAACAGGGGTGTGGGTTAGGTTGTTGGGAGAATTGCTTATCAGAACTTGTAGATGTGTGGATGTTTCCTAGAACATCACATAGCATGGTTCACATTAATTACGCTTGAGCACTCTGAGCTTATGATAGGGTTGCGTCTCAACTGTTGGAAAAACGGAAGCAGATGATGGGTATATCGGGCATTTATGCATAACAAGCGTTTATGGTTCTTGAATGCTGGCGATGGAGTTTGTGATTGAGGAGGTTCAACTGAAAGTAGTAGGAAGTAACTTACTAACTGGACTTACTTAGTAAATTAAGCCCTATCATTTCAACAGGAAAATGTGAATATTGTCATGGCAGATGCTTATGTTCCCTTCATAAATGATTACTTTTTCTTTCAATTCTTCAAAATTGTAAGTGTCATGTAACAAAACATGGTGTACTAAAATGGTAGACCAGATTACTGAGCTGGATAATCTCCCAAGTGATGCATTTTTAAAGACATTATGGTCACTCAGCGTAGTCATTATGGTAATTCAAGTCCCTGTTCACAACTACTTACAACTCCTCAATATTCTTCCACAACCATTAGCGGTCTTCTAATTGTTTGAAAAGGAGTATTCCTGCTTTAGTTTCCCCCTAGCAGTTAAGAAATCTGGGCTTTTCTGCGTTTGCATCCAGCTGTCGAAGTATGTGGAAATTTGCATGTGCATGAAGGGGGTTTTTTGCCCAGAAGAGGTTCTATTTTTACAAAAACTGTGGGACGAGATTTGGACATTTTGGCATGCTAATACTATAGTACAACTGCTCTAAATACCTATTTTTGAAATCAACCTAATGTCTTTAACCCACATTCGGGTAAAATAAAATTATTTTAGATAGTGCTGAAACACTTCTATTATTGACTAGCATAACTAATCTCAAACACAAAAGCTTTATGGTGAACCCAAATCAAAAGGGAGAAAGTTGCACTGTATCAGGTAAAAGCCGTTCTTTTTTTTTCAGCATGTGAAAATAGGAATTCCAGATTTGAATTGAAATTTGTGAAGAGCTCTGCAGTTACACTGTGGTGCATCAAAATACTGGAAGTAAAATTATGGATGATGGAGTTAGAAATCTGTTGCTTGTTAGAAGATTTGCATTCTTTTCCAGGAAGATTAACCCATCTGGACTTTTTTGGTTAAATGTAGTAAGGGCCAAAGGAGTGAAAAAATAAATGGTTAAAAATACAAGGTCACAATCAGGAGAGTTATTTTCAGGGGCTGCTTCCTAGAGAAGTGGCAAGATAAGAAATATCCCTGTTAATCAATTTTATCATTTTACGTATATATTGCAGATTTTTCCTTTTGGAAAGCCTGGGTATATTTTTCTGCCCAGACGAGCAAATATGCTTACAGACTGGTTTGGATAATGTATTCTCGATTTTGTTTCATACATTTATTATATGTTCCTTCTTTACGATTCCTCCTCCTCCTCCTCCTCCTCCTCCTCCTCCTCTTGGTTTTTTTTCCCCAAGACATTTTCAGGGTTGGGAAAAAATCGGGACACAAATTTGCAGTACCCAGCACAGCGCAGCATTTGTGGAAACGTCTGATTTGCTCTGAACTGTAAATTCGAAATAATGATATTCTAAATAATTCTAAACAATTCTAAATAATGATAGCAGTGTTAGGTTAACGGTTGGACTTGATGATCTTAAAGGTCTTTTCCAACCTAAACGATTCTATGATTCTGTAAGTGGAATTACTGCTGTAATTATCTTTCTTTAGGGAACATTTCTAACTTGAAATATAAAGCCTGTCTATTAAATAACATTTATCAGGAACATTTCCTTAGGCATACTTTTCAGAATTGTATTTTATTTTTATCTTGAGCAAGATCTGACTCCGCACGGTTTGTGTTAGAGACAGGGAGAATAACTAGAATAGGCAAATGCCTCATAGGCAACAGGAAAGCGAGTGGAGAGATGAAAGATGAGCTTCCAGCAGCTGCAAAAAGGATATACACTTCAAGGGTGCCCTATAAGCCTTATAAAGCAATAAAGGAAGGAAAACAACATTATGAAGGGTCCTAACAGCCATAAAATTCCAAAAATGGCAAGGATTGCTTTCATTATATAAAGTGTTCGTTAAAGCTTTAAATAATGAAATAAACTCTTGACACTGAGAATGGAAACCTTCACTGTTCAACCAGCCTCTGTTTACTTTACAGTAATCCAGGCCATAAAAGTAGTGCCGCACAAATACCCCATTCTGGGGGAGCTCCGGGATGCCCGAGGACCACACAGTTTTCCGGCTTCAAAGGAGCGGGGTCTCCAGCAGCACGCCCGGCTCCTGGCCTGCCGCCACGCCGCTGGTACACAGCTCGGCCGAGCGGGAGAAAGTCTGAGTCAGAAAATCCCCAGGATTGTTTTCATTGGCTTCAATTAGGTGTTTCGGGGTTCTTTTTCTGGGGAGGTTTTTTTTGCTTTCTTCTTTCTTTTGAAGCCCAGGCATATTTTGTGCATTGGAAAAATGTGCTGAAGACTTTGGGACCAGAAAGTAAGTGGGGAAACTCATTAAGGGGTCTTCTGGGATTCAAGGTGGAGATACTCAAAATTGTCTTCTATGTGAGGTGATTTACTACTACTCACTTACTTGTTTTAGAATGTAGAATTTGAATTAAAATTAAGAACTTAGCAGATTCTACAACAGATACTTGTCTATCAAAAGAATGGGAAGAAAGTATTTATTTTGAACCAGAATACTTTTATAATTCAAAAGACCTTGTATCTGTTATTTTAGCAGTGCTAATATAGTTTATCCTATCTGTTAATAGAATAATCTGTTTAAGTATCTTTTCCTAAATTAGAAGCCACTTTAGAAAACATTATAAGCTGTAAAGTACACATGGAGCACTCTTCCTTATCTGTCATTGAAATTCAGCCATTTTCTGCTTTGCTTGCAACATACAGGAACAAAATGTATCCTTGGGGGAAAAAAAGAATTCAGCTATATGTGGGTAAAATTATCACTGAAACCTTTAAGCTACAGCATACTCCCCTTAAAGGCATTTGAGCAGTACTGTAATTTATGATACTGTTTGCAGTGAAAGTGTGGGATCCCATTAGTTTTTCTGCCCAGTGCCATAGTTTACCATTTGTTTCTTCATCATAGCTCTGAGTAGTTTTCTAAGCTGCTGATGAGGTTAAACATCTTTTTTAAAAGACTTTGGAAAAGAAAACGGCTCCTGATACATGCTTTTGTGTTCATGTACGTGTTACATGAGATATATTTGTGCAGTTTTGATATCTCTGTCCAAAATGAATCCTTTGTCTCTTGGCATATTTTTGGGAGACCAGACAGGGAGACTGTCTGCATCATGAGTGGGAGAAGTAAATGAGTCACAGTTCGCTTTATGAGGAGCTTTGTTTCATTCAAATCCCTCTTGCCAAGATGCTGACACTGAATTTGAGTCATCAGCAATAAACAAGTCGTACAGAAAATTGAATCTTTAGAGGGCAGAAAATCATGGGCAAAGGAAAGGCAGTCACCAGCGAGCTCTCTGTTAGTCCGTGTTTGAGAGGAGTTATTGATTGCATTATTTCCCGTGGTGGATTTTTCCATAAGTGCCTTGAACTAATTCAAATTCCCGGTCTGAAATTTCATTTTGAAACATGCATGTGTAGTGAAAACCAGCAGCATCAGTCAGGCTTCGAGATCACTGAACATGAAACTGAGTTTTCACCGCACGAAACAAGGTGCTTATAGTCCCTGGTTTTATCATTAGCTGTTCACCTGTCCTGTGTCCTGAAAAACTGAGAACAGTAAGAAGTGCTGGCATCTTCCAGAAAAAAGGAAAAATTTGGTGAAATTCATCTTGTGTTGGGTTTGGTTTAGTTTTTTTCCCCTCTATAATGCAATTATCTTTGGCTTGAATAAATTTACTTCATATAGCATGGTAGCAGTCCATCAGGACTGGACATGTTTGTGTTCAGGAAGTGATAATCGATCAGCTAATATGTATTTCAGTTGAAAAGGAAACTTTTATACTATACCAATTTTAAGCGTTTTACTTCCATGAAAGTAGCACAGCACCTTATTTGTCCATGGTATTAGTGTTTCTAAGCACTATCAGCTTTTAAAGTTTCAATGCTTTAAAGAAGGGTGGTAATGTACAGATATTTTTCATGTGGAAGTGTTTTCACATTTAATAACCCTCCCACCAACAAAATGCTAACCAGTCAGTATTTTGCTGATTACCTAAAATGTGCCTTTTTATTATTTTCATTTTAAGGTGTAATTCCATGATCAGTCTAGGACATGACATATGAATGGATGGAGCTGACTCATGGAGAAGCCAGGAAAGGGGATAGGATAATGGGAACAACTTCAACATTTATGGGCATTTCTTTCCTTAAAATGTCTTGTACAACATGGAGTATCCCAAGGGGCTCTCTATTACCTAGAGTTCCTTCCTCCCCTGTGATGAGCGTGTGTGCTGTGCTTATGTTGCTCTGACCTGCCTCCTCTGGCTTTGCCCCATCGTCTTTGTAAAGAGGCAGAAATCCAACACTGTTGAAAGAAAGAGAAAAATACAGTAAATTTTCAAAGAAAATGGAGGGTGTAACGCCAACGGTAGCAGTTGTGGTGAGCATAGTCGAATGAACTTACACTACAGCACGGCTTTGCTAAATATAGCTACAAAATCCTTGTCTGTGGGCACCAGTGTAGGAGAGCATTGCCATCTGCAGCTTGGGAAGTTGCAGAAACGGGCACACGTCACGAACAAAGAGATGGCAACAGGATTATGGAGTGCCAGAGCCCTGGTCCTGTACTCACCCAACCGAACAACCTTCTTCCATGGAGGTTTGGATGGTCTTTCTTTTGTACTGTCCCTTTCATTGCAAAAGTGGCATTTTCCCTCTTGTGCCTGAAGAGACTCTGGAAGAGTAGAAATAAGAAATGAACTTGTTTTGTGGCAAGAGGATCAGTGTACTGCGTGCCTGTTGTTCAGCAGTCCTTGACAGTCAATTTTAAATATGGATGGGGAAAAGATCAGGATAAAATGTGCTCACTCTCGGTGAGTTCAGATCTCTCAGGCTTGTGCTTTGCTCTCCCTCACTGACCCTGGGACACAGTACCCTCCAGGGTATACATCTGTGGCCCTCCAATGGTGGAAACCTGTCAGAACACCAGTGGAGATGAGGAGGAAAGGAGCAACATGTCCAGAGGAAAAAAACTTGGAGAATGCTGATGCAAATAGGAGGCTGAAAACCTTGAGTGCAGCCTGGGAGGAAGGGAGTGAGGAGGAGGAGGAGGGCCTAGGGACCAGCTGTGGGATGGAGCTGAGAAGTAGTGGAGCAGGGCAGAGTGTTTGGGAGCAGAGCCAGGGCCAGGGGATGGGGCAAGAGCCAAGGAAGGAGACGGGCAGACAGAGCAGAGGGCTGCAGGGAGATACCAAACGGAGGTGCCACCTTTCAGCTGCCCAGCATTATGTGATGGTGTCTTCTCCCAGGGGGACCCGTTCCCAAAGCTCCCTGCAGCCATGTGCTCCTTCTCCTCCTGCATGTCCTTAGTGCTGGAGTCTTTTCATCATCCCTCCATCCATGGCCTGGTCTTTTTCCTATAATCTGCCACC
The DNA here is from genome assembly GCF_030936135.1 of Gavia stellata. NCBI lineage: Eukaryota > Metazoa > Chordata > Aves > Gaviiformes > Gaviidae > Gavia > Gavia stellata. The sequence continues at coordinate 11,964,466 of NC_082599.1, read as the reverse complement.
AGCCTTGTCCCCTGCTTATACCGACCTGCCTCCCAGAGCTGTTCTGCGCAGCATTGCAACACGGCTTGGAAATGCCACGCAAAAGTAGGCAAAGGTGTCGTGAGAAGAAAGCTAGAGAGTGATGCAGTGAGGAGGTCTAAATTTGCAGGGGCTTTGAAGACTTTGTTTGCATAGTAAATAGAAAAACCAACACGTACTCATGTACTGACGTACTGTCTGCTCAAAAGATGTTGTGGGTGAGACCCTTTTCCCTCCTGTCTTTGGAGGTGGACTTTGAATTCAGGCAGCAAAATCCTGAGGGTCTGCTGGCTTTTCAAGAGAAGAAGGGTTAATTAAAAACAGAAAGGTAGCATAAATCCTGTATTCTCATGGCAGGGAAGTACAGTCCATGTAATCTTGCTGATACTCTCCAAAAGCTGAGCCTAAATTCGGTATTGTACTGTGGAATGACATGAGCTAGGTGGACCTAACTGAAAAGGGGTTTGTTCCTCATATGATACTTGTAAAATTATTGCATTAATTTGGCAAAGGAATGAAGGACATAGACCAAAGGTCTTAATATTGTGTTTAAAAAACTGAGTGAATGGTAATTGATGATGATAGCAGAGTTTAAGCTCACTTACCTTTGGGTGAGCTGTGTTTAGTATATATTAGGCGCTTGCAGAATGAGTTCAACATAGCTTTGAAATGCAGTAGTTTTTCATATATTGTAACAATATTTTAGTGGTAATTTAGTTATTGTTTATATTCTGAAGCCAGTCTACCTGAAAAAATACAAATTAATAGGAATATCATTAATCCTGATAAATAAAGCGTTCTTGTGTACTTCTCTAGACTACATGATACAGTTGACTTCCTTCCACCTCAGAATGCTAATAGTGATACTACAATGAAAATTTTGGTGATTTTATATTTTGCTTTTACATGGTTTTTAGATTTGGTTACCAGGACGTGATAGGCATGATGATAGAAAGATGAGTGATCATTCTAAATGGTTTTGCTGTTTGTTCCTGGAAGCTGAAATATTTTCATATTAAATTGTCTCAAAAAATCATTTTACTGGTGATTTTTTGGTGGAGACAGTGGGCTGGGGAAGGAGTCGCCATTGTTTCTTCTCAGAGTAATTCCTTTACATGATGAACTTCAAAAGAGTGAGTCTGGATACTGATTTGAACAAAAACTTATTATTGACAGGAGATAACACTTGATAGTTATCTTTCCCACTTTGGTGTCGAAGAAATTGCTTGTCCTCTGCATTTCTTCCCATTAAGGACAATGTACATTTAGAAACTAGCAGAAGAAACATTGCAGAAATGGGTGCATGTTCCATGAGCAAGGTCTAGAATGTATAGCTTTCAATATCAATTTGCATGTGTGTGTAATACCATGTGTGTGGAAGAGTATCCAATAGTTAAGCACCTATTGTTAACAGTTTAATATTTAAAATGGCATTGCCAGCTTGCACATACCACAGCAGAGCTGTGGTTCTTCATAGGATATCTCTGTTCTCCTTTAAGAGCTGTAGTAAACTAATAAAATCAGATTTTTACTCAAATTAAGATGTGTCTGGAATGCATAAGAATTTGGTATTGATGAGCACAGGAAATTAATGGTAATTTGATTAGCAAAACTTTAAAAGAAAAATTTGTTCATATTTTGTAATTTTCAAATAGAAATAAACACATTTTTTCATTAAAACATTTTAATGAAGTGGTATCTACACTTACTGCGTGGTTTGTGAGAAGCTGATGATTACAGTGTTTCACTAGTTCGAACACATGCCAGAAGTATGCAAGACAGGCAGAAATGTGCTTGAAGAGTCAGTGGGTTTGAACTTTAAAAGCTTAGGTCCTCTTGCCAAGTCTGCCACTTCTTCCCTGGGTAAACATGGGACAGTTATCATTTGAAGTGCTTCAATCTCACTTTCCTCATTTAAAAACAGATATTTTAGTTGACTTCTTTTGTAGAGCAGTTTGAGATATGGTGGCGAAGTGGATGGGTGTTATTTTAAGCACTGTTTTTTAACCAGGGGTGAGAGGTTGTCTCAGGACATTGGCAGAGAGGCTTGGAGAATTTAGCCTCCTTATTGAAACCATCCCTAAGAAAAGGTCTTTCGTCAAGGAACAACATTGGAAGGTTTTTTCATGTAGTTATTGATTTCAGACTAACCCACAGGAAGCTGTTTCTATACGTTGGTACTAATTTAGCATCCATTTACCAGAGTGGCTGGGGTTGAAATGTGTATGCCGTCCTCTTGGCAAATGGTCTCCTTAGGTGAAGGTTGAACATAGGGATGGAAGAACATGAACAGACACGCGCTGCCGTATCTAGCTGAAGAATACTGCCAAAACTCCACTTCTGTTTGTGGTTTCTGCCCTCCTAATCCCTTAACCTTTTACAAACATACAAGTCCAGTGTTGCAACTGAACTTTAACTTCATGATGAGTCTCACAATAGCAGATATGCTTGTTGAAAGGGCAGGGAATACGGTGTTACTTCAAAATTCTTGTAATTGTAAAACCCTAGCTACTCTTTTTAGCATCCAAAGTAGCTTGTATTGAATTTAATACATATATATATATATGTGTCTGCACATGTGTTCGCACATTTGGAAAGAAGAATCTGGATATTTGAATTATATTTGAACAAGTATTGTGACTATTAAAGGTAGATCTAAAGCTCCAGAGCCAGGACAGTATTGCAAATTCAGTGCCAAACCTCTTCTAAACTCTAATAAGACTAAAAGTTTATGTTTTGTTCTACATACCTAATTATCCATCACTTTCTTTTAGGAAACTTTTATAGAAAATTTTTTTTTTATCGTTATGTTAAAAAAAGGTGCCTGAGTAAACTGCAGACATAGTGAAGGGTCTTACTAACTGAATTTAAGAAATTCAAACGTTTGTCTTCAAAATTTTTTTTTACTTTTAATTGGAAAGTCAGACAAAAAATCTTTATGCTACGATTTTCTGGTGGATCTATAGTAGATTTGGTTTGGTTTTGCTTTATTCCTCTCGGTACTGCTTAGAAATCAGCTAAAACATTTATATTGCAGAAATGATATAGCAGCAGTTTCAAGTCTTTTGTGCCTTACATGCTTGATTAGAAAAATCCCATTAATGACAGAAAATGCTAATCAGCGATGTGTTTTGCCAGCCACCGCAGGCCCACGCACTCTGTATAATCCATTGTTTATTAACCTAATGAAGGTCATTGTAGCTTTTGAAAGCCTGTGTGACAGCATCTCAAAATGGTTTTAAAACTCTGTGCTGCTGGACTCCAGTGCTGGAATAAATCAAGGCTGGGTATTTACTTGTCAGAATGGCTCTGGCGTAAATGAGTTTTTTCTGGGTGGAATGATCATACTGTGCTTTTCATTTGTTCATTATAATTGTCAAGACAGACAAACAGTGCAGTGGTGGCTAAGCTGATGGTGCTGCCATTAAGCAGCTAGACACTGTCTTTATCCACAGCTTATTGATTTTCCTTTTCTTTTCTTGGCAGGTGACATCACACAGAAGGGATATGAAAAGAAGAGATCAAAATTAATTGGGGCCTACCTGCCACAGCCTCCCGGTACGTGTATCTGTTCTTGTGCTATATGAAGATGTCAAGCATACTGATAGTTGCCACAGTAAAAATCTGCTTCTCTGAAGAAATGTATGTGGCAGAAACAAAGCTATTGTTATGCAGAAAAAGCTTATTCCATCCCTTTTATGTATATTTTTATATATATATGTCCGCTTTGATGTGTGTGTGCATTTTTTACATACGTTGCTGTGGGTTTGGCAGTCATGTCTGGAAAATAAAATCAGCCTAGGTTCATTAGAGAGGCATTGTTTGTTAGAAGTAATGCAGAAATACAGAGCAAGATGTGATGTCCTAACTCATTAAGACCTCAGCCAAGTAAAGCTTTCTGAACAGAGGTATACAGAAGAGTGGAAGAGAACCTTGGAGCTTTGTATCTTCCTCCATTTCTGGGTTTCCTGTCCGAATCTCCCTTTTGAAGACACTAGAGAGACCAGCAACATCCCTAGAGTTCAGCTTGTTCTATAACGCGTGGGCAACCGATCCTTTATAGATACCTGGTCTCAGTGTTGAGGGATGGATAGCATGTACTTGCCCAAAAGGCATAAAAATACCTTAAAACTAAAGTTAATAATGTATTGCTTCATTGAAATTATTTCATATATATATCCATATACATACATACATATATATATATAAAAAAAAAAGAACTCTTCAGAGTTCTTCCACTCTTCTGAAGCACTGGATCATGAAGTTGAATATGTAGTTGTAGGTATTGGTGTAGGCGTCCGTTTTGCGTTGGCCTCAGAGAAGCATGCCCCACACACTCGTGGCATCTCTCTCACCTTACAGAGGCTCCACTTGGGCTTGGCTCTCTTCTGAGCCCTGTTTTTGTTGCAGGCCTAGAAACTAGTTTCCTCCTTCTTTTACAAAACCCTGCCTTTGTCATGGAGTTGATGGTTTTCTATTTAAACTGCTCATGTGTGGAGGCACTGCCCTGTTCTCTCTTCTTCAGGTGTATATATATTAGCTAGCTCCATAGCAGAATGATGGTTTTGTGCCTTTGGATTTCTCTTGGTCTGCTCCACTGGTGGAAACTCCACAAAAGAGATCAGTTTTACAGATACCTCCATTTTCCGAAGCGATACAGCCTGATTTGAGGGTGGCTGTGACATTTCCTAACCGTTGGGAGCCATTAGAGAATGAAACAAATCAAATCAACAGAATTACAATACCAGAGGTGCAGTTATTAAATTTCTGGGTATTTATTGGTCTGGCCAGACTATCAGACATACAATAGTCTTCACAGTATGTTCTCATGAGACCTACTTAGGTTTACTGAGTATTGGAGAGACTGTTGCCTCACAATAATCCTCAACACAGCGGTGTGGTTGGTACCAGTATTTGTTTATACAGTTAGTTGTGCCTTTTTTTTCTTCACACAAGAAAATACAGCTCTTTCTCCAGAAAGCTTACAGTCTTCTGGTCAAGCTGTATCTGTGGGTGAAACTGCTGGGGATTCATCATACATGTAATAATGAAAGAGAGAAGGTGGAGAACCATCCGAGGTTTATCTTTCAAGGTCTCTGTTGTGCTATTAAAGTTTTCCAGTGTAAGGAGAAGCAGAGGGATCTCTGTTAGCCAGTCCTATAGTAGGGCCCATTCAGTGATTTGAAGAGGTCGTGATTGAGGATGTAGCTGATTTAGGGTTGTTTTAAAGACGGGAAGAAATGGAATGAACGTTTTCTGCTCTGCCACTTCCCAGAAAATCCTGCACTGGGAATGTGGGATATGGATGAGTGAAGGAAGTTTATAATGGGATGAACAGGAGAAGTATTGATATATTGTCCACTGTTTTCTTGTACGTACATCAGGCTCAATCGTTTAGCTGATGGCTAAATGAATTATTTTATTGTAGTGGAAGACACTGCTTCTACAGTATTAAAGTATTTTCCTCCGGAAACTGATACTATTTGTGCTTGGGTCTTTGCTGTCTTTGTATTTTTTGTTTGTTTTGTTGTGTTACCTTTTGGACAGAACTTGAAAGAGTTCAATTTGATATTCTCCTTCTAAGACTTTACTCATCTGAACAGCTTGAGGTCCCTGCTCACTAGGAAGGGGGAGATGAATCCTTTCCAAGAAGAAATAGGATAACAAAACAGATGCTGCCTTTTGTAAGCCTCTGTTAATATCTGAACAGTCACATACATGACCAATTAATCATTTTGTTTCTTTGTTGTAATCTGTTTTGATGGGGAACTGCAAGAATTTATAAGCTTTGGTGGTCTTGGATCTTGCTATTAAAAGGGAATAGGTGTTTTAGAGGTATTTTAAAACTGTATGGAAATGGACGTGGCTCTTTTGCTGGCATTGGAGGCATTGGGGAAGGGCAGGGTTTTGCCTTCTGTGACTGCATTCAACAAACTAAAGGAAATCCAAAGGCAGTTCCTCTCTGTTGGGACATCCAGTCCTCTTGCTGCACCTTTGCTAACATTACTAACGCCCATGTTGGCAGAGTGGAACACTGACCCGCGTTGGCTCCATGAGTGTCCTGTGGTGTCTGTGCGTGCGTGTGCGTGTGTGCTCTACTGCATGGGTGCAGCAGCTCCATTCGTTGCTGTAACAAATGTAAAAAAACTAAACATGAATTAATTAGTTTTTTCAACTTGTTACAGCAGCGAATGGAGCTGCCGCGGTACGGTGTAGACTGCAACACAGTGAAGGAGCTGCCAGAAGAATGCTCCGCACTGCCAACATTGGTGTCTGTGACATCCGGGAAGCGGCCGCTAGAGAGAGAGCAGCCAGCACGGCAGGAAACCGGCCTCTCTTTTATTTTCGTTTTGGTGAGCACAATGAATGTATCTTTTCCAGTCCGTATCTGTCTGTAACAGTGCCTCATCTGGAAGCCTCTGGTAGACATCTGCATCAATAAGATAGACTAGGAACTGCCAGTGACCTGGCAGGACAACCCAAGAACAACATCTGGAAGGCCTGTCTAAGAGTGAAGTGATGGGAGGGGAGAAGGAATACTCCTTCTTAGTAACGTTTGAACGTGTTAATGTCTCTCTAGCTTCCATACCATGGATACTTTGGAGGAGGTTTCATACAGTAAGCTGGTGAAACACAGGGAGACATGTGTTTCTAATTCCCTTTTTGGCACTGCCCTTTTACAGAGCTCTGGACAGGTCCAAGCCCAGCAGAATCCGGAGGAAGCTGTAAAAATCTAAGCACCCCTGTTCTGTCCTATTCTCAAGTAGAGATCTCTGCCTGAGCTCTGCTCACATCCAAACCACTCAGAAGCAGACTGACTTTTAGGAACAGGCATCAGGCTGGTCGACCAGACTGGAGGAAGAACATTCTGCAGGGCTACGTGGCTGCAGTGTGGACAGGCAAGGCATGACCCTGGCCATGCCTGCGCAGCTGTGCCCTTCAGCAGATACCCGTCCTGCCTTCTGGGGGTGACCTGTGGCTGGTGGCAGGCAGTCTGCTCCTACTCCCTGCGTTTGTAGCAAGGCTGCAGAGGATTCGCAGCCCCTCAAGACACCAGATTTTCTCTTGTCAACCGTGTGGGCACATGGGGGACATCGCACTCTTGCCTGTGTGCTTGTTGATGCTCCTGCAAGGCGGTCCAGACACAGTGTAAGAGATGGCTAGAGGGAAGATAGGATTTGTAGTTCTGTCAGGGCAAGACATACCGGTAAAAAGATGATCCCTTTGAGACACCCTTCCCTGCTCATTTTCAAACCAATTTGCCGTAATACTATAGGGGAGATCCATATTGGATTCTGACTGTGGTGTTTGTATTTCTTCTCTTATGTGGGGCTGCTCTAAGTCAGGTTCCCTCAGCCTGACATGATTAACGTCCTCTGCCCCAGATTTTTGCAAAATGGGAATGATTAAATTTAAATTGCAATTTCAGGTTTAACAGAATTAGTGATATAAAACCATGTAAGTGCTAAATGTAGGCAGTAGAAGGGTTGGCTATATACATATATAAACACACGCACACATATGTATGTAGGTATATACCAGAGGTCTTTTCGTTGTGCTCGTTGGGATACTGTCATTTTAGAAAGGGAGAGCTGTTACTTTTCAGGAATGGGTATAATCCTAACCCGAAAGGGGAAGCTGGGCAGCCATGTGGTCGATACTGTACCAGGTGATGTGGGAGTTCACTCTTAGGCTCCCTATTTTTGACAGGACAATCCCAGAAAGTATATAGCCACATATGCTGTACAGCAAACGTGCAGTGAGTCTGACACACAGGCGATGTGCTGGATCCACTGCACATCTGCAAGTTGACTCCTCAGTGCATGCACAATAGGTCTGACACATCCAGATGCCGCACAGACTGCACATATGCAGAGGACATTTGTACTGTTCCAGCCGGGCTGTTGAACATCCAGAAATCCGGAACGGATATGCTGTGTTTGGCAATGTTAATGGGAGAAGGGATAGGGGGAGCCCCCTTTTTCTTTCCCATTAAATCCCCACCTGCTTTAACTTAGGGAGACAAAAGTACAGCTTTGTTTCCTCAAAACGCTTTCTCAGGATGTCAGTTTGTAGCTGGAGATGTTCTGTGCACAGAGTAGTTTTTCTTTTCTTAGCTTGCCGTATGTCAGACATCTAAAAATAATAGTGAATCTGGACCTTTTTGTCTGCACGTGTATCCCAGTCTCTCTTGTGCTGTGACCTTTCTATTACGGCCTCTGTAGAGGAGCCCTGACAGCCAAGAGCTGAAAGAATAACCACTTAAGCAGGCATTTATTTCAGAATATCTTTCTGAAGATTATCTTGATTAGATCAGTCAGTTCTGGGTAAGATAACATGTGGACAGCTGCATGCACGCTATTCAGAGAAACCCTCCCTAGAAGAAAAATAACTAAATTACCTGCATCCCCCATAAGCTGTGTTTTTGCCCAATTTGCTTTCAGTCTTTTGCCAGGAAATTTGATTATTCATTCACAGAACAGAGACGATGTTGTTATCAATTAAGCTTTGCTTCTAACAGCTTAGACATGGGTGGTTCATTCTCTCTTAATCAAATGCTGTGTCTACACTAGATTACTTTCTGTAATTTTCCATCATTGGTACCACCAGTGTAGCTCTATTTGTAGCGTAACCATGTAGACCAGTCACCAGTGCCTTATTTATTACAGCTAATAAACCTGTGAGATGCGGCGTTTAAAAGGCACCTGCTGCTCCTTTCACAGGCCTAGAGACAGATCACTGCATCTCCTGCTGCTGGAGCCCCAACAGCACCAGCACGGGGAGATTTCAAGCCACACAGTGCAAAGGAGATAATAGATTCACACAGAAGATCCCTTTACCTTATGAAGGAACAGTTTTCTGTAGAATTACAGGAACCAATTTCCATAGCCTCTGTTATTAACATGACACATATATTTATCTGTAATGTGTGCATACATTTGCATACTATTCTATGTGTATGCGTGCATACATTTGCTTTCAGCTATTCCTGCCGCTAGCCCTTTGGGCACTCAAAGTAAGCTTGGTGATTACAATGTCATTTTGTCTTCCACAGACATTATTTGGATTGCAACGTTATTTGGATTGCAAAGATTGCAAGGAAATGTTTAAACAAAGGTTGATTCTGGAATTGGAAAAAAACTCCTTATGTATTCACTTTATTAATAATAACGAGTATTCCTATCAATCACATCTGCCTTCCTAATTCTTAAAGATCTTACCAAGGGATAATCATGATGGGGCATTTCAAAGCATATATGTAGGTTGAGAACATGGATCTCATTGAAAGGCATATGCGTTGCACATCTTATGGACACATTTCTGAAAACAGTGTGACGGATGTTTCACAGATGAGAAACTATGGCACATAAATGAATGCTTAGTAAGTCTTGTTGTTAAAAAAGAGTTTTGGTTTGAATTGGTGGATGCCTTGCAGAGCTTAGTTTGCTTAAAAGGGGAGGTTCTGAAAGCATCTGAGAAGTACCCCTTGATGCAATCACTTAACGTCTGATGATTACTGCTTGGCTTTTGCCGTGCTGAGTGAGGGCCCATTTATTGTTTTACACACTGGTTGTTTCATGATGGCACCTCTGCTTCCTATCCTGCAGTAAGACCTCATAATATCAAACCTTGTTCAACCACAGAGCAAAAGTTCAAGCTCCTTCAAAGACTTTACACTCTTATAGTAAGACAAAAAAGGGGCGTAAGGGAAGAAATGAGTACATGATGAAATCAGCTAGTAATGCGGGTAGTGGTTTCAGCATTCAGCATGATGGGTTTTTGGGGAGGATATTTTTAGTACAGATCAGAGTCAGGGTGTTTTTCAAAGAATTTGAAGAATTTAAATGAAGTATCTGTTGGTGTACATGGAGAGCATCTGTGAAACGTAAGACAAAAATCTGACAAATGGGTGAGAAAAGATGGCTCAATCAGAGGCGAGCAATGGGGGGCAGAAAGGAGAGATACCATTGAGGGCCTTGAAACAAAGCTTGCCTGTGCTGGAGCAGAGGAGGTGGAGCCAGTGGAGGCATGTGAAGAACTGGGTGCCACTGTCAGAATGAGAAACTGCTGGAATTCACAACGCTGTCCGAATGGACAGCTCTGCGGCAAATTTCTTTTGTTGAAAGCTGAAAGAAGGATGTTAAACTGCTGGCAGTGTAAGTTGACTGGTGCACTGGTGAATGTGTTTGCTACGTGGACGGGTAGACTTTTGCTACGTACTCTCACAAAAGGATCTTCAAATGTTGCACTGACATTGTGGGACTTCCTAGAGAAAAATGGAAATCAGAGATCGCATGTGAATTGCAGCAGTAATGTGATGTCCACTATTGCTGAGATAATGGGGAGAAAAAAGAAGTCCATCTTAGCCATGCTAGGCTTGAACTGAAGCCTTAATGCTTGCAAGGAAATGCTGGAAGGCAAGATCGAGATTGTAATAAGGAAAGAAGAAGATCAATTTGAAGTATGTGCATTGTTTGAAATCAGAACCAAGTGCAGGTGTAAGTGTGAAAGCTCACCTGTAAAGGAAACATTGTTAATTAAACATATCTAATCAGAAATTCCATTTTCTCCAGGTTTATCTCTCAGAAAGTGGCTTCACGTTCCTGGATGTCTTTGATTGGGAGTACCGCATTTTAAATCTCCTTTGGCTAATCCAGTAAATTCATCACTTAGACGTACATTTGATGGGAAGAATGAAATGCCATGCTAAGTAACAAGTTTCATGGGGGTGGTGTGACATTTAACCTGTTTACAGAATACACAGTGTGTTCATCACCTGGCTTTGCTTTTAAAGCTGAGAGACCAGCCATTGCATAGAAGCTCAGGAAATACTTTGAACGGGAGGTAAATACTGTTTCTTAGAACTGCACTGCAAACACTGTTTGCCTGCCTTCCCACAAGCCCTGGAGTTGCTGGGTTTATCCTATAGCTCTCTCTCTCATGGGGTCACACACTGTAAGTTAGTTTTAGAAAAATAAATGTAGCCTCTGTCTAAGAATGCCTTCTATTTCTTGTCAGTTAGACATTTCAACTTCTAAATATTTTTAGATTCAAAAATTTGACATAGACATAGGAATAAGAGATACATCAAAGCAACTTGTCATCTGTCATCAAGGAAACAATTGTCCTCTGTTGGAGAGGGCAATGCAGCTATTACCACATTATCAGCACATAGCACTGCAATTTAGCTACAAAAAGAACTAATAAGTAAGGGAGAAACAAAGAGGTAAAGGCAAAAAAAAAAGGAAGGAGGTGAAGCCTGCTTCCAGCTGACAGTTTTGTGCCTTCCATGCACTTAAAAATAAAACTATCCAGCTTGCAGTGGTATTGCTTAAATAGCTTTACCGAGGCTCTTGCATTTTTAGTTGAATACAGCAAAGGCAGGATCCAGCTTGCAGACTAGGATTTGTAGATTGATATATTTGCATTGTCTGCCTATGAACCTGGTATTTAAGCTCCCATTCTTACGTGAAGAGACACGGTTAATTCAGCTCATGAAACCCAGAGAGCTTTTCAGATTATTCCAAAGCACGTACCTCCACTGACCACCTGCGTAGCTCTCCAGGTTCCACAGGGCTCGTGGAGTTGCCTGAAGATAGGTGTCTAATACTGTTTAGGATTTCCTATGGTATCAGAGACATCTGCACAGAGTGAGCACATATAAAACAGGACTTAAAGGGGACATATGCCATTCTGGTCGAGCCAGGTATCATAGTCTACAACATCTGAAAAGTCAGTGGACACCTTTGTTTAGACTCCTGAGTCCTGGCCTAGCTCTCTGTTTTTCATCATGGAAGCTTAGCTTAAACACCTTCTTGTAGACACCTAAATATAGGTGTCTTAATCTGCAAGCTGAATCCAACTTTAGCAGCATTAGATAAACGAACTAATGCTTGTATTAAGAACGTGGCTGTTTGCTCCGGTGCACCTGGTAATGCTTATGTGTAATGTGATGAGCACAAAGCACTGATTTCTCAGCCTTTTATATAAAATAACTGTGTTCCAGACATATATATTTAGCTGAAATTCTTCATGACTTGTAACGAGTCAATCATTAGTGCTGATTATGCTTGCCTTTTAAAGTCCTGCTTTAGCTGCAAGGCTGAGGTGGACTATGGCATTATTAAGAATGATGCCAGTTTGACAGTGCCTGTGATTGTGTCTGCGTACAGGGCACTGGTGTGACACTGTCCTTTCTTTTATGAAAGCCATTCATTGCTCTGCCGCCTCCTTAAATTTAGGAATCGATCCAAGTATGAATTCTCAAAGCCCATTGCACCACCGCTTCCACCAATTCACGAATGCATCTGGGCAAAGCTGCACTTGAACAAGCATTAGCACTTAACTCATGGACCCTGTGTGCTGGCTGTGAAAGCTATCAATTTTTTTGATTTAGTTATGTTCAGAAGTGGAAGTGAAAAAAATAAGATACTTGTTACTGCACTATATTGCTAGAGCCTTCACGGAGGTGAACAATTCTGCTGTTAACATCGCTTTGCTATTTATGGCAGCCCTTCACTGATTTCATGGTATTCATTATTCTGTATGGCTTTGACTCCTACCCATCGCTCAGTAATGGCAACGTGTAGGTTTTCGCTATTGTGTACTTTGTCTCACACCATTGCTGGTGCTGTGCGAGGGAGCGGGTGCTCGGGAAGCGAAGGTGTGAGTCCAGGCGGTGCCAGCTAATTCCTGCTCCAGCCCCTTCAGTAAGGAGCCGTCATCAGGTTTCTTACTGTCTCTCCAAAGTGGGGCTTTGTGTTTTCTCGTGTTAAAGGAGCTTAGTACAAAGAGGGGTCTCCCCACAGCTGGCTGATGGAGAGCTTCTCCTCTGTATTTTAGTGCAGAATTAACAACTTCCTCATGTAAATCGGTGCTATCAGCGAGCCGAGTTCACACGTCCTGCTCCTTACTTGGGTAGAGGTTTATTCACTGTTTTTATATTCACTGTTTTTATATTCATGGGAGAGTGGGACGTAAAGCCATCAAATGATCCCCAGTCCTCATAAAAGCAGAAGATACTTTGATATTCTCATTTAGTTTGCTATGGCCTTAAATGACTACTAATGTAGGATGTTGGGGCTGTCTCTTTCCTAACTGTAAGAAGAAACTCCGTATTACCCATTGTGTCAGCACAGACTTACTTAAAAGAGCAAACACACATGTGCAAGGTAGGAGGGAGGTAAACTAGTTGAAGTGTCTTAATTTTAAGATTCGAGGAGACATTTCTGGATCTCTAGTAATAACAAGTAGCAATATTATCTCCCTAGTGAACCGGGGACGGGAAGAGCCCTTTGCAGTGGTGGGGAGTGCTGCGGCCGGCAGTGCTGCCTGGCCAGCTGGGCGTCCTGCTGTCCTCTGCAACGGCAGGGTCAGTGTTTGAGGGTACCTTACATGCACTGTCTTTTTTACACCTTGAAAAAGAGCTTTGTGTGCTGCCCACAGCTGCAGAAGAAGAGACTGAAACACCTCAGGTGTTCCGTAGCCAAATGGGGAGAAGGAAACCAAGGGCTTGAATGCGTTTTGTCCAACGGCTTTCAGGTCTCCCTCCTACAGCAGCGGTGCACCTCTTTGTAACTGGTGCTTTTCCTCACAATTTAGTTTCCCCTCAGTGTTTCAAAAGCCTATCGCATGGGGTCTTGTTGTTGGAAGGATGCTTTTAATCCCCTTTTCCTGTATAATCATGAGGTACTTCAGTAGCAACACCTCAATTATTTTTGTTTGTTCTTCTGCACACGCCGTTGCCCTACACAAGCCATTTGCCATGGGAAGTTATGGCACTGCTTTCGTCACAAAATCTCTGTGACACAGCAGGAATTTTAGGTGCATATTCTTTGGGTGTGTTTTTTTAGGATTTTTGTAAATATATGAGATTTCCAGAAAGTATCTCCTTCCTGACAGTATGGATGGGGACTGAGATGAATAATGGTGTTAAGCATCTCGTACAGACTGAAACATTATTTTTTGAAAATTTTTGATCAAAATTAGCTTTATTGTTAACTTTATATTGCTGGTTCTCAGGGTGACCCAGTAAAGAAGGAAAAACTCTAAATATACAGATGAGGAGAAAATATTTCTTCTGATTATTTCAATGATTCAGAAGTTAGGTTCACCTGCCTTAAAGAATGTAAAGGCTTGAGGGCAAGTGAAATTACACAGTACTATAGTGTGGAGACAGAGCAGTTAAATGAAGACATTTTATTTGATTTAAGAGTATGAATTATTAATCACAATCTGAGTAGAAGAAAATTTATGGATTCAGTCTGTCTTTTATGCGCCTATGAGATTTTACTCCAAGTATGTTTTTTAGCCAACCAGCCACTTCTCCACAAAATCAAAGCAGACTTGACATTGCTGATATTCCAAAGATTTAAGCGAGAAGCTGTAGTTTGAGTTGTTTGTTTTCACAAAGAAATAAGTGTACAATGCTAACTTTTTTTAAAAGATGCTTTTTAAATAGTCCATTGAAACATGATGGAGACTGACTGAAGTCAACATAGCATTTTCGGTTGGTCTGTATTCTACACAAAAATTCTTGTTTCCACAAATGTAAACTCTTATCCCTCTCCAATAAGCAGGCATTGAATAGTTCAGAAATAGTAGTGGAGAGATTTTACATTGTGTTTTAATTGAAAAATATGAACATATTTCCAAGCATTGTTTTGTTGAATCCAATTTCAATTTATTAGTCATCCATTTGAATACTTAATTATTAATCATTTAATTAAGGAATTTTAACAGATCTTTCCTACCATCAACCCTAAGTGCAAGAGGCCAGTTTTACTTCCGTCCTTACAGTTACACATAATGTGTAACTACTTTTCAAAGCCAAAAAATAATAGGAAAGAATTAATTTCATTTCTTTAGGTACTCCTGTTTTTTGCCCCTGTGCATCACAGTGCCTAAGGCTCTGTGCTTTATTAGCACTAAGATGAATGCATCGTTTACTGGGCTTGTCTGCTCAGGTTCTTCTCTGGAAGAGAGCAGGGTGGCATATTATGCCACTATAACAGATGCATGTTTGCTTTCTTTTCCTATTGTTTGTTTGAATTTTCCTGCTTAAGTAATTCACTTCACTCTTCTCTGGAAGTTGTCAAGGAACATTAGTTTCTAGAAGTGCTTCTATACAATTGCAGCTGTTACACCACTACTGTCGTTGAAGGAGCCTTCAAGAAAATACCTGTTTTTGAAAAAAATCAAATGCGCTATGGGAAAGGGATGAATACAAGCTTTGAATCTTACATACTGGATGTTTAGGCCCAGCATACTGAGATGCTGCAGGTATATATTATAAGGCTGAGTTATTTTTATTGTTTTATTGGAACAGATTACTATTTTCAGCCTGGTCTGGTGCAGTTATTGTTTACTTTCTGGCCCTTGGTAGCTGAAGATGCCTATAGATATTAATATAGTTCCCTTCCCACAGGGTATCTAGTTTCCATAGGTTAGTACTGTGTTGTCACCAGCCGATACCATCCAACCACCTGAGGTTTTAGATGATATGCACTGCCTAAGTCTTCTTAGGAACTGTTTTTAACCAATTTGCAGGAAAGCTTCAAGATCCATTGCAATGGTGTCCGCCTTTTATTAGCACATTAAAATATTTCCTGAATACTACTTTATGCAAGGTCACCTGTTTGGGAAAAAAAACACACCAAGCTTACTGTCTGTATGCTCTTCTTATGTAGTCTATGATCCTGGAAAAAGGTTGTCTCAGAGAGAACCAGGAAAATAACCATACCAGAAAAGCTGACCAGAGGCAAGTACTGTGTAACCAATTGACATGACATGGTTTAGCCACTGAATGTTCATTTTCTACTTCCAGTGTAGGCTGAGCTCCTCACTATTAAGCTTCTGCAATTCAATCAGAATGAACTGTTTCGGTTTTTTTATTAACGCAGGGGTGGACCAGGCATTACCACAAGAACGTCGAACTCCTGTTACTCCGTCCTCTTCCTCTCGATATCACCGTCGCAGGTCCTCAGGGTCACGGGATGAGCGCTATAGGTCGGGTAAGTAGAAAATGGAATGATAATTTGAAATTACTGGTTCTGTTCTTTGCTTTTTTAAAAAGAATTTTGTTGTAAACTCATGTAGTAGCTATATGTGGAAAATATTCATTGTACAAAAACAGAGACACCATCCAAGCATGCAGGGGTGGATTTACAAAGCCAAAGTGCATCTGGAATCGAATCTGGCAACAAATGTGAAGGGCAACAAGGGCTTCTACAAGCACATCAGCAGCAAAAGGAAGACTAGGGAAAATGTGGGCCCACTGCTGAATGGGGCAGAGGAGTGGGTGGCAAAGGTCATGGAAAAGGCCAAGATAGTTAATGTCTTCTTTGCGTTGGTCTTAACTGGTGAGACTTGTGTTCAGGAATCCAAGGCCCCTGAGACGAGTGGGAAAGTCTTAAGCAATGAAAACCTACCCTCCATGAAGGAGGATCAGGACAGAGAACATTTGAACAAACTGAACATGTACCAGTCCATGGGAAATGATGGGATGCATCATTGGCCAATGTCATTGTGAGGCCACTCCCGATTCTTTGAAAGGTTGTGGCAATCAGGGGAGGTTCCTGAGGACTGGAAGAAAGCAAGATTCATTCCTGTCTTCAAGAATGGCAAGAAGTAGGATCTGGGAAACTACAAGCCAGTCAGCCTCACCTCAATCTCTGAGAAGGTGGTGGAGCAAATAATCCTGGAAACTGTTTTTAAATATACGAAGGACAAGGAGGTGATTTGGAGTAGTCAGCATGGATTTATGAAGCCCTCTTACTAGGTTGGTCAACCCGTGCTTGATCAACCAAATAGCCTTCTACAATAAGATGACTGCCTGGAGCTTGAGGGAAGAGCAGTGGATGTTGTATGCCTTGACTTTAGTAAGGCTTTTGACAGTGTCTCTTATAACATCCTCATTGACAAACTGGTGAAATATGGATTAGATAACTGGACAGTGAGGTGGACTGAAAATTGGCTGAAGTGTTGAGCTCAGAGAGTTATGATCAGCAGCACAAAGTCCAGCTGGACACCAGTCTCTAAGTCTCTAGTGGTGTACTCTAGGGATAAATACTGGCTCCAGTGCTTCTTAATAGCTTCATTAGTGACCTTGCTGGTGAGACAGAGTGCACCCTTCACACATTTGCAGATGATACCAGATCGGGAGGAGTCGTTGATACACCAGATGGGTGTAATGCCATTCAGAGGGATCTGGACAGGCTGGAAGAGTAGGCAAACAGGAATATAGTGAAGTTTGACAAAGGGAAATGCAAAGTCCTGTGCCTGGGGAGGAATAACCCCATGTACTTGGACAGGCTGGGGGCCCACCGGCTGGAAAGCAGCTTGGCAGCAAAGTCCTGGTGGTCAACAAGGTAAACATAAGCTAGCAAGGTACTCTTATGGCCAAGAAGGCCAACAGCCTCCTGGGCTGCGCTAGGAGGAATACTGCCAGCAGGTTGTGCTGGTTTTGGCTGGGATAGAGTTAATTTTCTTCATAGTAGCCAGGATGGGGCTGTGTTTCAGATTTGTGCTGAAAACAGTGTTGATATAACATGGAGACGTTATTGCTGAGCAGTGCTTACACAGAGTCAAGGCCTTTTCTGTTTCTCACACTACCCCACCAGCGAGTAGGCTGGGGGTGCACAAGAATTTGGGAGGGGACACAGCCGGGACAGCTGACCCCAACTGACCAAGGAGATATTCCATACCATATGAAGTCATGCTCAGTATGTAAATTAGGGGGAAAGCTGGCCGGGGGACCCCTGCTTGGGGACAGGCTGGGCATCGGTCAGAGGGTGGTGAGCAATTGTTTTCATTTGCATCACTTGTCTTTCTTGGGTTTTATTTCTCTTCTTTCTTTGTTATTTTCCTTTTTATTACAATATTACTGTTGGTTTGTTGTTGTTATTATATTATATTTCATTTCATTTGGGGAAATGGGTGAACAAGTGGTGTTTCCCAGGGGTCAGTCCTGGGTCCAGTCCTCTTCAATATATTCATCAATGACCTGGATGAAGGGATAGAGTGTGCCCTCAGCAAGTTTGCTGATGACACAAACCTGGGAGGAGTGGCGGACACACCGGGAGGCTGCGCTGCCATTCAGCGTGACCTGGACAGGCTGGAGAGTTGGGCAGAGAGGAACCTGATGAAATTCAACAAAGGCAAGTGTAGGGTACTGCACCTGGGGTGGAATAACCCCAGGCATCAGTACAGGTTAGGGGCTGACCTGCTGGAGAGCAGCTCTGTGGAAAGGGACCTGGGAGTCCTGGGGGACAACAGGATGACCATGAGCCAGCAATGTGCCCATGTGGCCAAGAAGGCCAATGGCATCCTGGGGGGCATCAAGAAGAGTGTGGCTGGCAGGACTGATTCTAGTTCGGTGAATACAGTAAGAAAAATATTTAATTTGAAGTATAGCAAGTTGAGAACATCATTATGCCCTAAATAGAAGCACTGATTAAGGGAAGATAAAATTAATTTCAGAGCTGAATAAAAGGGTAAAATCTCATTTCCAAATGAATGGGATCCAACTCTCTTTACGATGCCACTCCAGATATAACACAAAGTGAAGGAAGTGATTCGTTTATAACTGAAGGAAAAGTGAGCTCTGAAACTTCTTTACTCTTACCTTTGAAGGTGTAAACTGCATGTTTGACTGGATGAAGGGTAGGTGTGCTCAGCTGTTCTTTCAACTGCTCCAGGGACTGCTGCAGTATAAGCACCTTTCTCAGATGACAGCCAGAGGCCATGGGCTGGTTTGTCTCCTGCTGCTTCTCTTGCTGCTGCAGAATAAGGGAGCTATAGGCAGCAGTACCCATCAACTGTTGTGGCAGAGAGACTCTTTGCAAGCTGGGTTGTGGAGGGTGCCAAGGAGCCACTGTGGAAGTTCTGGATTGCGTTTGAGAGATGCATCTTGCTGGATGCAGTCAGACTCATTGTGCTGACACAACTGGAAAATTATAGAGAACTCCTTATTAAACCTTTTGTAGCATATCTCTGGTTCATTCCATTACTCAAAAAGCTTTCCAGTCCCATTTAAAGGAAAATGAAGTGATAAATGTTGGCAGAAAAAGTTCATGTATGTCCAGACCATTCTGATAAATTTGAAAAACTCGCCTCTCCCCTCAGAAACCTTGGGTTCACACTGTAGATGCTGCCAGTTTTTCACTGAGTAATGGTTATGAGATCTGCATAATAATTCCTTGACATATAAGCTCCTAGAAGGTTCTCCCACATTACACTAAAAATTGTCTGATTTCTACCCAGTGTTTTTAAACAGGTAAAAATACTATTCCTGAAATTGTCTAGTTTGTGGGTGTGCAACCCATGGTACTCAAACCTCCAAGCTGTGACTCTCCAAACCAGTTCTGTTAAAAACATGTGTTTGTGCGTTGAAAGTCATTTACTTGAGCTATGCTTGCCATTTGTAAACTAAGACATGGAGTCAGTTTGGGGATGGGCAAAAGGAGGCATCATGTACATCTTCCCTGTGTGCCTCTCCTGATACCCCACGAGTGCTCTGAGTTGGTGTTGCTGCTTCTTGGTTTCAGTCGCTGCCTACTGCCTTAAAACGAAGGTGGTTTTTTGGTGAAATGGTAAGGTCCTGCCTTCAGAATTGGGTGAAATGTTTTGATGATACATTTAAATAATAAAGACACAAACTTTGTCGCTGAGAGGAAAAGTAAGGAATTGAGTGCAAAGTGTTGCTTGCTATTAGTGCAGGAGTCTCATCTTAGAAGAGTCAGGACTATACTGTGAATTCAGATCTCTCTTGCTGCTCTGAAAATGTCCTTGATGTTAAAACTGGAAAGCTGGACAGTATTTTGGGGGCTTATGGCAGGGCTTTGAATTCCTTCCTTGATTGCTGTATAGCGTGACTCCTCAGCAAGTCACCGAGCTCTCCAGCAAATTGCTTTGAACAGCTACTGCATCTTCACTCACTCGAAAGAAAACTGTATGTAGCAAATGTCAATGAAGGTGAATGTAAACTTCTATTTCAATCTTGAAAAGTTATCAGATCATCTTCAAATTTCGTTTCAGAGGAGCTTTGCTAAGATACAGTGCAATGATCCTATCCTGAATTCTGTTCTCCCCTTCTATACATTGCCCCTGTGAGATCAGAAGTCTAGGTCTTTCTTGATCTCATGACTCATACTCTATTACTGCAGGTTACAAACTTGCAAGTCAGATTTTCGTCTGGTTATCTTGTCTTCAGATTCAGATTTGCTTCAGGTAGAAGCCTTTGTTTTGCTTGTTGTTTTGGTGTGCTTAACACTTCAGCATCTCTGCTCTGATCATATTTTGATTATTAGATCCTAGCTGTTACCCAGTTTCAGTGCTTGTTATCATATTTGGCACATCTTCTTGGAAAAAGCCCAAAACAAAATGAATTCGCAGTCTTTAACCAATAAGTAATTCACTTCTAGGAAAACATTTCACTTCCTTAGTTTTTTTGCACAATTTATTTCAGTTAATATCTGCAAACAAATCCTCTATTCCAACTCTGATCAAAGTTCTTTTCTGTCTCTTCTTGGTAAGGTTTTCCTAATTGGAAATCTAACATCCTGAAAGTCATCCAACTCTCCTTCCATGCCTTTGCTTTTTACATAAATTTAGATGTCAGCAAAGATTGTTTAATGAACTCTCTTTGGAAACTCAAAATCATTGCTGCCACTAATATCGCCTTCAACTTATGCTCTTTTATTACGGAAAATGTCAGACTGTGACATTTTAAATCCCTACCTATTTTCTCACTTCAGTCTTTTTTATTATTATTATTATTTCATTAATGTTGTAGCAGAATTTTTCAGCACTGTAATTTTGAAAACGTAGTTTCTATGATTTTTATATTCTAATGGGCATGGTGGTGTTAGTTGATGGTTGGACTTGATGATCTTAGAGGTCTTTTCCAACCTTAGTGATTCTGTGATTCTGTAAATAAAATTGAGTTTATGGAAGCTATTTTTTTTCCTAAATGTTCCTGGTACATTTTGTGTTTTAAGATAATTTGATTTTAGAATTTGGCCTATATTGGGAATTTAGTCTAATTCTTTAAAAGCAAAAGGGTTTAAAATTTCCTGGCTGCTTCTTTTTACACAGGAAGGGATCCTGAAATTACTATGTTTCAAAATGTCAACTTCTTTGATCATTTTTCAGATGTCTAAAGAAATAGATAATGCTGTAAGTGTAGTAACTGAATCAGTGCGGGGTTAAGCTGTATTATTTACTTTATACAAATGTGGCAGCTAGTTTAGCTGATATTAATTCAAAAGCATTTTTGATTTGCTTACTACCGAATATAAAAATTGTCTTAGTATTTACTCAGTTAGAAACAATATTTGGAAGGGTTTGCCAAATGTAGATCACAGCAATGTTTTTCTCTTAGCAGCTGCTGTTCCTTAGCCGGTGCCTGTACTATAACACTATCTGGGGGCTCAGGATGACACTGAAGCCAAATGTTGCTGTAGGCTGGATCAGTAACTTTTGCCAAGAGGCTTTTCTGGCCAGTGGCTTTTCAGGCAAGAAAACCCAGTCAAAGGAGAACTGGCTTGCACTTCATTTCTGTCTCTGCATGCGGAATAGATGTCGGCATCTGGCTTGATCTGGCTCAAGTGATGTGACTGCAAAATCAGGCACAGCCTTGAGTACAAAGTTAATGATGGTCATGTAGATGTAGCTGCAGTTGGACATACAGCTTTGTTTCCTTAGTGCAGTTTAGAAACTAGGTTTCTCAGCTACTTTTGGAAGCTGCAAATCCATGCATTTTATGTGGTGTGTTATGGATATAAGGAGATAGGAGTTACGTGGTGGAGTAAACAAGTAGGTAACCTGAATGACTTAGCTTTCACAGTCTTACCATGCTGTCTAAATGAACTAACTCAGTCGAATACTGAGGTTTTTGGAGGATGTTGGTCCTACATGTCTTCCATGCAGTCACGAGGGACCTGTTTGCTCCCTGGTTAGCATTGGCTACATTCTGCTCCTGATACCGTTGAAATCCCTCGTAGAAGGACCTGAAGCTTCTGTCACCATAATTTAAAATACCATCATATAGGCTGTCTTGCTTTTGGAAGAACGGTCTTACTGATTTGGTGCTTAAAATGGCGATCTGTACGCCCTCCACAGCGAACCCTGAAGTAACACTGCTACTAGAGTTTGACCGGGTGCCTGTGGCTGTCGCTGCTGGTGGCCTGAAGCAGCGCTGGGCTCTACTGCCACATAAAGGCTGCAGCGCAGTACAGCAGCATCTGCTCCCGGAGCGGCTCCTAACGCAATATCCCGTGGGTAAACTGGGCAGATCCTGGTGATCAGAAATTGTTTTCTTGGTCACAGTCAATCTCCCTCAGATCTGCGTTTCTCAGCCAGTCATGGCCTGCGGGGTTCAGAGAGCGACTCTCCTTCAGAGACCTTCAGCACCTATTTTAACTCCTCTCCACAGAACAAGGATGTCATGGGTGTTCAACACATGGAGAAAGGGAACGTCAGGTCATTACCAACTTCATTTTTCCAAAGAGACATCCCTGTGGCCTTTAGATTATGCTGGAACAAAAAGCTGCAGTTCTCCATCCCGATGCTGAAAACCAGAGCACCTTCTTGTGTGCCAGAACCTGGTTTTTACCGTGTCCAGAGCTCCTGTTTGTCACAAAAAGTATGCACCAATAAAAAATAAAAGCTAAAAAAATAAATATTTAGTGATAGGAAATGCAGTGTAATATGTTCAAATGCACATGCATGCGTTGTTAGGAATGAGATAGTGGCTCTTGGCTCTGTGATTCCTGCTGCAGAATTCTCCTCTGATGAGATGAGGATATGACAGATGGGTTGAGCCAAGTTTATTAAGTCCCTTGTTTCTCCTGAGGTCTCTAAGAGGCCTTGAAGATGACCAGTGTTCTGCACTGCCTGGAGCAAGTGTAATGCTTAAGAAAAATGAGACCAGAGAGCTCTAAAAACTGAATTTTCCAGATGTCAGAAATGGTGTGGGAAGTAGCAGCATAAAATGAAATTGCACTGCCTCTATCTGTAAGGGTTCACAAAGACCAGCAGATGAGAGCACATGTGCTACATGAGCTATGTGGACAGATTTTGAAAGGCACAGCAGTGGATTGAGCATAGAACTGAGAGCTGAGAAATGGAGTATTTTGAGAAATGCCATATGTGGAATCCGCATCTCTCAGCTGGTAGCATGGAGGAAGGGTACTGCTGGTAAGGTGGCTGTGGTACCCGGGCTGTGGGGAGGGAGTACCTCCCTTCTTCCACTGGTTCTTGCTGGTTTTTTTCCAGTACGTTTAACTTCTGAAGATGGGAAAGAAAAAATCAGTCTGGTACACCATTTTTGGAGGGCTGCCAACCCCTGCCCCAGAGATCCCACCACTGCAGAGAACAGCTCATTTTCCAAGCACACTCAGCACTTCCTTTAAAAGACATCTTAATATAGGAGATTTTTGGAGATACTGCCAAAACAAACGCATCTTAACTACAACTCTCCCAGATCAAATTCCTGAGCCACCTTTCCCACACTGTGGTTCAATGGGGAAAAGACTGAACAGCTTATACTAAGCATGAAATCATTAAACTTCAAAAATAGTCATCCCAGGCTAGGTTTGAGGGGCGTTTGAAATAAGGGAGCTAGCAATGGAAGAAACGTTCCCTGTAGACTCAAATCCTAGAGGAGAAGTTGGCACCAGACCCGAGGTAGCTGAGCTGCTCTGCTCTAGCAGCTTCGGTACGTGCCTTACCGTGTATTTGTTCTCATTTACCATGAGGTAAGTCTGTGTATGAACCGTAGCAAAGGTTGCTGACATTTTGCATGTTTACAGCTTACCTCATAGTGATTTTAAAATATATGGGTAGCTTGTATTTTGCATTTTTGAAAGGACATTCAAGATCTTATTCTGCAATCTTGCCAGAATTGACAAAAAAGAATTACATGAGAGAATGAGAATGTAGTTGTAGTGCTTGGTAGAGGAAAGGATGGAATGGGAAGATTTGAGGAATCATTTTTAATGAACCCTTATCAGCTAACATTACCCCAGAGAACAAGGAGAAAGAAAAATATGATGAATGTACTATGTATCAAGATAGGACTGCATATATATTAAGGTGGCTTGTCATAGAACAAAGAATTTATTAACCCTTCAGGTGAGTGAGGGATACTTGGAAACGTTAATCTCAATTAATTGACTCGGCTGTAGACACACTTGTTCAGGAATTAATTAATCTCCTATTTGATTTAGCTTACTTACAAACTTGATTTCAAGCTACAACTCAATCAGGACAAAAAAGAGGTTGAAGAAGAACTTTAGCAAAGATGTAATTTATATGACCACATCTTTGCTTTTGACCCAGCAGAAAAATTTGTAAGGATAATTGCAGAACTCTTGAGGAAAATTACTCAAGGATCTCCAGAGAAAAACAAATAGAAAGTTGATTTACTTCAGATCGCATAATAAGGGGGCCTGAGATGAAGTCACTATGTGAACCTGATTTCCAGATTGCATTACAAATGAGATAATAAATAAATGGAGGGATGGAAATTATTAGAGGGAGGCCTGCATGTTGTTTTTTTATTTCACATACAAGTAGAGTTAATATAGTTTTAAATCTTAGAGTTTAGAGAAAAACGTTTTAAAATCAACTTTATAATAATAGCTGAAGAATCCAAAGTAAAGCAAAAACTATGCCTTTCAGCAAAACTAGCAGTGGAGTCATAAAGAGTTCAGTCTTCTGTTTTGGTGTCCTCTGTTTCCATCACATAACCTCTGTGTTTCACAGCCTGCCCATGCAGCTTCCCCAACTGCGTGTTCAGCTTTTACCTTCCTTCCACCCAGAATTATGGATTACCGCCACTGCCATCCAAAGTGGGAGATGACAGCCATGCTTTTCTTCTTTAGAGTTAAGCTTTCTGAGCACATGAGAACATACAACGCTTCTAGCTTCTTCATGTGTGCACCAGGAGGTGGACAGAAGATGCCTGGGAGGTACTCGGCAGTGGCTAAATGATGGCACAGCACAGCCCTTTGCGGAGTGCACGGAGCGCAGTTTCCTGCATCAGTGGAGTTTGTTGGCTGCAAAGAAGAGCCAAGCTTTTTTCGGTGGCATGTTCATGGGAGTGCAGATGTTTTCTAAAACGCTGACTTTTCATTGTCAAAAATTGTGCAGATCAACAGAATTTGGCCCTGAGTTCATGAAAAGTCAGCAGAACTTTCCCCTGCTTATCCATTTATTCCCAGTTCCCAGTAAAACCAGAGGCCCGGTATATATAGTTTAAACATCCCAAGACTGAAACTTACACACTTAAATTGCTTTTTGAAGTGTAAGCAACAGTTTATTTCTGTTAGTAACCTCCACAGCCCTCATATAAATGAGTGTCATATTAGAGCAGATGTTCTTGCATTCAGTCGGGTATTCACTGTGTTTGTTGAGAATGCCGTATTTCAGAATTAATAGCACACCTGCTTGCAGCTGGAGAGAAATTAGGTGTGACACTGTTCAGGCTATGTGCTTTCCTATCTTAATACCCAGAGAGACTGTGAAAGTATTCTGAGACTGCTTCATTATAGCATCACCCACAGCAAAGATCTGTTATTATATGGACTCACTTACTTTCACATTCCCAGGGGTGAGATGATTTTCCAAGGACTCATCTGTGTTGGATGAACACAGCAATTTTTATGAAATCACTTGCCCTGTATCTGCCTGAAAATAAGTCAGTGCTGTCAGCCCAGGACTATCAAAAGACAAAGCCTAACTGTAATCTGTTCTGATGATACCACATTTACCATGTCTCACCCTATTTAGTATGTCCTGATTGCATTTCCAATAGATGTAGCTACCAAATTATCTCTACTCAGAGTATTTACAGGCCACGTATTAGGAAATGAATTCTCAGTATATCCTTCGTTTCCATGGTAGCTACAACAAAGGTCTGATTAAACTCATAAGAGACTTTCATGCTTTCAACTACTAGTTTCCTGTAAGGCAGCAATTGCCAACCTTTCCTCTGTATAATTCCTTAGTAAACTATTGCTATACTTAGCATTGCCTTATCTAGAATTTTCAGCCAAAATTCACCTTTGATAGTGTTGGTTTGATAGTGCTGTTTCCCCATAGTATCAGTTGCCTCCCTTTAATAACTCAGAAGCTGTTACGATTCTTCCATGGTAGTGTGTTGTTGCAGCAGTAACTGCCCTTGCTGCTGTTGCCTCCTGCAAGCCACCTCTCTCTGCCTGTTCTTCCAGCTGTTTTCCTTGATGCCACCCCCGGTGCTGACTTCCCTGAGACAGAGACTTATTTGTGGTTTTACTTATGTGTTAAATGTCTGACTTCAGGGCTGATCCTCTACTGCAATATAAATAAGGCATAAATATGTATTATGTGTACATAAATAACCTCTTATTAAAAATCCTTTGGCATTCTCAGCTCATTAGTGCAGAGCATCAACCTTCTTGATCTTAATAATCTGCCATTCTGCGAGCAAGTCAGTTGTGTTTGTGGACTATCCCATGAAAAGCAAGGATGCTAAACCTTCTCAGGATCCTTGGGTCTGTCCTGCTCGCAGCTGTATCATCATGTTATCAGGAATTGGCTACTAAAGCAAAGGAGGAAAGATTGTTTCCAAAGGCTAACTCAAAAAAAAGACAAAAATAGCTCAGGGGAGAGGAATTACATGAGGCAAAAGGAACAACAGATGAAATGGATAAATTCAGATCACATCTAGGTATGTCTCCCAGCAGTTTTATTCTTCCAGGGATAAGTCCCCTGAAACGATGGATGGAAGTACCATTACTTCAGAACTGGAAAACCAGGCTGCAGAAGATGATAGGGACTCTGTTAGATAACTCTGCATCTGTACAGCAAAAATTAGGCAACAGCTTGTTTTTCCATATTTGTGTTTCTTAAACAGCTGGTGATTGGGTATCAAGGCTTTATAATTACTGGGAAACTGACGACTTGAGCAAAAACAACAGAAGTAATCTAT
The DNA here is from genome assembly GCF_030936135.1 of Gavia stellata. Lineage (NCBI taxonomy): Eukaryota > Metazoa > Chordata > Aves > Gaviiformes > Gaviidae > Gavia > Gavia stellata. The sequence continues at coordinate 11,937,474 of NC_082599.1, read as the reverse complement.
TTTTTCTGAAACATAGGTAGAAACAGACTTCTGCTATCTTCATTCTAGCAATGCACAACTCCTGTCTACAGCAAGTCTAATTTCTTGTCTTAAAAAGAAACAGGGCTGCGTGATAAATTAGATGCAAAAGAAGTACTTGACACACAACTGCAAGACCTGGTTTAAGTGCAAAAGAAGATGCTGTTTTTCTTTTGTGTGCTGAGCCATTTTATCCAAGGGGTGCGAGGAACAGTTTTATAATGTGGAAATTTTTAATGTAGCTGATGCTTACCATGGGAGGAGCCCCCCATTTCATGATCCATGCAGAACTAACACCAGATCCCTGATCCGTGAGGAGATACCACTTTGCTTACAGTATGTTGAGTGTTTGACATGCCTATGGAGCAAATGCAGCTAATACTGAATAAAGGAAGCCACTGAGGCATGTTAAAGTCATATAGGAAAAAAAATTTAACAACCCCTCCACATCGAGGAAGAATGCAACTGTAATTTGTTGAATAGGTTTTTGGTTTTTAAAAAAGAGCTGAACAAAAAGGAGCAAACTCACTCTCCTGCTAAAAGCAGCAAAAGTCTGTGGGAGGACTAGGAATATGCAGCATATTTTAAATGTCTCAGTTACAGTTTAGAGCTTTCAAGGACACTATCTGGCCCAAGTAAGGAATGGGACATCCCTGTTCATGGGGTGTAAGGGGAAGGGCGAGTCAGGATTATGCTCCATGCCAAACGAGGATGCACACTTCAGAAGAGTGCTCTTCTAGCAGCTGTAGAGGAACATGAGATACTGCAGCACGGCTCCATACATGCACCAGGAAATGGCTGACCTTGTTCGTTGCACAACAGTTGCTTTCTTGCTTCAGGAAAGGAAGGCTGATTTGCTTGTGGAGCTCATCTTAGCCTAGAAGGATCATACATACTGCCTTCCCCAAAGTAAATATCTGGGAGAGGACAGCTTGTCACAGAGGAAAATCGCCACTTATTATAAATCACGTACATTTGTGCAAGGGAGAGAGAAAGTATGTTCTACAGAAAAGACTTCAGTAAACGTTCAGAAGAGACTTTTGCTATTCCAGAGCCAATACAAACCAGACTAAAACTGCTGGCCAGGCTCTCTTCCTGTGTGCCAACCCAACTACTGACTAAAAAAAATTGTCATGTTCCCCCCCCAAAAAAAATTACGTTCCAGGTCGTCAAAAATGTAGGGGATAAATAGTTAAAGAACACTGTGAAAAAGGGGTAAACAATATGAGTAATCTGTAATTAACAGTGTTTGCTTCTATATTTCTGGGCATTATTATTTAACCTTTGAACACAGCCCACCTATCAGCAGTTAATACAGTTATCTCCCTAACATCTTCTGTCACCCAGTTCTCCCTTTTGGGAATAAGCTGCTTCCGCCCACATAGCCATGCGTTTAAAATGAACAATCTCTGAGCACAGGCTCATCCCTCCGGCGTGGCTGTGTGCCAACGCTCTAGTCTCCCACTGGTTTGTTATGCCAGTGGGATCCCATTGGAGCAGCATGCCAGCGCAGGTAGGATGTCACATTGTTCCACAGAAACAGAGATGGGTTTGCTCCCTTTTCCATGGACAATCAAATGCACTGATGTGTTGAACATGCAGCCGTTAGATCACACGGAGGGATAAAGCTGGGAAAGACCATGGAGAGCACAGTGTCCATATCAAGCTGGTGCTGCGTAGTAATGTATTTTAGTGGCTTGGGTTTTCAGCTAAACAAGGAGCACAACATTGTGCCAAGTTACGAGATAAACCAGGTGAAAAGAGTGACTGCACTAAGCAGAGCACCTCCTGGGAAAGTTGGGCAATTCGTCCTGCTGATGGAATGAGGAATTTACCTCTGTTTGCAATAGATGAGAGTTTCTGATTATGGAGCGCAGCGGCCAAAGCCATGAGTCATCGCTATGGGAATCTGAGCCTATGGACCCTCATTCTCTATGCCAGTTTTAATTTCTCTGCCCTTTGCTTTGAGGCCTCATCTCTTCTTTAATAGAACGTTAGCTCTTTGGAGGGAAACTTTCTCTCTACCATGTGCTTGTTTTTACAGTTCCACTTCCTTTGTATTTCACTTACTGACTTTGCTCCCAGAAGTACGTTTGCCCTCTCTATCCTGTGGTAGAAAGTAAAGGGAGAGAATAAAGAAATAAAAATGCTTGAATGCAACAGAGAAAAGACTGGGGACAGAGCTGTTTTGTCTGAAGTTTGCTAAGAATTATCAGGCAGCCTATAAGAAATATGTGTCAGGTTGAATATTGAACACCAGGTTGATTGCAACAGCATAAGTTAAGCAATTAGCTTTCCCAAGAGTGTCGCTTTACTCTTTCCCATTTATTGATTCCTTGAGTACAAACTCAGAAATTGGATTCGACATACGGTTGGCCAGCCTAAAATGGTGGAGGACAATAGTAGATAAGGAACTGCGCATTGGTTCCTACTACTGTAGATGAAGATGGTGATATTTTACTCTATGCTCTAGATTTTCCGTTGGGACTTTCTTGTGGAAAAGCCAGGTGGGAAGAGCATAAAGATTTTGTTACCTATAGGAGTGCTTTGAAGGGTCAGGACCTGAAGTCATTTTATCAGCTGTAACAGTGTCGTTAGAATGTCACAGACTTCTGCATGAAAGAACATGTCGCCTAAAAGCATTTTCTTTCCACTTAGACCTGGGACTTTTCCAGAAGGCTTGAGTGCAACTACATCAAGGTATATCTGTGTTTCAAACTCTATCACAAGTTTATAGTAGGTGAGAAATGGTACCATGCCATACTATGAGGATTTTTTTTTTTGATTTTTTTTTTTTTAATGAAAGCTCCTGTGTGGTGTTTCTGGACAAAATCTTGACACTTGAACAATTTTTTTCAGGAAAATTTAAGAAGAAATCTGTGTTTTAAAGCAATGCTCAATCACAAAATGATGAATTCAGTTAGCCTGAGTGTGCCGGGGTAGATTGAGAAGACAGTTCAGATGCTTTTGTCAGACCTGCAAGACAAGGGGCATCACCCTGCCAGAGATGGTTTGAAATTCTAATGTGATGTTCTCTGCTGATGCTCTCTGTGATATGTGGAGAATACAAACTGCTTTGTGCTGATGGTATTGGGGGGGATAAGCAGTTTCCTGTCCTGAGGGAACTTGGGTATGTGTTCTTACCCTCATTATACTTTGTCCCAGGGTGTATCACAAATGTGGCTTCCGTCCTTTACTGACCAAGGAGCTTCCAGTTGCTATTGTATAATTCCTATTACAAGTCTCCTTGTATTTTTTCAGTAGCTGCCAGGGACAGATTGTGGGCAAGCAGTGGGAGAGAATGGGTCACATACAATATGATGGACACCATAGCCCATCTTTCACCAAGATAAAGACAAAGAATCACAGAATCATAGAATCACAGAATCATTAAGGTTGGAAAAGACCTGTAAGATCATCAAGTCCAACCGTAAGAACTACCACACTCTTGCTCAAATTGATGAGAAGCAAATTGCCAGGGTCACCCTTTGGTGAGGAACGTACTTTTCAGTTTAGGTTTAAATCCATGTTTCATAAAACTACGAAAAGACGTTATTAGTTGTATTATGGTTAACATTCCTTGTGATGCATCAGCAAAGTTGGCTTGTAGATCAGAAAAGCAAAGCTAAAACCTAGAGAAAAGCAAAGCATGTGTATGGGAAGTGGATACCTGAAGCTGATATTTGGTGGGAACAAACCTACTTACTGTTTCTGTCTTGCTGTGGCTACAGGATAGATGTTGTAACTCGTGAGTCGTTCTCAGGTGTAATTCTTAAGTATCAGTCTGGCTTTCCCTCACCTCTCTGATTTCTCAATACTTTGGAACTTAGTCTCTAGTATGAATGGCTTGAATGCTCTTCATTAGCTTAACAAGTCCAACTCTATACAAGACTGTCAAAATAGGTTGAAGAGCATCTTCAAAACCCATCAATAGGCCTTCATTCAAAAAGAAGACCATACAAGCTACATAGGCTGTTACTTATTCTTTACCTAATCCCTTCGCCTTTCTTTATACACTTAGGGACACTTCATTTAGCCAAGAGTTTTATTTGTGGGAGAGAACGTTGTGAAAAGATTTTTCATCCAAGCTTGATTGTTTCTGCTGCCTTTTTTCCCTCTCCCCTAAAAGCTTGTAAGCTTTTGCTGGTAGTCCCTGGACCATCTCTGGACTGTCTGTCCTCAGCCTTTTCTAGACACGTGTCCTGGTTTTTTTGGTAGCCTCCATACTCTGAGTAATGCCTTCAGGATAGTTGATCTTGCAGGCTGGGCTGGAGCAGGTGTGCGTGTTCCTTCTCCCCAGTCAGCTTCCCTCTTGTTTATTCAGAGTTTCTTATCTTTTCCATTGTTTTTGCTTTCCTGTGGGGTTTTGGGGTATTGTTTTTTTAGTAATCTATAGTTTGGTTTATTCCGCAGTAACCCATTACAAATAAACGTATCAGGCATGTGCTTTATTAAGAAAACAATTCAATTCCTGGAATCCCATGGACTCATTTGAAAATCAAAACCCTGCAGAGTGTTTTTTAATTAAGCTGATGAGTTTACCTACTTACATCAAAAAAGCATCAGAAAAGAAAACAATTCGCAAGTTATGATTCAGTGTCCAGCTGTCCCTAAGCATTTTAATAACGATTTTCTGTCAACTGTCCTTATTTAAAAAACTTTTGAAGAATTTGGGTTATACCTCATCTCCCTCCTAATACTTACAGTAAAAAGCAATCCTAAATACAATAATATACAAATAATTCTTCCTGTTTTGATGAGCAAAATCTATTCTTTCCCAAAAATTGCTGTAGATTTTTGGGGTTTTTTTAAAGGGAAAGCTCATTTTTTTACTGCTCAATATCTAATTGCTATCCTTTGAAGGAAAACCAAGAATTTTCCTTGTTTGTTGGCTAAGAAACACGAACTACTAGTGAGCATGTTCAGTCCTGTATATGTTATTGGCATTGGTGTGGAGTGAGCAGGTAGGAATTTATCTTGGGGACATGCTGTTAGGTAAAAACTTGCGTTGTTTATTTTCTTAGCCTGATACTTTTCACATCATAAACTTTTCATCAGGTTTTAATTATAAGAAAGACCTTCAACGTCCTACTTTAAAATAATGACTTGACAGGAGAGAAATTGTTTTCTGGTTTGATGTTAGCATTGCAATCTTCCTCTCTTTTGGTCCGTCAGCCACACGGCTCTTTTGTCTTTTGAGTATGCTTTTACAGCTTTGCTGCTTGCTTTTCTTGCTTTGCTTTTGCCGATGTGCTCATCCTCTTCGTGATTTAAAACAAAAGCAAAAAACAGCTCACAGAAGCAGCTGATAACATTCTTTTTCTTAGACTTACTCTTCCTTGCAGTCTTTTCACCGAGAGGTGCTTAAACCCTGGCAGAAGATAGGGAACACTATTATTAAAAATGAGACACGGCAGCTTATCAGCAGAGTGTATCATCTAATGCTTCTAGTCATCCTTCCCAGTTGTTACTTAAAACAAGTTACTTATACTGATGTGATCCAACCAACAGCTCTTTATTTAAAGATATATATACTCTTCTCTTTCCTGTTACTTTCATTGGGGAACATTGCCTGTTCAGAGCTGCCGCCACATCGACACAGGAGTAGGAAGCAGGCTGTGCGCTGCCAAACCAGCCTACAAGGGTGGTCTTCAAACAAATTCAGCAGCCACAGAAGTGGGGTCACAAATGGGAATAGCTAGATAGTGCACACAAATGGTTGCGTTTTCTACAGCTGACTGACGGCGGCTGGTTAAAAGGCAACATCTAATACACTTCCAGTTGTGTGCCAGATGGCCAGTGCGTGGCAACTTCCTTAACCATAAGTGACTTCTGTTGGCTGCCATGTGTTTTGCATACAGTCTCCTCGTGTACATCTTGTCCCTAAACCATAGAAATATGCAGAAAAACAGTGCAAGGTAGTCAACTAAAGGCAGACTTATTTCAATGTATATTTATGGTGGTAATTAAAAGATTTGCGCAAAAGAAAGCAATTAATCAAAACATGTCGCTAGTGTCTTTTAGACATGATAAATGGCCTTTTTCAGACTTGGGGAGGCAGACAGTTATATATACATGGGAAAGTAGAGAAGCTCTTCACTGGGGATGTCCCCGTGGAGAACGGATCTGTTGGGTGCTTCGGAGCGGGCTGATGTGAGCCGTGTGTAGCACATGCCTGTGAAACACAAGGCCTGCCCTCAGAAAAAGCCTTGTGCTTTTTCTTCTTATTCCACCTCAGGCCAACCCTACGTAATACTTACTTTTCTGTGAATAAAGTCAAGCGAAGGAGGCGGGAGGAGGATTTGGGAATGGGGGACCTGCTGCTGTTTCTGTTGTGACATTTCACATACTTCTTACTTTTCAAGCAAATGTTCCTGTTCACTTAGTCTGTGTGACTTTTGTGTAAATTGGAAGCCTCATTCATTTAAAAAACGGGCACTGTTAATACACCATTCTTTCACTGAAAACAGTAATGAAGTAACTGCTTTTGGTGAAACAGAGGTTTGCTCTGGGGAAGCGGAGTTCCTACTCTTCAAATACTGCAACACTGTTCTGGGAATATCACACAGCTCAAAGGGCTTGTTTGTTGATACGGCACTTTTCGCTATAGCTGCTTTTTCTACAGTGAGGAGAACTCACGCAGTCCCTCTGAGATCCCATGCGCTCCTGGCCTTTCATCATTCGATATGCGTTGTCAGCCTAGCTGGCATACAAACGAACCTGCGCGCAGGTGCACTGAATGCACAAACAGCTCGTTTCTGTCTGAACACTAGCTTGAAATCTCTCTTTTCTTCCAGATGTTCACACAGAAGCAGTTCAGGCAGCCCTTGCTAAACATAAAGAAAGGAAAATGGCCGTCCCCATGCCCTCAAAACGACGTTCATTGGTGGTCCAAACATCAATGGATGCCTACACACCTCCAGGTGAGCATCTCTGTGTATTTTATGAAAATTTTTCAAACGGTTCTTTGTGCTGCTATGAACTGATAATCTGCCTGCATAGATGGTAATGCAAATGTCATTTGAAGCACGCTGAGCATAACATTGAGGTATGTTTGAAGAGGAGCAGGTGGACTGAATGGTTGGAAAGTCAACTGGGGCTGTTTGCATGGTTGCTTTGTCCTTGGTGGTACCTCAACTTGCATTGGTCCTTTAGGTCTTATGAGTACCTAACTATGGCCAGCTTGTCGTATTTTCTGTGACTCAAAGTTCCTTTCAAGTTTCTAGTTTATTCCCTAACACTATAGTGGAACGTTGTCTCTAAATTAGTTGTGTCATTCCTTTTCAAATTTATCTGCTCTTTTACCTACTAGACTGTGAAAATACCCCACATCTCATGCATTCTCATACTTGCTGAATCCAGCTGGGGCTCCATTTCTCACTGCCGGGTGAGCTTCCTACAATGGGAAGAGTTTTTCACAGACTTTGTGGAGTGAGCTTGGGGAAGTATTTTGGGTATTCTGTACTGTTAATACATGGTTGGAGATCTTCAGAAGATTCTCAAGCCACGTTATAAAGGAAGACTCTTCTACTATCCTTATTTTTGTATAATAATACACAAGCCATGGCCTTAGAGCAGGAAAGCTCTCTTGTTCTGCAGTTAGCAATTGACTTAGTTTCAGGGCTTTCAGTATTACAGACTTTTCTTATTATGTTTGCCTACCTTCATGAGTTTTTCTTAATGGCAGTTATTTTTAGATTTTTAATATGAATATGTCTTATTTCTATTAAGAAAACCTAAAAGCACTGCAAGTTAACAGACTGTTTTTAATTACTAGATACTTCTTCTGGTTCAGAAGATGAAGGCTCCGTACAGGGCGACTCCCAGGGAACTCCCACTTCAAGTCAGGGGAGTATAAACATGGAACATTGGATCAGTCAAGCGATCCACGGCTCTACCACGTCAACCACTTCCTCCTCCTCAACACAAAGTGGAGGCAGTGGTGCTGCACACAGACTAGCTGATGTTATGGCTCAAACACATATAGGTTAGTGTATGGACATTTTGAATAATTCCAGTTTAACACGAATTTTGTCTCTCACATTCAACTGACGCTGCTATATGAAGTCTTATAAAAAGTCTTTCCTGTGTTTTTTCTACTTTCCTTTTTTCTATTTACATATATTATATGGAGACATAGACTTATGTTCTTATTTTGTGAGGAAAAAAAAAGCAGTTTAGATTTGCGGGTAAACTTATGTTGTGGCAAGCAGGGTCTAGCTGTTGGCTCCCAAATATCTTAAAATGTGCAGTTGCATGACTTCCATTACTTAGCACTAAAAAAGATCTCTGTAGGATCCATCAGTAAGAAAAATCAGTGCATGCAGCATTAGAGATTGCTTGCATATGAGTTTCCCCTACTGCTGCACCACTTTAATTACATAGTTGGAGTGATTTTTGATAATTCTGTTAACAGTAGGTCCTCTTAAATGTATTTTTTTCTGCCCTTAATTGAATCTAGACTACTTGGGCTGTGATATCTAGCTGTTAATAATCCTTGGGAAAGACTATTATATACCTTTGGAGAAAGGAGCTGTTATTATTAGTAGTAGCTTGTTTACATCTTTTGGAAAGATCCTAGGAGGTCAAACCTTTCCTTCCATTAGGGCTAAGCTTCACAGACATTAATTATTTCTGAATATTGTGCCATTGACATTAGCCTTCATTAAAATGAGGTAGCTATTCGATTAGGCACATGGAAAGCAAGGCTTGTTTTCCCTTCATTGTCCAGCAACTGCTGTTTATCATACAAGGCATGTGCTTTGGGTGCATTCTTGCTGGGGCTGTGTATTTTGGATTGTCTCACTGAAAATCTGTTGGAGTCTATATTGGAACAGATAAAGCAACCTTGCTACTGTTCTACTACACATACAAAATGCAGTTTTGTGTGACTGTTCCTCAGCTGATGATTCCTTTTCAAGTATATGTAATGAGATACATGAAAACATCTTAAATGTTCCTGATTTTATGTGCTGGAACAGTAGTTCGTATCCCTTATTTTTTTGCTCTGAGTATAGCTTGATGCAACACCTGCATGTATTTTCAGATAAGTGATCCTCTTGCCGTGGTCTGGAATTGCTGAATTGCAGTCAGGAGAAGATTTTCTATTGTATTCTTAACTTCATGCTAAATGAATAGCTTAGAACCCTGTTTTAGAAACACATACACTTCTGAACACATTAATCATTGCATTTGGTTATTTTCTGTGACTTCATCTTGAAATGCTAGAGGAAATTATAGCACAGAGAATTAAATATATCCAAACTCTAAAAGGTTGCATTACTCACACACCAAGTCTTAATGTGACTTTAAATATAGCTTCTTTATAATGTGACATTTCAGTAATTTTAAATCTGGCACAGTAAGTCTTCTTTTATAATCACTGAGTTTGCGGTAAATAATACAGCATTTATAGAGCTAAATTAAGATGGTGCTATTCTGCAGAAGAGGAAAAATACTACTTCTTTTACTTGTTTTATTTTGCCTTGTTGTTGTTGACTGCAAAGCTTTCTCCTTTGAAGGAAGCAGTTAAGCTTACCTCGGTGTATACATACTTTTATTCATTCTGACAATAAGATACCTAGTTGGACAGTAGTTGTGATGTAGTAATGTAAAGGTCAATTGGATACCAGATATGAGTGATATCTGCTAACAGATTGACACTGTGATCTTAAGGTTACCATCAGTCGTTGCTGCTAAAATCACTGGAAATGTAAGAGAAGCTGCACAGATGATAACTATAAGACGTATTTCTTCATGGGTGAGCTGCTTTCTATTAGAATTTGATATTAAAATGGCTCTTTTTCTTTTCAATCCGAGGTGATGGATTTTGCATTTAAATGTATTCTAAGAGGTAATAGATTTGAAGTATTCCCACAGATAGCCTTGCTCTTTCAGAGGCAGTGTGCCAGTGATCGTAGATGAATAATCCTCTTTGGTGGGAGAGAAGGCGAGAGAGAAGAGTAATCCTGTTCTTTGAAGCTCCTCAGCTACTGGAGACAATTTGTTCTTGATCACAAAGAACATATATTCCCATAGCTTGATGTTTCTTTGGTCCAGGGAGTTGTTCTCCAGAGACAGATCAGCCTACAAGAGAGAAATCATCTGTAAATATGTAAGGACATACTGCCATACTCTGAAGATGCCAATTTTGATAAACACAAATTTAAGGGGCAACAGGAAAGACCTTTAATGATAACAAAAAAAAGCTCTCCATTCTGTTATCCACTAGGATTTGACCTCCAGAGTGCATCACAGAATCAAAGGGAGATTTTTCCAGTTTAAGTACTGTAATGCAGTCCTGAGAAGGGATTTGATAAAAAGCTTTGGCTATAATATAATCAGAGTTCAGCTTTGTGGATCATTTAGATAATTTGCATAAGCTATTATATGCTTTTAACATTATACTGTTCATTTAATTTGGCTGCTGCTGATGCTCTACTATGGCCAAAGTTCTAGTTTAGGATAGATATCCTTTAAATATTTATTCTCAGCTTTAAGACGCTCAGGTGTCTCTACAAAACTACAGGGAGAATCTCTAGTTTGGCATAGGTATCACAATTGTGTTGGATAATTCTTGAACTTAGAGGTCAAACCAGTCAAATTTGTAAAAAATAACTAATGTTCTGACCCATCTTTGGGTCAGTACTGTATATATTTCTAAGGTCTTTAAGCTTTCATTTGTCTGTATTAGATTTTTTGGATCTATACATATATAAGAATAAAGGAGAGAAAGCACATCTCAAAGCTCAGAAAGTTCATGTAATGAAAATCACACAGTGCTTTACTTATGACTAAATTTATATAAAGAGTTAAACATCTTTTAACAAAATTTTGATCCTGTAGGTGCATTTAATGTTTCTTTTATATGCTTCAAATATGTTTCTGTTTGAAAATCAAAGGCCTCTATCCAAATTAAAGGCTACATAGATTTCTAATAAAGTAAATATAAATAAGCCATAAGGCATGACTGATAGTTCTCTGACAACCTTAAAATTAACTTATAATACAGGAGACTAGTTTAAAATGCTCTCTGTCACCTGGACATCAACATGGGAGAAACCCAGCTGATGGAACAAGCCACAGCTCTGACTCTGGATTTCCCTTCCCTGACAACCAGAAGAGCCAGCTGGTTTGGGAGAAAAAGCTACATTTTCTTCAAGTATAGTGTTGCAGGGATGCTTTCTGAGTTCCTGGAGACTTTTCAAATACACGGTGCTTATGTGTGCTTCTGAACTTCCACTGGAAGGTATTCTGCCACCTCTTTGCTTCTCCTCAGACATGGGGATCTGTCAGTGCACACACTGTATCCCTACGTGAATGTGCTCTGCATTGTTGGTTCTTTCTGATTTTCATGAAATGGGGTAAATTATATCACTCCAGTGGCAGAAATGAAGAGAGCCTTAACTGGAAACAGCTGTTCTGTCTGTGATCTTCTAATGCAAGAATATTGAAAGAGATGGGAAGAGGAGGTGACGCAAATACGTATGTTTGATGGAGGAAAAGCTTTGAAGTTATGCAGCTGTCACAGTTTCTACTTTTTAGTCAACAGATGTGTCAGGATCATTATTCTTAACTAAACCTCAAACAGTGCTTCAAGTTACCTGACATAAGACCAAGCAGCTCTCTCAGATTGCGTCCTTAGTCTAAGCCTGGATTGACTGTTCTATACAAAAAAGGGTACATTTCACATAACATAACAATTATCTTTTTCTTTAAAAGTCATTCAGACCAAATTTTTGTCTGTATGGCTTTCATTTCTCCCAGCCTGACTCTGAGAAGGGAACCGACTGAGGATTTGTAAATCTAATGGATGAAACCTACAGCTGTAGAGATTGCCATGATAAGACATCTGTTAAGCAGATACTATAAAGGAACACGGCAAGACAAACCTTAATGTACCTCTTCTGCTGGATAAGGGTTCTTCTTAATGGAAACGTAAATAGCAGATGGGCAGCCAGGGTGCTAAAACCCCATTCTTTGGCCAGCCAGTGGTGGCCACCTTGGGAAGAGAGTTTCTTTTAAGAAATTTCAAGTGCCAGTGCTGCTTTTCAAAAGGAGACCCTTTTACAAAAGAGCAGGAAGCTTCTTTCTCATGTTATTTCACCCTACTGGGCACCATGTGTTACAAAGTATTTGGTTTCAAGTGTATAGATCTGAAGGGAGAGCATCCCTGCTTTGTGGTGCTTTGGATCACGTACCTTCTCTCCCATGCGTTAAAATAAAATTAATCTCAGTGCTAAAACCTGAAAGGAGATACTTTAACTCCAATTCAATTTGCCTTGTAAAGTCTGAAAGATGGAAATACTTCACTGGAAAGATGTAAACAATTATAGCTAACTTTAAAAATACTTTCTCATGTTACTAATAGCTGACTAAGTACAATTATTTTCTTAGTCATGATCTCCTCTCCTATTTGCATAGCAAAACTGCATTATAAGTAAAAGATAAAAAGATAAACGTCAGCGTTTTTTAACTGACTTAGTTATTGGGTAATTCAATCATGATCTATAAAAAGCTCTTGTCACTTAGCAAGAAAGGGCAAAAATTGTGCTGAGCCTAAAACAGTTGATAATGACATCTAAAATGAAGACATTATTCAAACAATTACCAGCATAAGCTTCATTGTTCAAGCTATTATATTTCAGTCGGTCACTTATAGCACAATATAAGGTGTTTGTTTTAGTAAAATTATAACAATGGAGGTGATCAGAATCAAAAGGCTCAGCTGGACGTGTGTAGGATGCAAGATGTTTTTGAGTTGCATAATAAAAGCCATCTCGTGTTTTCCTCAACCAGATACTGTGATTGAGTGATAAGGTTGACCCCTTATAATATTCATGAATATGAGCATTAAATAACAACTACAGACATTCATATCATGTCTTAATTTTTCCTGATGATTGTACATCAAATGCTACCTTCATATGAGAAGTATGCAAACTAGGTATCTAATATAACATCCTGTTACTGTATGTGTTGGTGGTGCATGAATTTGGGATTGAGTGCACAAGAATTACAGGGTTCCAAAGTTCAAGACTCATGAAAATGCTTTATAATTACATTTGAGGTGAAATTTACTGTAGACATTGATGTTGTAGTCGAGTTATGGCACCATAATGGACAGATTTAATAAAAAGCACATCTTGAAAATAGTATTGGAACAAGATGAAGTTTTTCCAGAATTTTTGCATTTTTAAAGACTCTTACCCTATTGTAAAATGGAGTGCATTCCTCTTCACTTCAGCAGCAGCAGAATGAAGACCTGACTTCTTTTGTATCTCAGAGGTTGCCGGGGATCATTTATGTCAGTCGAGAGAGAAGTTGTTATTTGCTCATGGTATTTATCTCCATCTACTGAATGCTGATAAAAACCTGGGAAAAAATTAAGAGACAACCCATAAAAATAGTACAAATACGTAGGTAATATAGACTCAGACTTGAAAACATGGGAAAACAAAGTGTGGCAGCATGCTGAGTTATCAGGCTATGAAGGAGAAAGATTAGCTCTGTGGAATTGTTTAGCAGTGCTGGCGTGAGTCAGACCAAATTGTGTCTGCCTTCTGGAAGGCAAGTCTTTGTTATGCTTAAGAATTGAAATAGCTCTGTCTAAAAATAGTAGACAAGCAAGTGTCCGTGCAGAATGCAAAGTTCATGTTTCTTTACATTTTATTTCTTTACCCTGGATTCCAACCCTGCTATGATTGATTTTTTCCTAATACATGAACAAATTCCTTCCTTAACTAAAATTGGCATATTTAAAATACAGAGGTTATAAAAGGGATATGCATTGGCATTTGCAAGAATACACACTGTATTCTTTTTATTTAGAACAACTGATGCAATAATCTATCAGAAGTATATTTGTCTAGGTCTTTTCTTTTTGAGACTGTTCACAAGCTTTAACTTAGTATAAAATTAAATGTCAATGGAGAACCTACAACCTAATTGTATCAATTTTTTAGCCTATTGCTTGTATGATTGCAGATGTACAGCCCCTGTATTAATCAGTGGAAACTTATTAAAATCATGCTGTACATTATAGTTGTATACATTCATTTTGTGCATTAACTTCAACACCTGTTCAGATGTTGGGAAAAGAAAATCAAATGGTATCCTTTCCCTCTCCCCTTTGCTTTTCTGCCCTTCAACACTAGAGGTACACAGTTAAACCTTTTAACTTATTTTTCACAGAAAATCATTCTGCCCCTCCAGATGTTACCACTTACACCTCAGAACACTCAATACAAGTAGAAAGACCACAAGGATCAACGGCACGGGTGGCACCAAAGTATGGAAACGCTGAACTTATGGAGACTGGTGATGGTATGTCACAAAGCAAAACTGTTTTCTTTTTGAGTATCGTAACCTCTTTAGTGGTTACTGTATGCATCTGCTCTTTGTTTCTTCTGGGCATTTTTCACTTATAAACATGTAGAAAGTTGCAGCATCTTTACAGTCTTAATGTAAACTGGTATAAATGAAGCCGACATAGAGAAATATTTCTTAATCAGCAGAGCTGAATCCCTGTAGAAATTGTTTGGCAAAGGAAAGCAGTGAATCTCTTTAGATCTGTTTTTATCATGCTGCCTGGTTACAGCTAGTCTGTTTTTTAAATGGCAAAGAACGTGACATGCTAGGATGGCTACATCTTGAAAAGTGACATGTTTGAAGTTTTATTTTCTAAGTAGTTTTTTTTTTTTTGAAAAACAGTTATTTGTAAACCCTTTCTTATTTACTGCTCCTCTTTTCTAAAACTTATTAAAGAATATTTCAGCAGGGTGTGGAATTGTTGACCAAGGGTATCGCATCTAAACTTAGCATCTTCAGCTCTAAAAACCACTTGGTAAAAGTTTTGGAGCCAACCTTATGGAAAGGTAGGAAGTTGAAATTTCTGCAATGGAGTGACAGAAAGCTATTGGTTCAGGAACAGATGACATGAATGTTGCAAAGGCTTTGCACTCGACTAGGGAAAAGGAAGGGGGAGGTGATTGATGGGATTGTATTATAAAAGTGCCCCTTGCCCCATGCTCCTGTTCAGAATTGTATTTTTCAAAGTGCTGTATGGGCAAACACGCTCCCTTTGGAGATTGCTGGCTGGTGGGATTGACTGTAGGGACATTCAGTGAATACAGGGTCATCCTGAAGTAATACAACGATGTGAACCATGTTTAAGATGGATACTGGACAGATGTCCACTACAGTGTAAAGAGCAACCCAGAATAAATGATGGGGCAGAGCCTGTGACCCACGCTCCTTGCTGAGCTGCGGTCTAGTCAGACAATGTTGGTATGACCAATGATCATGGGGAGAGCCAACGCCTGTCTTCTCACTGACCATTGCCAATGCCACCTACAAGAGTTCTCTAAGGTTACTGATACTTGCTGTAGGGAGGGTTTTTTCACTGTGCTTCTCTCGCTCAGTCTATGTGCTGTTCCCCCTCTAATTTTGCAAGCTCGCTCTGACATTGTTGTATTGTTTTTATTTAAACTAGGCGTCATTGTTCCTTTTTGCTGAAATGATCTTCATGTCTTAATGTTGAATACTTGAGTCACAGTGTGGTATGAAACTGTAGTTGTGGTGGCCTTGCAGTCCTAGCCTCTTTCTTACCCCACTTAACGTCTGGTGGCGTTCAGCGTAGCGGTCGACTGATGTCTCCATTGATCCCTGTCCTGCAGGAGTACCAGTGAGCAGCAGAGTGTCAGCAAAGATTCAGCAGCTGGTCAATACACTAAAACGGCCCAAACGACCACCATTACGAGAGTTCTTTGTAGATGACTTTGAGGAATTGTTAGAAGGTAAAATGACTGTTTTTCAAAAGGTTTGGGGATCTCTTATTAAAACTCTGTAAAATGTTTGTCTCACACATTGACTTTCTAGAAAGCTAAGTAAGCCCTCCCTGTACTGGCAAGTACCAAAAAGCATCGGTATTCAGTGGAATCTGCTTGTAGCAAGTTTGGACATGGAGCTGTAGAGTCAAAAGTCTCTCGTTTGCTCAGCTCCTGGTTCTGCTTGCAAAGAAACCGCAGAAGAGAGTGGAGGGAAGCTTTGCTTTGAGAACATTCAGCTGTGGGTTACAGCCATTGCTTTTGAACACCGATAAGAGAAAAACTGTCAGTGAGGGAGCATGTTAAATGTTTTACACATCCTTTGTGTAACAGAGAAGCATTGAAAAAATGAACTAAATCTAAGATAGAAATAAGGAAAAGTCAATAAATGGAATTTTTTTTTAAGGAGGCCAGTGCTTTGAGAAGTAAGTTTTGCCAGGATGTGGTGATTTAAATAGTCTTCATAGTACTTTATAAGAAAGCACGGTAACAGAACAGGACTTAAATCAATCTGTTACTGATGGCTTTTTAAAGTACATTTTTTCAGTAGTTCTGCAATTCATCTCATTACTGCGTTTTTGCCAGGAAAGTGTTCTCCATCTCTCTTTCAGAATAAAGAATGGTTGATTATTTCAAAGCTAAATATGTGCATGCTGCCTCAGCAGTTTCTTTCCGTGCCTGTAGAGCTAGTGTAAGGATAAGCACGTGCATTCCTGAGATGTTTCAGCTATTCATCTCTGTTAAAGTTAAAAGTTAATTAATCTTATATTTCTCTGTTGCTTCTCAATACCTTCTAACGTGTTATTATTTTCAGGATGTTTTGCAAAGGTAACTTATTCTCCTGGTTACACAGGTGTACACAAGGTATAGAATTTACATGGTAACTGTGTATCTTTTCATAATCATAAGTTCAACAGCCAGATCCAAACCAGCCAAAGCCAGAAGGAGCTCAGATGTTGGCTATGCGTGGGGAACAATTAGGTGTGGTTACAAATTGGCCGCCTTCTCTGGAAGCAGCTTTGCAGCGATGGGGGACCATCTCACCGAAAGCTCCTTGCCTAACCACTATGGATACTAATGGAAAACCACTGTATATTCTCACTTACGGTGAGCACTCTTCAAACTCCTCGGGCTTTTATATATTGTATACAGTGTCTATGTGTATAGTAAATGCATAAATGTACAGTGAAAAAAGCCCTCCAATGACGCATCTGTTCCATTTCTGAGTAGGGTGAGACCATTCTGAAGCTGTTGGTGTCTGAGTAGGGATTGCTGAGATGTTATAGTATGATTTATTTCACTAAGAGGAAAAGAGCTGAGTAGATGCACCCATGGAATCACAGATTATAAATTAAAACCACCTTTTAAGTAGAAATACTTCCTAGGGCAGATTTTCCTGAAGATTAACGTCTAAATCCAGTGTCTTTGGATATTGTCCAGGCTTTGTCCTGCAAAAGCAAAACCTGGTATACAAAATTCACCAGCTTCCTGAAGAAGTTAAAATAGGATTTTTTCCTGTGCTCTACTGACATTGTAGCAAGTGAAATTTGGATTACTCCTCCTGATACGTAGTTGTACAGCTAGCAAATGTACCGCCTTGAAATAGATTTGCCAGGATATAGTTCAGTGTGATCTTTGGTATGTTGATACTGTGTTGATAAAGTGTACTGCCTGACAATCTATTGCAACCAAGAAAGGCCAAATAAAAATAAACATAAGGCTATCTCTGACAAATAACTCCCTAGCTTCTAATTTTGAGATGTTCAGGGGACATTTGGGAGGTGTTTAAAGGAATTATTGTGAATAACTGTCAAACTTTGAAAGCAAGTTGGAACATTTCCATATGCTATTGATATGGATATACAAAAATATTTTGCTTTTTTTATTTCTACCTTCTCAGGGACCTAGAGTTCTGTGCAGAGAATGTTTTTACATGCTGTGATGTAGAGGTCTGTCTGTTTTGTTCAGCGCTGAATGCTCCTTTCCATTCCGGAGTCAGACTGAGTGATAGTCCCTGGCCGAAAAGATGTCCGCTACAAGTTTGGCATTGCAAATATGGTTAAAGGCATTTAAAGCATAACAGAACCTTTGCAACTGAAGGTCATGCATGAAACATTTTCCCTTCAGGTACCTTAGAGTTAAGAAGTTACTTAAATTAAGGGGCAAACATATGATTCACCATTGATCAATGTTTTGCTTCCTTGAGGACATTTACTTGGAACTAGAGAAGAATTTTAAAGTTTTCAGTTACATGGTTGCAGAAGAGCAATTCATATCATCTACTGAATGCCCTAAATAAATTGGACAGGAAAGGAAATTAAGATGTTAGTGAGAATCAGACCATTTTTCTGAATATGGGATTCTGTCCACGGAGTCTGAGCATATGTCCTGCTTCGCCTGAAGGGCTGTAGGCTGAGCAAATCAACCTGAGGAAGTCATCCACACGGCTCACGGAGCCACCTAGCCTGCTTCTCTGTCCTAAGCTAACTCTTTCCAAACCCCTCTTCTAAATTGTCCAAATCATAAGAAAAATGGGACTAAAATTCATGTTTTCATTACTTTCATTTGGCAGCACTCTAGGATACAGTTTTTGGTGTTGCCTTTCAGTAGTTTCCTCAGGTCAGAAAAGATCAGTTCTTTTTTTTCTTTTTTTCCCCTTCTTTTTATAGATAAAAGAAATTACAAACCAGAACATTTCATAAGAGATTGAGTGAATTCTTCTCTCCTAGCTAGATTTTAAGCTGACATTCTTCTTCATGGGAAATGTCCATTCACTGTGCCATAGCAGGTTTCTTAAATGACAACTGCTTTTGAAGTATCATTAACATTACAGCCACATGCCGTTTTAGTGGTGACTTTATGAATGATTTTGCTGTAACTGTTCCACCTTTCATGTCTGCAATATTTGCTAGGAATTGTGGGCATGGCATTTTTTAAAGTTGAACATTAATAGACATTAAACCTTGAACTGAGCAAAGACACTCTTATTCATGAATTTTTATCCCTGTGCATAGTTCCACTGGCCGCAGTGTCCTAAACTTTTGAAATATGATCTTAACCCACAATCCTACCACGTTATTAATATGACACTTCATTTGCTTGTGTGCATGCTATGATCAGATGACTAAAACTTTAAAATATCAACTTCGAGGACTTTCAGAAGCCTCTGAGTTTGTACCTCACAGTTATTTTCAGGTTCTTTGCCAATTCAAGGAAACGCCATTACCAGGATTTTTCACATGTTCGCTATTTTGACAAATATTCTTAAGTTTCTAGAGGTTCAGTCTTTGACGTGTTACCAGCATGGTCACTATATACCTCTTCTCGAATATTTTACCTCTCCTGTTTCTGCTTCAGTCTCTTCTCACACCCTCTTGTGTCTTTATGGAAATCCTACATGATATCTTTTGATCCTTACTTTTGATCCCTACTTTTTTCATACCCGGCATCTTCTCCAGTTTCGTGTCTCTGCATGGATGAATTGCAGGTTTGCCTGCTTATTCCAGACTTCTTTCCATCTTTCCAAACTGCATTCCAGGAGTGTCTCTGTAGCTGTCAGCTAGGTCATAGCCCCTCTGAGGATGAGTACTTACTCGCTTAACACCAAGCATATTTATGTCCTCCTTTGTGGATCATTATAGACAATATTGCCATCCTGTCAGTCACTCGGGCTGTAACTTGAGTATCATACATGACCCAGACATTCCTTTAGTTCTGTACAGCCGTTCTGTGTCCAAACCTCGCAGGTTATTTTGGGAGCAAATCTTTTCAAATGCAGACCTTTTGCTGCATCTACATGGCTAAATCTCGTCCCATCTGTCACCTTAGTCTTGACTCTTACAGCAGGCTCTCTCTGGCCCTGAAAAATGCAGTGTTGGCCTGTTGCATCTATCCAGGATGTTTTCATACTTCCCCTCGGTGGCCTCGCATGCTGAAAAGGAGCTCTCTGAGAGTCCACAAAATTCTCCTGCTCCAAAGCCTTCCTCATAACTCTTTTGCTGTCCTGTCCAGAGACATCTGAGAGTGCTCAGACCGATGTCCAAGCTATGATATGCTGTGGCAGACAGCGGTTGATTGGTGTGATAAGACCACCTTGTGTGATTTACTGGAATGAATTTACCTGCCTAACAGTGGCTGATGTGGATATGATACAGTTAGTGTGGATTTAAGTGGTGAGTGCTCTAGGTCATGATGTGCTGTTGTGCCGTAAGGGGAACTAGTTTAAAGAAGTTATTCTTTCAGCTTTTGTTTAAAATCATCTCCGCCTTCCTATTCCTCTGCAGGAATTCATCTAATTTGTAATGCCTCATATCTCCTGTGTCTTTTTCAGCATGTTTTTTGAGCTTTTTGTCTTCATAGCACGTCAGGACTGTTTTCCTCCATGTGTCTCAGATTGTGGTAGACAGAAGAAATGAATAACTGCCCTTGTAGACTTGATGTTTTTTTCAAGCAAGTTTTTGAAGCAGTTTGCCTCAGTTCTTGAAGTTCTTCTCAGTGCCCCAGTTGTAATCTTTATTTAATGTACTCAAAACTCTTAAACTCTTCTTAGTGAATGAAACACTATGAATATTACTTATTTCTCAAATATTTTGTTCCTCTGGGAATGTGGTTAAGTGGAGAACATCTTAGTTAAGTTATTCACAATCCCTTTATAAATCGAATCACTGAATATGCTTAAATTGAAATGTCTGAGATATGGGAATGAAAGATGTCTTTATCAGGTTTTATGTAAGTCTGAACTCTGACTAGAAACCTAATATGTGCTTTGAGGAAAAAGAAGACAATTTCTAGTTCAAGACAAAGTTAATCAGAGTAGTCAGGCATCTGATTTTGGTATTGTTGGTATTAATAATGAAGGGCTTACTGATTTCTTAGAGGAGAAACATGAATAAAGGACAACTAAATCCTATATACTACTTATACTATCACAGTTACTTTTCTTACTTCAAATGATTATTCTAAGAATCAGAAAGGCTGGGGAAAAAGTAAAAAGCTGGAAGTAATTTGGGAATGAGCAAGTTTTGAGCGTTCGTACTGTAACCATTATTAAAAACAAGAAAATGGGTACCAGTTAACTACATCTCATTTTTTGAAAGAATCTCATTTCCTTTATGTAGCACTTTCTGTAATCAGATTTTTTTAAAATAATTTTCAGTAGCTCCGATGTATTGTTTCCCACGTCAGAGACCCAGTAGAGACAGCAAGGCTAGCAAAAAAGAGCAGGGATGGCTCTCTGGGTAGAGAAGTATTTTTTTTTATCCATTTGGATTCTGTGGAGAAAGAAATGCCTGAAAAATGGCGTTTTTTTCAAATGAATTGCCCATTAAAAATTACTCCACGCAAGTGTAAACATTTTGAGGCCAAAGTTATGCTGCCTTAGCAGAGGTGATGTAGCTTATACAGGAGATGATACCCTGAGATGGCTGAAACTTAACAACAGACCAAAAATAGCCAAGCACAAGCCCTGCTGCATCTGGCGCGTGACCTGGCCCCCCATGTCCTCTTGCTGCGAGAATCTTTTAGGCCAGGAATTTCACATTTACCAGGAGGAGAGAGAGGGAATCAAGACTCTTCTAACGAAGTAGCTACATAACCAGACTGTTCTTATCTCTGAAATAACTCAGTGCTTGCAGAAGTATGGATAGTCATGGTTCAAGTCCCTAGTTAGATATCAATCTTATGATTGTTTAATACTTTAAACCTTTATTTCTTTAATAAAAAGACAGAAAATTACTTTAAAAAATCTGTATTACAATCTATGATTAAGACTGAAGTATTAAGCACTGTAATAGAAAGGTTACCTCTATTCTGAGTATGTCCGGAGTCTTTTATTCTCTGCAACAGAACATTTTTGTTCCTTTTCTTCAAATTTTTTCTCCCAAATGACAACAACTTCATTTGCTGCTCAGGGTGGATCTAAAGAGTTTATGAAGAAAGGGTTAACAGAGCAGTAGAACTGCAACTATCATTTTGCAAAGCAGAAAAAGTGCCCCCTTACCTGCATAGTGTTAGGACGTTTGCCGTTTACACCCGATTTAATAAATAATCTTGTTTCTATTTAATTTAAGAAATGTCATGCTGTGATACTGAGAAAATGAATATTTGACAAAATTATTTGCAGTTAAACTTTGGCAGTCTCACAATTGCTGTGCACGGAGATTGGTAAGCGACCAGTGGTTTGGCTTTGCTGAGTTAGTGCTGTGTGGTTCTGAAAAGCGTCCTGAAGATGATAAGGAAATTGATTGTGGTTTGTTTTCTCTCTGAGTTCTCTCCCTGGTACAGCTTTTCTCTTATAACCTTCTTTACATTCAACACAAACTTATGGTCCTTTTACAGATTTGTGAAGGAAGAGGGTTTAACTTCAATTTCATGTGGAAAGCATCTAATTTTTGTTAACTGATCCCTTTTTGAGTGGTTTTTAAGACCTGGTGGCTTCCTTTACCCTCATAATGTGTTGCTTAACCAGATGGGACTGGCTATTAACTCACTCCAGCTTGCTGAATTTTAGTTGGTAAAAGATACTGCCCTCTGAATAGACTGTTAAAAAAAGAACAAAGCTGAATACAAGTGAAATGTAAAATATGTGGTTGCTGGTGTAGATTTGCTACTATTCCACTAAATCAAAATTCCAGCGGCAAAAGAAAAGGGACTCGCCCCACACAGGTGTTAACAGTGTTTGTCACAGCTGCCAGAAAGCGAGATGCTGTTTTGCATCCTGTCCTGCTGAGAATATCTGCGTGTGCAATGTCTGCCGGATATGGCTCGGCTTCAGAGGCATAGCGGGACTTGCTGATACTTGCTAGGCAATGGGAACACTCAGCGTAGCTTGGGAGTGTGTGAAGAGCATTAAGGGTGACTTGGCCTCCCTGCATAAACACGCTGCTGGGGCGTGCAAGTCTGGCAGCAGCACTCCGGGCAAGCGACAGAAGTGGCTAAGGAAGATACGATCATCTTTAAAAAAAGATTTATTTCAGTAAATGCTTAAGCAATTTTAAGTATGTTAGGCGATGATAGATGCAGAGAAAAGCTTAATTTCCTACCATCTTGTGGAGTTATACAAAATCTTGGAAAGCAGCACCGCAATTAGCAGCTTGATGGGAGGTAGGAACAAGGTTATAATTTGTAGTAGTGGCAAGGTGTGCGTTAACTAGATGTTGTTGGGGTTTTGTTTTCCAAAATCGACTTGGGAAACTCCTCCGTGGACACCTACCAGTCTGCTTTGTTTGGGAAATAGTTTTGTGTCCTGAAAACTGAGGGGTACTTCAGGTCCTGAAACACCTAGTGCCCTGCGTTACCCAGGATGTGTGTGTGTGACTGGCAGACACAGCACAGGGTCTGCAGAGCCCGGGCCCCTTCTGGAGGGTACCCTCGTGCCTGGAACACCACTGGGCACTCAAGTCTCTCACTAGTGACTTATCTCTGTAGATGACTTACCAAGCCTTCATTTTCAAATGCGAGAAAGTAGATGCTTATGTATGGCTGGGGAGCAGATCAGAGCCTGGCTTGGACAAATCCTGTCCCTGGCGAGGCAGGCAGGAGTGTTGTTCGAAAGGACCCCGCTGCAGCGGGGACGCAGGCAGGAAGGTGAAGAAGAGGAGGGCTCACGGGTTCTGGTCTTTGCCTGGGGGAACGGCGGGGAGGCAGCAGCAGTGCTCGAGGTTCCCGCACCCAGCGGCATGTGCTCTGCCAGACTGCGGGCCGGGCCGAGGGCAGCCTTCTCCGTGGTGGCATGGCTGGAAGGAAGGAGCTCTGCCACTGAGCTGAAACATGGGCTGGTCCGCTCACTACTAAATGAAACTGTTGCTTGAGTTTCCTACATCTGCCCTCCTGTCTTCAAGGCAACTTACTAGAAGATTAATGGCAGTGTGTTTCTCTGAGGAGGACCGGTGCTTCGTTGCACTCCGGTTGAGGACAACAGGGCATATCCTCAGCGGCCCCAAACAGCCAGATTTCCGCTGTAGCCGGTGGAACAAGGACGGTTTACCCCGCACGGGGATCGGCCCGGCGGCGCTAAGCCCTGTCTCAGAGCGAAAGCCTTGGATGAAGCACAGCTGGCCGCCTCGCCAAGGCCTCCCTCTCCCGCTGCGCAGATGTGGCACCGTACGGAGGTCGCAGCAAGGTCACAGCATCGGGATTTGTGGGAGAGGTTGCAGCAATCGGCTTTTTCCCAGCAACGTCTAATCTCTCAAGTTTGCAAAGGAGGAATTACACTGAAGTGCAACTTAGGCAGAACCAAGGAAGGAAATACTTCAAAGATATCCTTCTTTAGAACATCCTCCGTTACTGAGGGCTTTTATCTTGCGGTTGTGGAGTCCTTTGTATTTCTCAGTGACGTCGGGGGGGCCAAACAGCCAAGGTGGCAAAACAAACGCAGGGTTCAGTCCACCTCTGGTCAGAAGCTTGTGCCCCATCCAGCAGCCATAGATCTGGCCCTCATGATTCACACGTTCCTGGCTCCAGCTTCTGGTTTACTGCTCCCTTTGTAGCCCTTTTCTTATTTATTTTTTGGAACGCAGCTATATACCCTGGAAGAAAAATTATGGGCTTCCTGTTGAACACGATCCAGTTCAAGATCTGCATGGACTTTGCTCTGCCTGCTTGCGCGGGTGCCTCGCGGGCTCTGCCTGCCCCTGGCCACCGCTGCCCGCGCTGGAGCAGAGGCAGCAGCAGCCAGGGAGAGGCAGAGCCTGCAAGGGTTACGGAGCTTTTAAGGGCAGCCGGAGAGACCTTATATTCCAGCTCCTACCCAGCCAAATGCAAAGGAGCTTCTTTGTTCCAGTTTTCCACAGTTTCATACCCATATGCACAAGCAGTTAGCTCAGCTAATTAACATAGTTTGGTATTTCACCAGTAAATAGAGCAGGAAAGGGCTGTGGTGACAGAAAAGTCAAGTCTTTTCTGACCATTAGAAAATATTACGGGCATTTTTTGTGCAGTTCAAAGTGTATTTAAACAGAAAGGTGAGGAATTAGGGAGGCAGCCTTATATGCTCTATGTTTCAGAAGCCGAAATAAAATTTTGGCAATAAAAGAGCATTGTGACAAAATGTATTTAAAGACTTAATTATTTAAAGATTTACTAGAAAGTGCTCCTTTAAATTTTCTTAGTCTTTGAGTAAACTTAATTTCTGAATTTACTCAGATCACTTATGTGGAGGCGGTTATACTGCACACCCAGGTGCTTCTGAAAGAAGGCATCTAAATACTTTAATATGAGTAGCCCTTAAATTTTGAAGAAGGTATTGTAAGATGGCACATTTGATAGGTGAAAAATTAGTGTGAATAAGTCAAAAATGCAAATTTAAGACTTGTAACAGATTTAATCTCCATAGTTCAGACAGAACTTTTCACAGCAGCCGCTTATGTCTCTCAGAAAAGGGATTAAAAACTCAATGTTCATTTCAGGCTTGAAAGTGTTTTGTGTAAAGATGGTTCTTTCTTGCAATTTGGAACTTTTGCTAGGCTTTTGATTTCCGTTCTCCGATTTTCTGTATCATTACTAATTTCTCTTTTAAGTTTGTTGCTACTGAAAATCTAATGTTGGAAACCTTTAAGAAA
Source organism: Gavia stellata (assembly GCF_030936135.1). Classification (NCBI taxonomy): domain Eukaryota; kingdom Metazoa; phylum Chordata; class Aves; order Gaviiformes; family Gaviidae; genus Gavia; species Gavia stellata. The sequence continues at coordinate 11,912,072 of NC_082599.1, read as the reverse complement.
AAGAGTACTTGCTTTCTTAAGGCATCCTTGTTTTTATTCTACTCGCTCGTCAAGTTTAAGTGTTGACTGCAGCAGCAGGGATGCTTTTAAAGACTTTCTTTCCATCAAATGCAGGTAGCTCTGCCGTAGTGCTGTGAGGGTTAATCCTGCAGATGTACTCCTGTATCCATGCTGAGTTTCTAGTGGAAGAGAATTGAGACATGTTTATTTCGAGGCGGTTCAGCATGCAAATACCAGAGTAATTTTAAATAAAGTAAAAACTTTGCAAAACATAGTTTGACGTTACAGTATTACTGTTTTCATAAGAAGTAATTGCTTTTAGTACTTTCTCAGTAACAAGCAGCAGTGACCCTTCCAATTTTCCTTAAGAGGAAAAAAAGAAAATCTGGCCTTCTCATCATATGTTATATTTACATCAGATTTGCACTTAAAAATAATTCAATAGTATTGCATTTTATAACCAGGATGTGGAAGAACTTATTGTAACAACTGCTTGGGTTAGTTATAAATAGCAATGCTGCCTGTTTGGGAGCCTGAACTGCTGAACCCCATAGGTAATCCGTTGTCAGAACCTATTATCGTTTAAGTTATTGGTGGGCATGAATTAAAGATTCAGACTGAAGATTCAGACTGTCAGACTGAATACTGCTTAAAGACAGTACCTAGGGGCCAGCCAAGAACAAGGGCTGTTATGCTCGGTATTGTTAAAATGGAAGTAACAAGGTCTCTCAACCAAGGCAATCTGAAAGAGCTTGCACAGTTGGGAGATGCCAATCACTTGAAGGATTAATGAAAGGCTTGTAACGTGGCCAAACGAGGTCTTGATGAGAGACTTTTTTCTTTAAAGAATGTTGGGGTAAGGTCTTGAAAAGGATTAGCTAAATGCAGAGGTGGAGAGATGAAGCAAGGGAGAAGAAAGGGGGTTGAAAGGAAGGGTACCTGGGGCAAGTGAAATGAAACTGAGGGAAGAGAAGTTATGGGAAGGGGTGAGAAGAAAAAGCCAAGTTAAATGGAAGAAGGCCCACAATTAAAAGTGAAATGCAGCATATGGATGTGCTAAGGGTCAGAGGGTCCCTGCTGCTTCAGTGTGCCCCTTTGGCTGCGGGGTGTTGTCTGTTTGTTGGGGTTTTTTCCTTCGCTCTGCTTCTTGGGCTGCCTTTCCTTTTTCCCTTGGTGGCTTGGGGTGGGGGAAGTGCCATCATGAAACCTGAGTAATAGCCTCGGAGGTCAGCCCAGGCTGAAACGCGGCTTGTCCAGCTTGCTACAGCTAAGGGTGTTTACAATGATCTGTCCAAACTTGATGACGTTCCAGCCAGAAAGTAAGAAAACTACTTCTGACACAAAAAAACCTATTCTTACTTTTTATTTTCTTCTTAAAAATGCTGCTGTCTTGGGAAAAAAAAAGTTCTAAGAAAGCTTCTGATGAGTATTTAAGTATTTCCACTAGTCCTGGTAGTGTTGTCATATTTAGTTTGAAAACTAATAATGTTCCTACTATTTTTTTTTCACTGCTTAGGTATTCTTTCTCTTTAATAATCTTGTTAAACATAAGAAGAATTTTAAAATTAATTTCACAAATTTTGTGTTACTAGGCAAACTTTGGACCAGGAGTATGAAGGTTGCTTACAATATATTACATAAATTAGGCACAAAACAAGAACCAATGGTACGACCTGGAGACAGGGTGAGTATCTCAATGATTTTTAATTGCTAACAATTCGGATCCCATATTGACAAACAGAGAATGAGGTATTTGGGGTGTCCAGAGGAAATGAATGAAGTGAAATGTTGGGGGGGTGAAATCTGCATTTTACTTAGACTGATCATTCAGACAGATGTTTTGAATTGCATAGTAAATAACCTGAGCTGGTACTCACTGAATGGTATCTTGAAGTTGTGGCAACATCAACAGTAAACATTCCCATGGAAAGTAATTCTTGGACATAGAACAGTAGTCTGTTTAGCAAAAGCTTGCTTATGGAGCCTGGAGGTGTCATGTGGGTAAAAAACTCACTTACTAATGACTTTGTAGTTGTTGAGATGGTAGAAACAAGAGAAGCATTGTGGAGGACAAAGACAAGCAAAGTAAGCACATTTTGGCAGCCACTTAAATAAATAAATTACGCTGACTGGTAACATGGAGAATATTTCCATTTCTGGTTCCTGACTCTGATGCAGCTGCTGCTAGAGGCTGAATCTAGGTGAGTGGATAAAGTTCACAGAAAGCAAGGGTTACAGAGGTAACACTTGAAGTTGTTAAATGAAGACAAGAACATCCTATGGTTTTGCTACTGACGTACTTAGGAACCTACCCCTTCCTCTGTCAAGACTGGCCGAGCCTGCTACCCCTTTTCTCTGCCAGACCAGGTATAGAAGTCTCCATTCCACTTTGGCTTTAAGCCATGGAATGGAGATTCCAGAACAAATTTGTCAGAAATGCAAATTTTAGTCCTGCCTGAGTGCTTAGACTTGTGAGGGTGGGATTAAATCTTTCTCCCTGAGGGTCTGATAGCAATTCTCAAACTATTGGTTCACTTGGTCCTCTTGTGCCACACGCAAGAAACATATCTGTTTGCATTACGCATTTCTTAGGGATTCAAAAATGAGAGCATGCCATAATGCTTCCCAAAAGAAAAAAGAAGAAAAAAAAATTAAAAAAGTAAAACCTGACAGTCCTTCCTATGTTTCTTTTTGAAATAAAACATAAAGAATTTAGCTAAAGGATCTCTAGATCTTTCATCTAAATTGCTTCCTACAATGGCGTTCAGCCAGGAGTAGGATCTGAAGAATCTCTTTTACTTGATATACAAGTGTGTCTCTAAGCAACAGCAGAAGAAACAAGTTGTTCAAGTGTACACATCAAAACAATCCACCCAGAAAGCTCCAAAAGGAATAAAGTTCACATACAAGCAGTGCGCATCTCTCCCTAACTATTGTGTGCTAACTGCCCAGCTTCGTATTCGTTCACTGCAGCAGCCGCTGGCATCTCCTAGCATTAAGAAAGGATTTGTAGATAATTCAGGCTGAACACTGGAAGTTTAGCTAGTGCAGGACACATAAACAGCAAATTGCAGCTCTTCTAAAATAAGTCCACCTAGATTACAGTGAAACAAATGTTTACAGCTGAGTGCTGAAAGCGTATGCTTTGCGTTGTGAAAACATCTTGCCTAGCACCCCTGTGTAACAGAAACATGAGCATTTGAAGCCACTTCATGTTGAAGATGAGGTGTTACTCTACTTCTGATGTTGTAGGCTGTTATTCTGGCTGTTGTCCCCCTGTTGTAATAACATAAAAGCTTTCTGACCTCTTTGAAGATGGCTTTTTATTCTAAGTAATGTATTTTGTGTAACAACAGTTCAAGGTAGTTTTTAAACACCAAATGAAATACAGACATACATTTCTGGTCTTTTCTAAATGAGAGTATAATTGTTTCCTTGTGTTAATATTATATAAAATCCAGAAAGGCCTTTTTCCCTTTAAAAGCATCTTCTATCAATACAATAATTATTTTTCATGACTACCATTACATCACTCCATAGGTTCTTTATCTGAGCCAAAAACCAGGTGAATGTGCCTGCATTTGATTTTCTGATTCTGGTATTATTATAGTACACGATGCACTGCATTTGCCTTCTATAGCAACTTCAGAACTTTAACCTTGTGTCACCCCAGACAGCTGCCTGGAAATTAAGCTTGCCCTCTGAAATATCTACTAGATAAGCAGATTCTCATCTGGTAATACACGCTCTAAGGCCTTATCCCTTTTTGCTTTTACACACGTTATTTATTTATTTGGTCCAGGTCTGTTAGTGATTAATGTTTTCGGAGGGGAAGTTAATGCCTCATTCCCACTGGACTTCAGTGAGATTTTTTCACCTCTGTCAGCTCCTTTGCAAAAATTCCCAGCCGAACCTTTGCAGCGTGTGTATAAACAAATACCAACACAAAACCCAACAATCCCTGAAGTATCTTTTGGGATCTTTCAACATCTTTCAGATGTTTGCTGGGCTTAGCAAACTCTACCTAGCAAAATCCCTTCCTTTCCATTTCCCCTGAGGCTATTTATGGAGGATACATACAGTAAGCTCAGCACAGCCATCTCCAGCAGTTGGATTGTTTCATGTGCAAGCGTACAGATAAAGTTGCAATGTATTTTGTCTGAAGTTTCTCTAAACAGTTCTGAAGTTACAGGCTTCAGCTTAAAACAGAGGTATTTTGGACCCACTTGGACAAGGTTGGTTAGAATTCTTCTAGTTTGAAGAAATCAAGTTAATCTATGGGAGGTGACTATCTGAAGCCGTATGAAATCACTGGAAACACTTCTAATCTCCAGTAACTGAACCTTGGAGCATATATGAAAACATGACGATTTTACTGCAAGAGTTTGAAACACAGAACTCTTACGGATGTCAAAGCAGTCAAAACTCAAGTGTTGTTAAGTAGTTTCAGCAAATTTTAAGATGCTGTAATAATACACTCTGATCCTGTATACAAACCCAAAAGAACTAAGTTCAAAGTTACTTGCCATGCCTTTTGCATGCCACTTCAGTTGACTGTGCAAGATCATTACCAGCTACCTTACAGCTGTTTAAGACATGAGCTGAGAACGTGCATCTGACAGAACCAAAACAAAAATGTAGACAGGATCTAGCCACTGAGGTTGTTCGCCAGTAAGTGAGAGCAGTAGTCTTCCCTGCCCTTGCAAGAGTCATGGACTCTCTAAGTTGCTGAATCCTCAGCGAGACTGTGCACTCTCGCTTCTCCTTCCCCTTTGCCCCTGGGGGATCTAAGCCCGCAAAAGTAAGCTGCACAGTTCAGCACATTGGGGGAGGAAGGGCGCCCAGTGAGCTTACAGGAGATTTGCTGTGATATTTTACCTTTTCTTGGCGTTCTTGTATCTAAATAGTTCCCTAGCCCTAGTCCTAAATCTGCGAAGTTTAACAAATCCAGGCCTAGGCTGGCATGCTATGGCCGGCTCTGGATGTGATGTTTGCTTCTCTAGATATCAGCTATTTGTGTTCACTAAGTACACAGAAACTTCTGCACTTGGACAACAGTCCAATACTAAAATGAAAATTGTTGTATGAGGCAAAACATAGGGAGACAAAACATAATGTGTTAATGATTGACATAATGGCATAGTGAGTCTGGGTAATCTGAATTGGTCACAGATCCACTTCATTTTCGGTAACGTCAAGCAAATTATTAAATTAGAATGTAAAATTCTATTAATTCCATTTATGTGGTTATTTAACATCTGTAAAACGATCAGTAAATTGAGAACCAGATGAAAGGTATTGTCAATGTAGAAAACAATGCAGCATGAAAATATTTAACTACATTGTAAGTGAAAATGTTCACAAAAGTAGTATCTATCAGAATAAATTCCTTCTGGTTCCTCATTCATCTTTCATTAGGTATTTGAATAGTTATCATAGAAATGTTTTGGTAATCATCTCTCTCCAAAAGGAAGCACAGAAACTCCAATTATCATTATCTGAAACCTGGCATAAAACATTTTTAACATATGTCTCTTTGTTTCAGGTAACACTCGTATTTCCTAACAATGATCCTGCTGCTTTCATGGTAGCATTTTATGGCTGCCTGCTTGCGGAAGTTGTCCCCGTCCCTATTGAAGTGCCACTTACAAGAAAGGTAGGGAACTGAATTTCTTCTCTATACTGCATTTTGAAACTTATGTCAGAACAAATCACAACTGAACACAGCTTTTGAGTACATTTTTGTGGTTAACTAGCTCTGAATCTGATGCAAAGATAGTGCTGTGTGGCAAGTTATATATAGTTCCTTCTTTTCTGTGATGGAAGATCTCAAGATGTGCTTGCAATTTCAGCAAATGCAGGTCCATCTGGAAAAGGAGAGGAAAAATTTCCAAGAGAACAGCTCTGCCAATCCTAGATGGATTATCTTTGTAGCCTCTCAAAGCATTCTGGTGTTGGCCACTGACAAAGAATCATTGGCAACAACTGCTGATTTTCCACCTGTCCCTGCAACCCGATCTATGTTATAATGCCACTAGTGCTGTGTATGCTACTTCAAAGCACTTATGGAAATGCCTTCTCCTGTGCCTATATGTGCATAGGTATCCTGAAGCTTCTGTCACCATGGTCATCTCTGCCAATGGCACCTGAACAAATTAAGTTTGGGAATTCTTGCTGCAGAACATACATTCATAGAGAAAACTGACCATTGTTAATCAAAAGCCTTTCATGTCCAATGTTGGTTCAGAGGTGCAGCCATGTGTGCTAGGGAAGTGTTAGTAGACAGATACAGCAGTTCCAGCTAGAAAGATTGCCTGGGGGCAGTGAGGGGAGGGGTCTCAGCGGTGTAGGTGAGCTACAGCTGGGAAGCTTACACTGGTGCTGCTGAACTTGCATTTTTTTCTGAAGACGTATACCTTGAAGGCTGTAAATATAGCAAAATGTATTTATTCACTGCAAGTTCTTTTTGGCATATCCCCTTAATTTTACCATGGCTGGCCACAATGCCTGTTGTAAAATTCTCCCAAATATCCCCTTATATAATCCCTTTTTTTATTAGCCAGCACCAATAATGCCTTACTTTAATTATTGGGTCTGGAATTGTCCACACAAGGTGTGGTCTTTAATCCTTACATGCTTTCTTGTTTAAACAAAATTCTTTTGGAAAAAGTTGACTGAAGCCATGAGGTGTTACTAAGGAAAGGGCTGGGGAAATTTGCTCACATTTTCAATTTTTCAGTTGTCGAGGGCTTTTCTTTGAAATGCTGTAGTGTCACGACACCCTGGAGCAGAAGCTCAAATCTTTGTTTCATGGACAGGTGTACCCTGCCTTTCAAATGAAAAGCCATGAAACCAAGTTTCTAAGGCCTCATAAAGGCTTTGCAGTTCGCACATCTCACATAGCAATTTAACAGCTAAAAATATCTGGAGATTCCTTCGTCGCTGAACATGTTTGAACCTTCCTCATCTCTGAGAAGCTGAGTTGATCTCATCATTTCTCCATTGTGTTCACACATGCCCTGGCCAACATCTGTAGTGGGCCCTTGCTATGGTGAAACCAGAAGGTGCAGGGAGAGAAGGGGTGGTAGGTGGAGGAATGGACGGTTTGCTGAACTGGTGGAGGAGTAGAGAGAGATGGGGGAAAGTGAGTGGATCAGACAACAAAAGGCCATGATCCAGCTGAGCAGACGTGAGAGTAGCTGTGCAGAAGGAAGGACTCTGGGAACCGAGGGAAAGAGGAGACAGGAGGTGCCCCAGCTTAACTGGCTAAGACTGGAGGAGGTGTGCAGGTGAGCTAGAAAGGCCATGCAAGGAGAGAGGATGGCACCTCAACTAGTCTACCTGCTTTGGGCAATAGGGTTATGCTATTTTATTTGTAAGTTGTTGTATTTGAGAACACAGAGAGGTGGACATGACTATAGAATGAGGATAATGATTTTATTAGAAATACAGCACGTTTGCGCCAGGCTATCACCACGCTTTCACATCTGAGTGCAGTACCTTAAGATAGTTTGAGGCAGTTGCATAACATGGTGCATTATTTCAGTATAAAACAGAGATTTTAAATGCATCAACAAAAAAAGGCGAGCAGATTATGTACATTTTAAGATCATACGGAGTGCTCACATGGGTAAGTCTGCAAGAAGCAACATGGCTTTGACGGATAAAAAAATCTAATGTCTTTCCCTGTTACTATTTTCCGAGGTTTAATGACATTTTGAAGTACATGGATAGGTGTAAATTTGATTTATTTTGGAACATCTGATATCACATCCATCCAGTAAACTATAAAATCCAGCTGTCCAAGTAAATACTCTATGTCAAATTAATAACTTACCCTAATTTGACTGAACCTCTTCGCTGGTTTTTGTTTTTTAAATATGTGTGTATATAAGGATATATAAATATACACCTACACATGCTTATGTATTTATATAAAGGAATATCAACGGACTGAGACTGTTTAACTGTTGCCAAGATCATTCCATATTGTTTAAATATGAAATTAATAAAACAGTGAAAGAGATGTCAGTGGTACAGTTAAAAAAGCAACATGATCTATGATCTATAAATAAAACTGTGCAATCCCACAGCATATACTATTGCAAATATTTTTGCATTTGTTTATATGGAATGGGAAATGGAGTGGAAACAATGAGATGAAAATCGCATTCAGAGTAGTCCCAGAAAGAATACCTCTGCTTGGTCAAATGGCAGCGGATTGCTTCTGGCATCCATGGGAAGATGTTATTCATGTCATCACACAGTGGCCTAGGCTGTTCTTTTATGCTTTCCCATTATTTGCTCTCTTTTCTACATGCTTCAGTACCTTCTGGCAGTGGACATTTTTTGGTTTGCTTTTTGGAAGACAGAAACGTGAACTAACAAATAGACCGACAGTTATGATAGGCGAATACAGACTTACAGAATAATAAGCTGATACAGAATGAGCTGTATCAGGGAGTTATATTATGGGCACATTTTTATTATTAAAAATCTGCATTAGCAGCTTTAATAATGTTCTGCATTTTCATGAAGAAGAGTTTTTCACAGCTCTGTACAAATTTTTTGTGCCTGGCAGTTTAAAATTGAGCAATAATGTTTGCAGCCAGGTAGCCTTTTGGCTTACATATTACTCTGCAGACATCTATATCCATATGGAAGTAAAGGCTTTTGCTTTACCAGCCCGTAGATTTTGTGTGCATTCCCTTTTCTTTGTAGCATGACTGTTGTTTTTTTAAGATTTTGGCAAGGCTTTTTTCCAGTTCATTATTAGGTGAGGGTCCATCCCTCCTTGCTCTTTCCTTCTGTATCCCACCTTTGTGTTGACAGAATACCTAGAATTAGTTGTGTTTTGCCCAGGGCTTCAGGAGACCTGCCTGACATGGCATCTGGGACGGATTGCCTGAATGCCCAGCAACCACACAGCATTCTCCATTTTATTCCCAGAATGCTTCCTGCTGTTCAGCAAAGACCTGGAAATTGGCATTCACATCAGCATGGTTTTGGCTCTTTAGATTTGGGAAATCAGATCTAAAATTAAAAACTGAAATCCCAGTCTTTTTTTTAAGTATATCAAAACTAACTCTTTATTCTAGAAGCAGCAGTCAGGGGTTCCACAGTCACTGTTGTGATAGAACAAACAGCATGTTTTATTTCTTCTTCTTTCCCTGCATTAATACCACTGAAATGCCTATATCATGAACACTCCCCGAAATTTTTATAAGTAATCCTCATCCCTTGGATTATGGGCTATGTTCTTTCAGAATAGTGTCCCCCTTTCCAAATATTTTGTTTCCCAAACATTAGCAAATAGTATGTTCTATACAACATCTCTTCCTTCAGAGCTGCCACTTTTGTTAATCTTGTCTGAAGCTGGAGTATTACAAATTGTTTCATTGTATGTGTGATATGATATGAATTGCAAACTATGTATCACAGAATGTGCCATCAAAGTAGATGACACAGGATTTTCAACATGTCAAGTTCTAGTTCAAATAGCGATTCATTATTTCCCTTATGAAAAGATTTAAAATTATGGTTTTGATTTCTTTTTCTTTAGATTTTTTAGGTTCATGTTTTTTCCCATTTGATGGGCACCATGAAAATTATTATTATTCTGCTCTGATACAGTTGGGAGCTAATCAGTTTTAATCTTAAAGTAACATTTTTGTCCTTCAAGCACATTCATAGTTATGCTCAATCACATGCTGTGAACATATGACCAAAGCAATCCCACATAGATCTTTATGGCCTTCTTATCATAGGCAGTCAGTATTTGTAGCAGGGTATGACATGAAAGCATGTAAAAATCCATTTTTCAGTCAAAACAATGTTTCCTAGCTTGTTAGATTTAATGCTATGTGTGCTTCCAGCAGGCATTTCTGTGCTCTTCCAGATGCTGGCTCTGACAGTGTGATTGGAAGAATGTGCCTGTGTATTGTCATAGGAAATCTGGAAATACCCACTCCAGGACACTTGCTTTTTTTTAAAGGATGCTTCATGCAGGATAAAACCTGTTTTTCAGGAGCTCTTTTTATTAAAACTTGAGAAGTTAGGTTATTAAAGCTTTAACAGTAGCCAGAGAGATACATCCCTCTAAAGACAGTGAAATTGTCCCAGTCTTGTCTTCCATTTGAAGGCAGAATTGTATTCCAAAGGAAATACACCTTGATGTCGTTCCTAGTGTTTCAGCGCCTGAGATAAAATGAGCTTTGTTTCCTCTCAGTTTTAGTCATCGTTGGGCTGTGGTGTGCCAGAAACACTGGAGCTCTACATACTTCTGAACATCTTTTAACAATGCATCTCAATGCATCTATTTTAAATCTCGGATTTAAAATATGCATTAAATGTTTTTTTTTTTTTTTCGGTGACATAGTCTTCCAGTCCCTCCAAAGAACACAAGTGCCCTCAGTCCCACCTAAGTGCCTGGTGCACACCGCTGGGCCCCTGTAAGCCCTGTGCCCATCCTTCCCTCTTCATACACTTCGGCAGCTGGGCACTGAGCAGAGATCTTTGCTCAGTTGGCCACGGTGAATCTCAGATCCTTTAAAGTCTATGTTTTCTTTTTATGTTTACAAGTTTAGGAAATGGCAGCTTCCTAGAGAGCGTATCACATTGCCTGCGGTGTCCCCTGCCAAAAATAATCATTGTCTTGCTTTCATTAGAACTTCTGGACATTAAGACTTCTCATAGTTGCAGATTTCATGTGCAAATTATAGCTAGATACCAAAGTTCTGTCTGACGAGATGGCTGATTTCTTCTTCCTAAAGCTGGTTATGAAAATTGCATCTGCTTTGTGTTTCATTTTTATTACAGTCTTTGTTATTTGTGTTTTAAAAGTTGAGGGTTTCCTTGGTTCCTTTTCACTTTTGGTTTAAAAGTGGTGATGCTTGGCCTTTGTGTCTGATGGCTGCCCTGTTTGTTCTTTACCAGCACATTTTTGTTAGGGTAAGGGCAAATGGAGCTCAAATAAGCATCGCAACAGAAAATAAGGTTAGTTCAGTCTGCGATGCTTCACCACATAATTTTCATTTTGAAAGCAGTCTGGGATTTGCAAGCGGACAGGAGTAACCTTTATCAGGCCAACCTTTGCACAGGCTGTCTCTTCCTTCCTTCCTTATTAGATAAGGACATGCACTCTCACTCACAGAGAAAGGATCATAATTGTTTTCCTTCACACAGATACTCTCACAAAGAATTATAGAAATGACATTAACAGCATGCTGAAATGCAACCACACGTGGGATTTTTTTATCCTGACAGTGAATTATCACTCTCTGCAGCAGGAAGAAGACAATTTGCCTCCAGGTACTGGTGAAAACCTTTAGGGAACCTTTAATAAAAGTCTTTAGAAAACCTTGAATGGCTACCTACAGCAGAGAGGATTTCCGGCCCGCTTCATCTGAAAGATTGATCTCTCTAGGTGTGTGCAGACATAGTCTAAAGCTATGCAGACCTCATTTTTTGTACCGCAGCAAGTGCTGTGCCTTCAAGAAATGTAAAATGATAGTTCCAAAGTCAGCAATTGGTCTCAAACCTCATGCTACAATACCTCAGCTCTATCTTTTGCCTTCCACCTGCATTACGTGTCATTTCAAACTGTGAATTGTGGAGGATTTGACAATGAGCATCGCTGGCAAGTCTCTCTCCGTCTGTGCGGTTGGGACTGCGTTGGTTGAGTTGTTTCACCTGGTCTCCACTGGCTCCCTGAGGTTTTTTCTATCCCCACAAAATTCAGCAAAATAAAGTGTTTGTGGCAAGTGGGGGGTTGCCAAAGTAGCAGATTAGCATAAATTACCAAAATAGCAAATAACACAACTGACAAAACAGTGTGTCCTGAAAATATATTCCCTTTGTGGACAGGAGAGTGATTTTATTTATGGGAGGAGGAGGATTTTCTTTTTTCCAGCAGCAGATGATTTGGTTTCTTTTTTTTCTACTTACAAAGCAGTTTTCAGCATTGCAGACATTCATTTTACATTACTCAAAAGGGAAGCCGATACCTTGTCTCTGAAATCTGAAATAATCAATGCTTTTAAAGTCAGTAGTCTTATTCCTGGCCCACTGGGAAGCTTTGACTGCTTCACACAAATGACTGCATTTTCAACTCAAACTTCATTTTTCAAACTTCAAACTTTTACCCCAGGTCCTCTCTGCTCTGGACCTGTCACGCTGAGTGAGGTATGAGGAATAACGAAGACTATCATGTTTACGTGCTTGAGTGTGCAGGGTAAGGTTGCAGTGTGTCTGTGGGATGTACAAGGCTCTCAGCTTGAGATGGTTTCAGGTCTTCCACCTCCTGGCTGTCAGTCTAGTAGCTCAACATCACTTGAGTAGTTAGAAACAATTACTTCTGTGGGGCAACAGGTATCACAGCGGCACCTGCATGGAGCAAGGGATGTTGACGCCTTCTTCATGTCTCTGTTCTCTGCAGTACTTTTTCCTTCTAAGTCAGGATGAAGCCACCAGCAGCAGGCAGGAGGTGGTGATAACTAGTTAGGAGGTGTGAGACTGAGACTGAAGGTGGGAATGACGGACACAGACTAGCAGACTGCCAGAAAGCTTTGTTGTGTTCATACTGTAAGATCCTCAAATGGAGCTCCTGTGGCGGTTGAGAACAGTGTCTGTCACAGTACCTCTACTTCAGCATCTTGAGTTGCTTTTTTCTTGCAAGGCAGGTTTTAGTGTGGACACCAAGGGCATGGCATTGGATTTGAAAGTCTGTAAAACACACTGGATATTGTCCACGCATGGTGAAATTCTTCCAATCTGCTGTGGTAGTATTGCATCACATAATTGCTTAGCCATGTTGTCCTTTCAAATGAAAAAATTAACTGTACAGAAAAGAATGGGGTGAAGATTTTAATGCTATTTGAGATGGGGTTGTCCTGATGTAAAACAGTCTGTTATTAGAATTTGTGACGTGTGAGTAGATTGTGTTAAATAATCTATACATGATTCTCTCTGCTTGTGTATGAACTACTACAAATGAATGAATAGTATTTATGTGGACATGCTCTAAACCAGTTGATATGGCACTAAGTGGAAGCATAGTCATTCTTTCTTGGGTTACCTGAAAAACCCAAACTGTTAATACAAGTTTCCTTTCTGTTGTTTTGTCTTGCTATGAGAAGAGCTTGACAGATCATCTCGTAGCTGATGCATCCTCTAGGGCCCTGATACGCTGATGCTCTAGGGTCCACACTTTCTACTGGTTTACGCATGTTAGATTTCTTAGTGGAACTTATTAGTCAGTTTCTGGTTGTAAAGTTCTGCATTAAATGGGATTTAGTTGCTTGAGAATTGTCATTTTCTTGGTACAGTGGTGAAACAGTTTGCTAGCAGTCTTTTATAGGGCATACCTTCACAATAACATTTTATTTTTAATTTACAGTTGAGAGTGATGCAGTTGCTGCATTCAATTCTGAAATTTATATGCAATATTGTTTTTAATTGGTAGTTAAAAATTCATACATACACATACATTGGTAACCATTTCCTAGGTTGTTTAGTGGGAAATATTGGGTAATGGTAGTATGGATCTGATACTTTAAGAAACTGGTGACCTCCCTTTATACATGATAGAGTAGGAGGTCTCAGAGGCTATGTCTTGCCAAAGGAGTGATGTACTCCATGGAGCACTCCAGCCCTCATCTTCCTGCTATTCCTTCTGAGGGACTTCCAAGGAGAGCCATCACTCCCATACTGTCCAGGCATCCACATTTCCTTCCGTTGAGCAGACTCCAAGAGTGGAGATGCCAGGTCTCATCCTAATGTGGAACCAGGATCCAGTCTGGCTAAGCACTTGTCCCAGGGGTTTGGCAACATAGCTATGGACCAGCTAACACAAGAGTCAGTGAGGACAGTAATGCTTGACAAAGCCCTTTCTGTCCTGGAAGCCCCCCGGTGCAGGCATGGTGGGGTCAACAACATGCTCCCCAAAATGTTGTTCATGGATACACCAGTATTATTCTCTGTTGTTTGAAGGGTACTCTCCTTGTCTGGTTTTTTTATTGGAAAAGATGATGCACAAGCTTAATTTTAGAAAGCTTTCCTGAAAAAGTATCTTGTCAATTTTTCCTATTTTTATATGCATTCTGGTTATAGTAAGCAAAAGCAAATGCAGTAATTCTGGATGGAAGGAGTTACATAGCATAGTTTTGACAGATAGTTTATTGTCCCACATTGTTTGCTCAGCTATTAAAGTTCTGATAATTGCTGCCATATACATATTTTGAAGTGGTGTGGAAAACACGCGAGCTTTTGTTTTTCCTCTGATCTCACTGCTTCCCCATTTTAGATTGCTTTATTTGACTACATAAAAATTGCATTAAAAATTAGTCAGATACACTTTGGGGCTTTCTTTCCACATATAGTTTTGCTTTGAATAAATCAATATATTAAGGCAACTGTTCTGTATTTCTGGTTGCTTCCATGGTTAAGTGTGCTTTATGGTTGATTTGAAAGATATTTTAATTTGATCTTTTAAGACTCCGTAGGCTATTTTCTGTAGAATCATTCTGTGAAGAAAGGGTTAATACTTCTATGTGCATTTCCATCTAGGGCTTTGCTCTGTTGAAGAGCCTAGTGGATAGATGTAAAGTTCATGAAAGAATCATGACAAGACACTATACATAAAGCAGACATAATGCTGTGGAAGCACAGCATCTCTTAAAGAACAGCTCTGGCCTAGACTTGAAAATCGTTACATGACTTTTTAGCCTCACTGCTTGTATCCCCTTGATGAAAGTAAAATGTAATGTACTTTCTCTAATGGGCACTTGACTATCTGTAGTGCTCCTGAAATGTGTCTGTAACTACTCAATGAAATGGTTATTGATGAATCAGATTAGATCACCATAAATAGTGATACTGTCAACACTGTTTGTCCATCATAACATCTTAAGGGTTGAAAGCTTTCTCCAGGTGGAAGCATCTATAATCTGTATTATTTCCTGGAATTGTCACAGAATCATAGAATAGTTGAGCTTGGCAGGGACCTCTGAAGGTCATCTGGTCCAGCTCCCCTGCTCAAGCAGGGCCACCTGGAGCAGGTTGCCCAGGACTATGTCCAGGTGGCTTTTGAGTATCTCCAGGGATGGAGGTTCCACAACCTCTCTGGGCAATCTGTGCCAGTCATCCTCACAGTAAAAAAGTGTTTCCTGATGTTCAGAGGGAACATCTTCTGTTTGTTAGTGCCCATTGCCTCTGGTCCTGTCGCTGGGCACCACTGGAAAGAGCCTGGCTCAGTCTTCTTTACACCCTCTCTTCAGGTGTTTGTACACACTGAGGAGATCCCCCCTGAGCCTTCTCTTCTCAAGGCTGAGCAGTCCCAGCTCTCTCAGTCTTTCCTCATAGGAGACATGTTCCAGTCTTTTAATTGTCTTAGTGGCCCTTTGCTGGACTCTCTCCTGTAGCTCCATGTCTTGTGCTTGGGAGCCCAGCACTGGACCCAGCACTTGAGATGTGCCTCACCAGTGCTGAGTAGAGGAGAAGGATCTCCTCCTTCAACCTGCTGGCAATACTTTGCCTAACACAGCCCAGGATACCATTTGCCTTCTTTGTGCAAGGGCACATTGCTGTCTCACATTCAAGCTGGTGTCTACCAGCACCCCCAGGTCCTTTACGACAAAGCTGCTTTCCAGCCAGCGAGCCCCCAGCCTGTGCTGGTGCATGGGGTGGTTCCTCCCCAGGTGCAGGACTTTGCATTTGCCTTTGTCGAACTTCATGAGATCCCCATTAGCCCATTTCCCCAGGTGTCCCTCTGGATGGCACAACCCTTTGGCATATCAGCCACTCCTCCCAGCCACTCGTCACTTCTGGAGAGATGTGAGAGCAGGCGCCGTCTGATGGCTTCAGTTCTATTTATGATTTATGTTGTTACAGACAAGAGGATATCTAGGTTGTGTAATTCCTTTGTCAATGTACAAATGAGTTTTGCTAATCAGCCAAGTTGCTTAAAGGAAAGAGTCTGTTTTCCTCTCACGGTAATGTGCCAAAGGACAATAACATTTCCACCCTATAGTCACTTCTAATCAATTCTGTATATTGCTTTTATTTTGTCATCTGTTAGGATGCAGGAAGTCAGCAAATAGGCTTTTTGCTTGGAAGCTGTGGAGTTACTGTGGCCTTGACTAGCGACGCATGCCATAAAGGACTGCCTAAAAGCCCCACAGGGGAGATACCACAGTTTAAAGGTAAGCTAACCCTTGCTTATCGTGGATATCACGGGTCATTTACTACAGTAACAGTCATTGCACTTGTTCAGTTGTAGTGGGTGAGGATCAGGCCCGTGATGCAACACTTGCCACATGGCTGCTGGGACACGATTGCCCTGGCTGTGTGTCACTGGCTGCTAGAGATCGCTTCTCCGGCCTCAAAGCTGCCGAGCAGTATGAGTACTGCTGATCAGGTTCTCCACTGGCTCAGCCGAGCTGCTGAGATCATCTGTGGCCACAAGAGAAATTAAACCAACAGACTTAGGACTGTAGTAGATAAGAAGCATTAGTACAATTCAGTCCTGTAGTTAGGTGGTAGGGACAGTAACCTTTGACAGGAGAGTGGTAATAAACTATACGGGTCAGTAACAGCTTAAACTGCCCAGCCATTTCTTTAGGGGTTGTCTGAGAAGGCCACGATAGCCGTGTTAAGAAAGCAGTTCTGTAAAATCTTTCCCATGCTATGCTGAGGTTTAAAAGAAGCAATGTTTAGGTAACGGTGACAGTCTGGCAGAGAAGAATTTTGTCTTATCTTACCCGGTAGAAGCTTGACAAAAGCTGACTTTTCTTTGTACCTCAGGCTGGCCAAAGCTGCTGTGGTTTGTCACAGAGTCTAAACACCTCTCCAAGCCACCTCGTGACTGGTTCCCACACATCAAGGATGCAAACAATGACACAGCTTACATTGAGGTGAGTTAAGGAATATGCATCCTCTCCTCGAATCATTGCGTATGGCACTTCTGGATTAGGTAAACATCATTATTCATTCGCTAGGCACAGAAGCAAAGAACATCCTGTTTAGCCTGTTAGGAAGTAATATTTTCTAATAAATTATACTGGATACTGATTTCAAAAAAGTTAATGAAATGTTAAATTGCATTTCAGGCGTTTCTAACTAATGTTTTTATGTCATCTATTTGGCTGCCACAGTATTATATTAAATTTGTCTTGACCAATCTTGGTCTCATTCATAGTGTGAGCTTGCCCATCTCCAGCCTTGAGATGGATAGACAGCAAGTTTCACAGTGAAGCTTCAGTTATATATTATTATATAACAACCTTCAGACCCTTTGAAAGAGAAGGAACTTCTTGTTCAAATGCTTGCCTGTCACTTACTGCTTTGTGAGTCACACTCCCCCCAAAAGACCAGCATCAGGAAGGGAAAATGAGCGATGCTGTTGTTTAATTTTTTCTCTTTTTTTTTCCCCCATTCTTTTTTCCCACTTCTGCATAGACTCAAATGCCTTGGATTCAGTTGTGTTAGTGTTGAATTTAAATGACTATTCAAAGGGAATAAGTTCTAGTGAATGGAGCAAAGGTATTTCCTATCTTCATGCAGTCAGAACACTGGGCTAGAGAAGCAGAGATGCCTCCATTTTCAATCTTGTTGATTATCTTCATCATGGAGAAAGATAAATGTTTAATTTACTTTAATTGCCACTGATAGTTTTCAGACTATTGCATAAAGCTGCAAAAATTATTGTAATCATCAGCAATGATCTCCCACCTCTTTTTTGTGCTGCTGTCTCATGACTCTTTCATATTCTTCTGATCAAAGAGCTTGTGTCTTTTAGTCTGTATACGTATAGATTATTATAACAGCACCCAGCAAGGACTCTGCAATCAGCTCTTATCCCATGCCTTATAAGACACATAAGAAAGGAGAAGCACAGGTTTATTGGTTGGCCTATAAAATCTAACGTGAACACTGAGCAGACTGAACTAGGTTATTCTCTGCTAAATCTAGCCAGTCCTTTAGTCATTAACGTGATCAGAATTGTTAGAATTATTTTTCCATAATGCCTGCATTCAAACAGCAGATGCATTTCTGATATCAATCAAGCCTGGGAAGCTTCAGTCAAACACAGAAAGCCTATCTGAAAACTGTCTTTTAACAAAAAAAGCCTCCCCAACTCCTCAGTACTGCTGCCTTCTTAAAATAGAGTCATTAGATGTGTCCATCATTCACCTACCTAGGAAACACTTTAAACATAGCTATAAATAATGGAAATAGGTCAACTATTGCACATTGACTTTCCCTGCTTATTTCTTTTTAGTACAAGACATGTAAGGATGGAAGTGTGCTTGGGGTGACTGTGACAAGGATTGCACTGCTGACGCACTGCCAAGCTCTGACCCAGGCATGTGGATACACAGAAGGTATGGAGTACACTTCCCTTGCTTCATCCTTAAAATCAAGTGCGAATTGTAGTTTGTTTCTCATCAGGCTCCTGTCTTATGTTTTACATAGATCTGTGTCAAAGGCTTCTAGATTTAAAAACTTGATTTTTTTTTTCAGTGGTTTTAGAAAATACGTACACTTTTAAAATATCTTTTGTGAGAGGTACAAGTAATTTCCTAGCCAATACAAATCCTGCAGTGAAGACTTACTATGAAAGTTAAGCTTTGAGGTCGTCAGTTGTGTTATACTGAAGCTTCCTCCCTTTGAGTGGGTTTGCATTGGGTCAGTGCCATGTTCTAAAAAATACACTCTGTTTTGTTTTTGTTGGACAGCTGAAACAATTGTGAATGTATTAGATTTCAAGAAGGATGTTGGTTTATGGCATGGGATTCTTACAGTAAGTATGTTTTTTTATTTTGTGTGAGTATTTGAAAATAAACTAACCTAATATGTTTATTACTCTCACAAACTGGGATGTCCTACAGTTTCTTCTAATAGAAATTTTTCTGCTTTGAAAGCAAAAAATATGTGACTTAAACCCATGATTTTCTGCTAGTGCACTTACCCATAATGAGCAGGGTAAAGATGCCAATGTATTTTTATGCATCATGTCAAGTACTCTGGCCCCATTCTTACCATGTTATTCTGATCTTACTGATGCATGGTTCTGAGATCAGACTTTATAGCAGAAACAAATTAAATTAGTACTTGCCTCTGTAAGGATATGATCCAATGGCATAGCTATAGTGCCACTGACTAGCTTCTCTATCAAAACTCCCACCAACAGATGGTTTTGCTAACATTAAAGCATTTCTGACACTTTAAATTGCATAAATCGTCTACTTGCTGTTTGATTGTCTTCCTTGACTGACATGGCAGGCAATTGACATATTTTTAAGGATTGCTTCTAAAGGTGCTGCTGCAGTCAGTGACTGACAAAATACTTACTATTCACTGATCAATTTAAGAATAGATACCAAGTTTTGAAGGGTCACTGTTTGGGGGTCCCAGGATGTACAGGCCCTACATGCTATGATTCCCAGGGATCCGATACACTTTTCCCATGCAGTGTTATACTGTTCTTAATATCAAAGGGCAGTAATAACACTGATGAAGCAGAGACGATCTATTAGGCTTAATGCCCATAAGTATCTCATGTTAAAAAACAATCTTTATCACTGAAGTTGAAAGCAAGCATCTAATATAGCTTTTCTGTACCTTCCTTTGCTATTAGTCTTGGTGTGAACTTCATTTTTCTCATGACTTGCCTGTAAGTGCTTTTCCTGTACCTACACTTGTGCCAGACTGAAAGCAGAACTATCTTTTGCAGTTCTACAAGTGTTTAGATGACTAATCCACTGGGACACTTAACCTTTCTTAAGCCTAGGCTTTCCAAAACAAATACTGTATTTAACTTGAGCTGCTATGAGCGGAGACGTGTTGCCCTCAGAAGATGTTTCGAAATGGTAACCAAAGTAAAGCAGCAGCTCGTTTACAGGCTGTTTGTTCAGTAGTAACACTGAGAAATCACTAAAGCAATTGACTGCCTCAGACTCGGAGATCAGTTTAGGATCTGTCATTGGTTTCACTCAGCTGCTTTTTCTAAACTTCCTGCAACTTTTCATCACCTTGTTGAAAATAATTGGGATTAGCCAACCTGGAGAAGGACTTAAAACTCCTTCATTTATTTTCTGTTAAAATAAATTGTTCTCTGCTTAATATGTGACTCCAATTTCTCTGTCTACTGTCTTCTAAGTAATTTGTGCCCCACTACCATTAGTAGTTTTTCAGTCTTCACAGAGGTGGATTTCTTTAGACAGATATGTTGATGTCACTTGTGCTTTTGAGTAAAGAGTCTTCATATATAGTGAAGTTTAGCAGGCTTAGGGATAATATTAACCTGCATAGCAAACATGCAGACATTGTCCATCCAGTGTTTTTTTATTTTTTCTATTTAAAGTGAATCGCTTAGAGTATAAACAGGAAGAAAATCTGTTTCCTTTTTTTCAGTACCACTTCAAAGTTATGATCTGATTAGTCTAAATCCTTCATCCTTAATTAAAGCATTAGAAAATGAGGGTCTGTTTCATCTTAATGTACATAGATAGATAGGAAAAGATAAATGCCAACAATAAAAAAAGCATAGAGTGATTTGCATAGATCCCCCTGCCCATAACACAATATAAATAATTACCACGATTGTTGTATAAAACCGATTTATCTTATTTGATTTCAGAGTGTCATGAACATGATGCATGTTATAAGTATTCCATACTCCTTAATGAAAGTGAACCCACTGTCGTGGATACAAAAAGTCTGTCAATACAAAGGTAAGGAACAAGAATATACAAAAGTATGCCTGATTGATAGTCAAAATCAGAAGCACAAATTGATAATACAGCTGTATAGCTTTTATATGGTGTATTAGTAATCTTCCCATTCTTATTGCAGCAAAAGTTGCCTGTGTAAAATCCAGAGACATGCACTGGGCATTGGTGGCACATCGAGATCAGAGAGACATCAACCTTTCCTCACTGCGTATGCTAATAGTGGCTGATGGTGCAAACCCATGTAAGCTATGCTTCTGCAGTCCAGTAGAGAATAGGAAGTGTTTTCTTTCTTGCATTTAAAGTTTAAATCTTCAGTCATCTTAGCTAAAATATTTACAAAGTATAGGGTTTGTCTACTGCAAACTATATGATATTTATGGAAACAATAATTAATTTTGAATTTTTTTAAAATATATTTTTCTTTAGCTAATCCTGAAGCAAACTTGATATTCCACATAACGTAAGTTGCAGTAAATCCAGTTTTGTTTAACATGACAGACATGTATAAAGATGGAAGTAAATAACCTTAAGCTATAGAAAGGATCAGAACATGTCTTCTGAATGATGGCGCTCAGATGCAGAAGTAACTGAGAATTTTAGGGGAATACTTATACTACTCTAGAGAACCACATCTGGACCACTTCATGACAATTAATAGCATGAATTGTTTCTCTATATTATTTAAGATACCAACGTATAAGTGTTCTGCTTGTTTGTAGTAGTATGCTTTGAGTTTCTGAATTAAATCTTTAATTTGCCTCATCCTAAAAAAGAAAGCTGTAATGAAATTCATACAGTAAATCTAGTAGTAATGGCTTTTCTACGTAAGCATAGTGAAAGGACGTTTATGCTCGAAAATTAGTCTTTATTCTCTGTATGCATACACAACTCTATATACATATATATAGTTGTAGCAGCTATGACTTCTTTCCTGGTGGACATGGGTCCTTTTTAAATTTTTTCACCTGAGAAGCCTATATATTCAATAGTAAATTTGCAGTTTGAATAGCATCACTTCAAAAATCAGATTTTTTTTCTCCTCTGATATTTTCTCTTTCTTTACTGCAGGGTCTATTTCTTCCTGTGATGCATTTCTCAATGTCTTCCAAAGTAAAGGTCTAAGGCAGGAGGTCATTTGTCCCTGCGCTAGTTCACCGGAAGCTCTCACCGTGGCTATTCGAAGGTACTGTGTTACACCAGTGGAAATAGACCCACTGTAGAACGTACCTGGTAATTTGAAAGGAAATGAAAAATGTATTCAAGTACGAATCTGCATACTTAACTTCTAAACGACATTTTTAGTTTTCATTTTGTTTCTGTCCAAAGAAGACATACAAGAAGAATTTGTAAGGTAATAATTTAACTTCAGAGTCCCATTTCTGTAATTTTATCTAATTTAAAATTAAATAGACTGAAATGCAAATGCTAATTCTGTAAAAAGAAGTGGAAAAATGCCACTGTAAGCATGAAATTAATTAAAATATGGGAATTTAAGTGGAATTGCTATCGAGGAAAATCATGCTTTAGAATAGTCAGTTTAAAGAGTATTACGACATTCTGCAGGTTGTTTTTGGCTGACTGGTGCTTTTTAACCATTCATAGACTCTCAGTAATCATCTGGAAATGCCCTTTGAGTCTGGGGGATTTGTTCTTAGAAACAAAATTGATAAATTCTAATAAAACTATAAGCCTTATGTACATGAATGTCAGCATGCTTCAGTCACCTGTCGTGACTGTTGTAGCACACGGTAAATGGCATAACTGTTGTCTGCTTTGTTAGACTTTTCCAGAAGTTGTGCCTTGAACAGTAGGCACTTTGTTTTTAAGTTCAGATTTCTGCAGCCATTTGTAATTGTTTCGCATGTTAAAACATGCAGTATAAAAGTGTAAAGCACTGTAATAGCATTAAGTAAAATACTTCTTGTCACAAAGTTTAAAGTACACTGTCCAAGCGAAATTTAACTAGATTTTCAATTGGCTTTCCAACAAAACATTGCAGGAAGAAAGACATGAGGCCAAGAGTGTGGTTGACTTCCAGCCATTTCATGATTAGCTTAAAACATCTGAAAGCTATCCATCAGGGACTTCTCCTGTCCAGATTAGTTGTCTTTCTGTGAACTACAGGATCTCAGAAAGCCCTTCATTCAGCTCCACCAGCCTGTTCTCAGCTTTATACCAAGGAGTACGTTGTTTTTCCCTTGCAATGGGTTTCCCTGCCATAGGCTGTGCAGACCTTCGCTCCCTTGGAATGAGCTCTTGCTTGTAAGTGCAGAGGGCAGCGGATGTTGCTTGTGCTGAGCACTGATTAACAGGAGAGGGTTTTCATTTCCTGTGCTAGCCCTAGAAAATCTTCCCCAGATCGCAGGTTATGAAGTGGGAGAACTCACTGTATCTCAACGTGCGATGGCTGGCGTGCCCTTTCTAGACTTAAACTCTATACTTGTAGTCATCTGAAGAACTAGAGATTCATTTTCAAATTAACTAGCATTGAGAGCTTACATTAAAAAAAACATTAGCACATAAAATAGTGGATAATTAAAAAAAGAAGGGACATTTTTATCTTTAATGCCTCGCTGTGTAATTACAGAGCAGTTCTTACTACAGTGAATGTTACTGAACACATATCTGCTTTTTTTGAAGTCTGTTTAATGGTAAGATAATACCAGTTGAACTTGGGAGCTTTAGTATTTTTCATTTTATTCAAGCCATCACCACTGACAGTAAAGTCATTATCATAGAAGTTCCAAAGAGTTACAGCTGAAGTATGCATTAAAATGACTCCCTGCAGAGCACAGATCCAGAGAGCTCCCTGTTAATGCTCCAACTCTTTCAAAATCTATGGTGTATTTTTACCGATCTTCCTACAAGGAAGAGTAACAAAACCAGTTCTCAGTTGAAATACCCTTATAGTTTAGAAAAAGACAGTCAGTAATAGACTAAAAGATACTTTAGCCTTAGAGATGAATCATGAAGCCTAATATTTAAATGATTGTGTCATGCAAATAGTTCTTTATGGTATTCCCCTTTGGTTTATTGCATATTAGTCTGAACCCACTTGCTTAAGGGAGTGCAAAAGTTTAAGAACAGGTCTTTTCCCATTTAAATAGCTGGCAAAAAATAGTGGTAAAATAGATTCTATCTGTAAATGGTAGTAGTAACTATTCTCAAAATGCTCTACAGCTACTCAGTGTGAACAAACCAGCTTTGAAGTAGATGCACATTGTCCTTCTTTCATGGTTAAGGAAACTAAAGGGGTAGGTTTGTCTGGTGGTTTAAGCTAAATTTACTTAGTATATGAAGTGGGTGGAATTAGCCGCTTTGGGTAATTCCAACTTTGGGTTGTTTCTACCTTAATCGAAGGATTTATCTTTGTCTAGAAAGCAGTCTTACAGAATTCCAAATCCAGTATTAGAAATATTGAATGTGTAAATAACATTAAAAATGTGAACTTTGAAATAAATTATAAATACGTTGGAATGGGGCTATTTATATCTCATCTTCTTTCCAAGTGACTTCTGTTCTTCTGCTTGGCAGAGATACTTGTTTTAGGGTTGTTATCATGCATGCTATCATGCATGCTATCATGCACAGGACACAATAAGATTCCATATATTGCCGGGTTGTTGCTGACGAGATACTTTCTAAGAGGATGTGTAGGTGCTGTCAGGTGCTTAGCTCCCCACCTCACTCCTCCGACCTGGTCCTCTGAATGTATTCCCGTTCAGTGTCAGATGACTAGTTGCCTGCAAGCGGAGACTTGAGCACGGTTAACTGGTGTCTCATTCAAGGATCCACCTCAGACTACCAGGATACCAGAAGCACTCTGAAATAGCAGCTCTGAAATGCCTGTCCTGCGGACCTCAGGTCCAGGGCACCAACTCTTTCCTTCTGCACGCCTGCTTCCATTGCACGCGCTCCTTGCTAACCGGGGCAAAGCTGTTATCTCAACCCAGGCCACAGCAAGTGTAGCTCTACAGACAAGTCCCCCAACATGATCCTAGCCGGCCTCGTGCCTCCAGCTTCCCTCCTTGGCACCCCCGTCCTGTACACAGCCAATGACTTTCAAAGCTGCACCCACTCTTCTTTTTAGCAGTCTTTGGATGTGATAAGTAATGCAAGAAACTGTATGTGATTCAAGTCTTGATGGCCTCCACTCCTAGAAGGTTGGGAGAAGCTGTGTGTGCCTGCAGGAGACCTTTCTTCTCATGAGCAGTAAAATGTGTGTCTTGGGGAGCAAGGGTAGTTGATCAATAATGTCCCTGAAAGTTCCTTTTACACGATGGGAATGTTATTTATCACAACTGCTTGTTTACTAGCACCATTTGTTATGCTCTAATGCGTTTTCAAGCATGCCCACATCCTTCTTTGTTGACAATGTCACTTGAGAAATGTGCCTCGTAAAACCTATTAATTGAAATTTATAGTGCCGATCACTGCAAGGCTTACATGAGCATGATTGGGTAAGGCCCATCTAGTATCTCAAGCGCAGTAGGGGAGAAATGTCATCTAAAAGGACATTAGCTGTTAAAAAATAGTTGTGTTATGATGGACTATTTAGGAAAAATGCAGAATCTTGAACAAAATATTGGCTTTTTTATCCATCTTGAAAATAGCTGGAGTCTGGCTGCTCCGCATGGATGCGTTATCCACACTGAAATCAGCATCACATTAGCTTCTGGTTTTGCATTTTAAAATGCAGGACAGCATAGGAATCTTTCCAGACATGAAAAACCCTGACATATTCCCTTGACTTAATAATTTGCATTCGTCAACATTCGTTTGCTCAGGCCACACTCTGCATACGTATCATTGTATCCACTGATACAGCAGGCGGTTTTATATTGAAACAAGTTGACAGACAGCTTGTGCTGATGCTGTGGAATTGTACAGCGTGTCAGCAGTGAATCTGAGCAAACTGAGGTGTTACAAAGAGGCTGCGTCCCCAACATTTTGACCATGACTGATGAAGGTGTAATTTGTTTTAATTTTCATGGGGTGAATAGGAAGAATTCAATGATACGCACTAAAATAAAGATGGTAAAGTCATTGCAGCTTCCACAGATACTTGGCAGTGAATCTATTACAACCTAATTTCTTCTGTTTATAATTCTAAATGCTTAAGTATTGGGAGTGGAAAGTCATACCTGTGATTTAAACACAGCATGCTTGTATTCTAATCTTGGCTTTGATACCAGTGTGCTTGGCTTTTAGTCTGGCAGGTGAGTTTGGTTTCCTAGATTGCCCCAAAGTACCTACCAAAGTAGGTAACATATAGAGAGTTTATCAAGTTATTTACTGATCCGTTCCAGATACTCAGAGTGCAGTTTCCCTCCACATTGTCTGCACTGCCTTTCAGTATTTTTAAAACAAGGCAAAAGGCCTTTACTTGGGTAATCAAACAATCTTTATAAATCTATCTGAAAACTAAATGCAGGCTGTTTCGGGGAAACATTAGGTGTTTCTTTCATCTCTGCAGCTCCATATATGTGGGTGGCTACTGAATGGGAGAGTTGACAGACATAATTACTCAGAAGTGACTGAAGAACAGGATTCTGTCAGGTCTAGTAGGGAAAAAAGAAGGTGAAATTTTAAACTCTCAAATAGAGGAGTATTTGCAATCGTAGTCCATTAAGGATAAGTATATGCTTACGTCTCCCTGATGGTGCACTGATGTTATAACCCATGGTTGCAGGCCAACAGATGACAGCAATCAGCCACCAGGCAGGGGAGTTCTGTCCATGCATGGCCTCACTTACGGAGTGATTCGAGTGGACTCTGAAGAAAAGCTTTCCGTTCTGACTGTCCAGGATGTTGGCTTAGTGATGCCAGGAGGTAAGAAACTTTCTTTGAAACGTATTATGATGCATCAATTTAAGTAATCAGCTGTAGAAAGTCATAGCTGGGGATGCTTTGCTGTTAAGACAGCAAGCTTTGGGATTAGAGCATGTGTACTTGAAAACATTTTAGTCCAAAAGCATTACATTGTAAAACTTCACTGTTTGGAAATCCCGAGATTTCTTCTCTCTGTTTACCTCAGTGGCTGTCTTTACTCACATTAGCGGTGTGCTTTAAACAACCTGTCACCACATCAGAACATCCATTCCTTAACTGTGAGATACTGGTACAGAAAATAAGAAGGTTGAATTCCGATGTCTGCAGGCTATAAATATCCATATATATATGGATATCCATATACAAATATCCATAATCCTGACCCAGATGAGACTCAGTAGTGAAAGTTTTCATAACCTATGCTAAAGAAAAACAAAATTGCTATCTGATGGCTGGCAGAATATTTTTCCAAAGATCTTGCGCTATCACCCAGTTATTAGAAAGAGGAGGTATGACTGTTGATGTTGATAAATTCAAACTGAAACCAGTGCTTCTAAAGATGAAGATAAGATTTTTCATAAGAGAGCTAGATTTTAAATGAGAAGTGATTTTAAATGAGATGTTACTGCGACTAGAAAAGGATAATACTGTAGTTTTTCATAAGAGAATGTCTGATTGCACCAAAGGAAAAAACATAATGATGCATCTTACAAAATTTCAGTTGAACAACTTAAAGGAAGATAAGATTGGTTGTTGTCTAATAGTTATCGTATAAGATATTATAGATGTGCCATCTTGCACTTCACGCTACATTCTGATTGTTTTAATAAAAGTACACGTTCCTGTTTATCCTCAGAGGGAGAGAAAGGCCATTCAAGATTCTTTACACTTGTACTTAAAAGATGAGCTAATTCATTTCTGGTCTCCCTTGTTCCTCATACCCTCTTTCCAACTGGACTCCAGCACCAGGGATTATAGCTAAAGCAGCATACCTGATTCTTATTCACATGGCTGACACATAAAATAGTGCTTCTTCCTCAGACCAGTGCTTTCTAATCCCTCCCATTTAGCTCCTGCTGTCTCTGCAGTCCTGTTAGACTGGTGAGAGGGAGTCTGAGCTCTGAGAAATTCTTAGTAAAACAACTGTACTAGTCTGCTAGAATATCTTGATCTTTCATATGATATTACTTGCTACTTTTTGAGAGGTGGATTTCCTGGTTGCCTGCCTCCCTGGCAGTATAATTATTATCAAGAACTCCATTAGGATATTTCATTTTGCACTAACTGCGGCAAATCTGGTCTTCAGTATGCAAAACTGGGAACACAATCACATTTCACAGCAATATTACAGATCAACCGAAATTGTAGAGAGCAAGGCAAATTAGGTTTTGTTATCAGTGTAAAGAGTGAGTTTACATAAAGATATTTGCATTCTGTGTATGAAAATTGTTTATAATATAAATAACATTTGATAATGTTGAACACCTTAATGTTTGAGAAACTGATTGTTAGACATTAGTCCACATATAATTTATTTGTTTACATCAAGTCCCCCACAATGTCTTTCCCACAGCATTTATGTTATTCTGTAGTTTGGTTTATAATATTATTTAAAAAGTCCTTCGCTTTCCCTCTAGCTATAATGTGTTCAGTGAAGCCAGATGGAATTCCTCAGCTCTGTAAAACAGATGAAATAGGAGAACTTTGTGTATGTGCTATTGCAACGGGTACATCATATTATGGACTCTCGGGCATGACCAAAAACACTTTTGAGGTAAGCTAACCAAAAAATGCTATATAAAATCCTTTCTTTTTTAATTTTTTCTATTTTGAGATAATATTTGACATAAAATATTGATAGTAATAATATCAGAATAGCAGTAATAATCAATGCTTGTGGCTTGGAACGTGTACTCTAGCCAGATAATCTGCACTGAAGCCCATTTCATTAAGTGCAATAGTAGATCTTTATGTGGGTTTAGTTTTGGCTCTGAAGAGCTTTTACTTCAGTTTTGAAACAAGATACCAGGGGCTGAAACAATCAGAAGGAAAGCAGGAAGAAAGCCAAAGTTCAAAAGGTAATACTGTACAAGTCTATGAGATAGCTATGTGCAGAATTTGATTGTTGCAAACAGTAGGAAGGCTGCTGGATATCTTTAAAAACAGTTTCCAACATTTCCACAACGCAGCCAGCATTAAAGACTTGCATTTATACAGAATCCTGACAGATGTAGTCTTCAAGAGGTGTCTGAATAGCAATTTTTCTTAATTAGTCCCCACCTGCTTTTGTTTGAATTGCTTTAGGTGAAGGCCCTTTTGCTTTGTGGAATCTGTTTTTCAGTAGGTTTCAGCTCCAGTGCAGACAGCTGTATTGATAGCTCTGTTGTACCTGCTCACTTGTTATCATTAACTTCTGCTGAAGCCAGTATGAAAGGCAGAACAAATCAGAGAAACACTGAAAAAAATTAGGTCAGATTTTTATTAAGTTCTGATCCTTTTCTCTTTTAATATTTGAGAAAAAGTTAAGAAAAATACATTTACATTTCCCTTAACAAATGCTGTGATATTACCATTTTTGATAGACCAAACATGGCTAATATCTCCTGCAAAATGCAGATCTGAATGTTGTAAACACTATACATTAAATAATTAATGGAGACTAGTGGATATGATTCTCCATCCTGCTATTGAAGCCAGGAATCCTATTATGCTATTGTGATCTTAAATTTGTTGATAACTGATTACTGTGCTGGAAGTACAATTAGCAATACCCAGTGTGAATGATAATCCCGGATTTGACATATTTCAGGGTAGAAAGGTACTTATGTTCATTCTGTAATACTTGCTGTAATTGTAAAATCATTCATAATTCATAAGCAGGTCTGCAGTTTAACAGCATATTTAGACTGATTTAGACTTGTTCCTAATGGCAAGCAAATAAATTGCTGTTGAGTGAGCAGGACCACTCATTTTTTAAAAGTTAAGCATGTCCTTAGGAGCCCTGTCGAAGTGGGCCTCTTTTCTGTTTTACTATGTAATTCATATTGCAGGTATTAGAGAGTCAAAGAGTTTTGTGTTCCTGAAATGAGTTACGGCTGAGGATGTATAAGCATTAAATCTGTTCAATAAGAGTCACCCATGGGCATCTGGCAGCAGATTTTGATCTTTCTTTTTAGATGAGCCTTGAAGGACACTATATAGCCATGGTCTTCCACTTGCCATTGTCTTAAATAACTTGCCTTTAGACTATTTCAGTTCAAAGAAGCAACGGCAGAAAAGTGTGGTTGTGTCAGAATGCAGCTCAAAGTAGCTCACGTGCCAGAAGGATAACCCTGTGCTAGTTAGGTAGAAAAAGTGGTAGAAATCTATCCTGTAGAAGTCATATATACGTCTGGTGTTCAGACATTTAGAGAGGCTCTGTATAGGGCTGTATTTTCATCTTTAGACACGGTCCAGAAGGCATTATCACTGGTATTATGAGGACTTAATTGACCTTAGATAAAAATGTGGTCAGCTGCAAGAGTCATTAATGTACAGTACCTTAAAATAGGTTCACTTCTAGTGTGCTTATTTCTCTATACTGTGCTGGAAATGAGCATGAGATACTGGAAAGAATCTGTACTGTATTGTTTACGACTTAATCTCTTGGTAACCTATACGTAGCACCTCAGGTTAGCTGCACTCTGCACAGTGGGGTTTTTTTATTCAATACTGTTTATGTTGATTTTTTTTAAGGTCATAAATGATTTACAGAGCCATGATTAGGGAAAATGTGTATAGTAAACAGAGTGGGACTGAACTTGCTGGAACTCAGGTACTGAAAATTACACTAGTCTAGGAGTTTCCTGACACTGCCTTTGTGGTCAGTGAAGGGTAAAGAGCATCACCAGTGACCTATTTACTTCATTCCAGAAGAGCCATCTGAGAGAGCATGCCTGAAATATTTTGCAGCATGATCTCTGTGTGTAGAATTGAACACCTGTGTTTCTCTGTCTTACAGGTGTTTCCTATGACCAGTTCTGGTGGCCCTATCACTGAATATCCTTTTATAAGGACTGGACTACTAGGCTTTATAGGACCAGGTGGACTTGTCTTTGTTATCGGCAAAATGGATGGTTTGATGGTTGTCAGTGGAAGAAGACATAATGCTGATGACATTGTAGCAACAGCACTGGCTGTGGAACCAATGAAATTTGTCTACAGGGGAAGGTTTGATCCTTTCTTTTCTTACATTACGCAGAAATCTTTATTTTGCTTAGACCAGGTGTAAGTGACCCAAAATGCTTTCAGAAGGCAGTGCCTAGTCTGCACTGTGGTTTCCCTCCATTGCCGTTCATATTGCTAGAACCAGGAGACAGCAGAGGGAAGCCTAAAACAGTGTTGAGGCAGACACTAGATACCAAGGTCTGAAACTCTGATTATTAAAATTTCCAGTTGAACAGCTGGTTAATTCTGAAGGTGTTGACTCAACAGGATGTTTTCTGTCTGAGCTGAACATTTCCAATATGCCTAACACTGAAATTTTTGAACATGACAGCAGTTCCTTGTGTGACCTTCCTAATGTGCTGAAACTGAGCAGGAGACATCTAAAACTTCTGAAGAGCCTGATGCAGTAACATGTGCTCACACTTGATCACATGGCAGACCTCTCAGAAAATGATGTTGCAATTAGTTTCTTCTAAGATGTGGCCAAAGAAGGTGCTTATGCTGGCTGTTATATAACAGCTTAACAACAACAACCACCTTGGTGTGACCCAGATTTAGTGCTTTCCTTATCCCAGGAAGGTTCACTCCTCCAGTCCTGCTGTGACATTATGCCTGTATTTACATGATTCTAGAACAAAGCCCCCTATTTCTATTCCAGAAGTTATCCAAAACTGTTCTTGTTGCTTTTTCCCCACAAATAAAATACTAACTGATGCACCAGTTGTCTGAGTAATAAATAACAAAATCATAGTTATGGAGGATTAACTTAGAAGACAGGTTTTTCCATTTGTCCTGGCACTAAATACTCTTCTCTCCTTCTCTCCTATAGAATAGCAGTGTTTTCAGTAAGTGTGCTGCACGATGAAAGGATAGTTATTGTTGCTGAGCAAAGGCCAGATTCTACAGAGGAAGACAGTTTTCAATGGATGAGTAGAGTTCTCCAGGTAATGCTCTTTATGTACGTTTGGAAGCTATTTTTTCCTGCTTTATATTCTTTTTATTGGTCTTTCAAGCCCCCAAGGTAACTGACATTTGTCTTTGAGTAATTGTAAGTCCACCTTCAGTTGCACTTGCACCTAATGAGCACAAAATTAGATTCTTCTGAGTGACAGTTCCTATCTGGGCCACGCATATCCAGACAGTGATCCTTTTCCTAATCAAAATGCTATAAGAAAGCAGGGATGATTTGAAGTAAGTAATAGCAAGGAGAGAGTAGTGTGTGGTTTATAAAGATACTGTCATTCATTGCTTCAAAAGGGTAATGAATGAATGTATTACATACTTCTACTGTCAAAAGCTACCAAAGTCTGTTACTAAACAGTTACTGGCACTGATATGGAGTTGACCTCGACAAAAGTAGAGATACGTATCTGAGCTAGATCTCCAGATTTTTTTTAATCAGTGGGAGAGTATTATGTCTTTCTAGTGCACCATGTTGATACCTAAGATAAACTGAATTAAACACAGCCCAAAAATGCCGGTTTCTCTCCACTGAAATGAAGGGAAGTGGTTGATTAGCTCAGATCGAGGTATCTACAGTGAGGTTATCTGCATAGAGGACACCTATTGCAAGGAATCCCATTCCAGCTGTCTGGCGGATCATGCAAAGCACATACCACTGTGATGAAACCCACCTTGGTGCTGGTGTTTGACCAGAAGACACAAGCTACTGAATACTAAAAAATTCTCATGTTCTCCTTATATATAGCAGTCCAAGTTAAGGCAATATCATTACCACACAAAGTTTTTTCAACTCCAATGTCCACACACACAAAAATTAGGTACTTTAGATAGCAGTCATCTTCCATCTCCTCCATCTCCATGGTTAAGCCAATTCTCACTCAAAAACAATAGGTTTAATGGAGCTGTAGTCAAATTACATCTGTCTTTTGCTATCTTGTGAAATGGTCTCGGCTCTGTCTACAGCTGGTCACCTGTTACTTCCACTTCCCTTTCCTACCTTCCTTTCTGTCCTTCCTCAACGACACTTCTCAGGTAAATGTACTGCAAGCATCTTTTTTGCTTTAGCCAAGAGCCAAAGAAAAAGATCCCACACAATTCAGAGAAGACGTTTTTATTCATTATTGTGTTGTACTGAATAAGAAAGGGAATCTGTCTACCGTATCCTTGAAGAAACTGAACAAATAAGCTTTCATCCATCTAAAGACAGTTTTATCTGCTCTCTTGATTTAAAAGATGATAGATACATTTCATACAGCTAGAGGCATCTCATATTCACAGTAAATCTAAATTATTACTGAGAAAAGCTAGAACCTCTAGCTTGTCGATCACACAGAAAGCCTTTGAAGCACCTAGTAGCACCTAGGGCAACTATTGTAGAAGGAAAGGCATTTGGATTGCCCATGCTTCAATAATTTTTATCAAGTAGCAAGCTCCTAAAGAAAAGGTTGAAACTCTGGACTTACTTACACTTCTCCTGTTTTGTCAGCTGAGCATTTTTGTGGCTTACAGAAATCATGTCTTACACCGTCATAGCCAGTAGAATTCAGTACTGAACACTGTGGGAGTCCTGTGTCAAGTTACTCCTGCCAAAAGTCAATCCTGTTATTCTGAGTATGATCAAGTCACAGCAGTGTCTGAGAATGGTAGGCCATATATCAAAGTACACATAAGTGTGGCTGCTTTCATCACCCATGTGTGAAGTCTGCAACTCTGGCATGCGTCGCTATGTGAACAAGAAGTTTCTGGTTCCACTTCAGCTGAGAGTGGAGATGGAGGACAAAAGCCAGGAAGATGTGGGATGCTTTGTGCCTCCTTCCCAATCAGAGTTTCAATGACAGATGTCAGGCAGTGGTAACCAGTTGTATCTGAATCATGTGCTAGGGATGCGCAGCATAACGATATCACACTTGTGTCATGGCTCTCAATGGCATCCATGATAACAAACTCTACCAAATTGCTACTCATTTCTGATGGTATTTGTGAGACTCGTCTGACACCCTGCGTGTGCTGCCCTGTGCCAGCCCTGGCCTCTACTGCCTGCTTCTGCTGTGCCTTGCTGTGTCCCTGCATCTCTTCCCTGGAGCTGAGCTGCATCGATTTGCAGAACTTCTTTCCAGTGGCTTGCACGTATTCTGACTCTCCCTGACCCTTCCTGCTACTCAGCAGAGGGCTGAAGGATGGTAGAGCGGCTGTACATATGGGACTATGTTGGACTGCGTTCTGTGGGTTTTAGCAGACACGTGGTTGGGAGGCAGTGGTCAGGCTGGGTATAGAGTTTCTTGAGAGTAGTGGAGGAGGAGGGTATTTTAGTGACAGTGTGAGTGAAGCTCCCAGATCACTCAGCAGTTCAGTCAGATGGATCCTAGATACTCATTCATCTCCTAAGCTTCTGCAACCTCGTCTGACCCTTCAGGCAGGGTTGTGGTTCCTGTACCTGGCAGACTGGATCTTAGTTTTACCAGTGCCAGCACGCTGGCAGGACTTGGCAGGATTAGGCAAAGCTAGGAGGTGTACTGCAGAATTGGAGCGTGTCTGCCTGGAGAATTCTGTCAGAATGAGATGTTTTCTTAGCTTGAACAACATAGCAATCTGGACTCTCTGCAAGTTCTGGTATCTCTAATCCATTTTCTCAATGAAACAGAGGAATAAAGATTTCAGATACTTTGTTTACTTCTGGCTGGACAGAGTCATTTCAAAAACCAAGTCATCTCATCAAGAGGCATAAATGCCAGCACTATTAAAATTGACTAGTACTCTTCTCTCAAAATTTTAAGGCTCAGTTCATCAGTGCTTATCCTTGTGAAACAGTCATTCCCTGCTTCATAAATGTGCCAAAGTGTGAAAGGTGACAATTTTGAATGACACATGACAGTTTATCAGGCATTATGCTGCAGAGGTAGCTATCAAAGGAGACACTTCGGAAGTCACTGTGGAATCATTATATATAACACCCCTTGTCCCACCCCAGCTGGGTATTGTTTTCCATTCACCAGCTCCAGGAGCCACACTGTTTTACGTTTGAGTAAGAGTGGTTACTTGCCCTGTAACAGTTTTCCTTCAAGCTGATGACAGGTGAGGATCCCATGATCTATCACTGCTTTTCAGGACCTACAAATAACATTATGATTAGGAGGTTATGATGGTTTCTGCCAGAAACATGAGACATTGTGTGTTGGCTGTCACATATATCTAGCTATTTCTAATCTTCCAGAGAAGGTGTCTGTAGACCATCAGCGAGGTCTTCCAACACTACCATAAAATCTACCACTACTAAAACTGCAATATTTGTAAAATTAGTAACTGCTTTATTATTCTTTCTTACAAAATTTTGGAATCAAATAAATAAAAAATTAAGCAAACAGTGGCCAAAGGCAAAGCATTACTTAGAATCTTTGAAGAAGTAATCAGTAATTTATTGGTCTGTACCTAAAAGTACAGAACTATAAATGATTATTTGATGCTCAGAATATAGATTGTATCTTCAAGGCAACAGATGTGTGCACTTTTCTCACAGTTAAAAATTAAAATGCAAGTTAAGTAAATTATATTTTTGAACATTTAACTACTCATTAGAGATGCTGTCTGTAATACGTTTCTCAGTCTGCGTGGATGTCTGAAGTTCTTTTTCTAACTCACTTGCTGCAATTTTTGTTACCAATGTAAGGAAAATAACTAGTTAAAATGTGTATGGAATTAATATCTAAGTGCATGGATATTCATGTTTACCTAACTAAATTACATAGATACCATACATTATAGTTTTCTGGAAAGTGATGCAGTTTACTCCACTTGTCAGACAATGAAAAAGGTTACTATGAGATTCAAAGATGCTTATTTTTCAAGTTTTCATTCAACAGATTTCTTTTCAAGTGGATAGTTTCATAGTTTTCCCTTATATTGTTGTTATTTCCCATTCCTGCCTGACAAACTTTTACACAGTAATCTGGGACTGAAACAGTTTTTTTCTTAGAAAAAAAATTAAAATTCATAAGCTACATACATCAGTAGGTATATGGTGATAGACGTGCAACCTTTGAAATTTTTCTTTGCTCTGCAAGATGGACTGGATGTTAAGTTGATGGGAATCCTTTGAACTTCAATTCTGAGAAACGCGCAGGCTAAAATCAGTTTCATGTGCGTTGCCAGCCCATCTTAGTAATAAATCTCCAGGATATGTGCTACTAACCTATGCCTAAGAGGGATGCCTAGGTAGCATTTCTTAATAGATTTCTGTGTATTTATCACCAGGTTTTTGTTTGCTTTTTTATCTTCTGGAATGAGTGTAATAACGTCAGTGTTACATTTCCATCCACCTGTTCCCGCTGAAAAGAACTTCTTTATCACTGACATTGCTGAAGTGTCTTTCCATTGCCAGTTAATTATTAGGCTTGTTTTATGCAGTAATTCAGAACAACGTGTGCTTATTAGAATGATGAAAAATTAGCCTTTCATTAAAATCGACTTCCTGCTTTTTTTAGGCTATTGACAGTATTCATCAAGTGGGAGTCTACTGCTTAGCACTCGTACCAGCAAACACACTTCCCAAGACGCCGCTGGGAGGAATACACCTGTCAGAAACCAAACAGCTCTTCTTGGAAGGATCGCTGCATCCTTGTAATGTGCTGATGTGTCCCCACACATGTGTAACTAACCTGCCTAAACCAAGGCAAAAACAACCAGGTAAGATGAGTGAAGGCAAAGGGACCATGACTTCATGCTGTGTGTTGTATGCATGTATTTTTGTACGTATGTATGTTTAGAGCAAAATCAAGTAACTGTTAACGCAGGTGAGAATTGGCTCAATCAGCAGCTCTTCCTGTTAAATATTCCCGGTGTGTTAAGGACATCATTGGTTTGGCAGAAGCTAGAAGTACCTTCACAAAGAGTGCAAGGAAAAATGCTCCAAAAACCTCAGTTCAGTAAAGGTGAAGACATTTTTATCACTCCACAAAGCACTGCTAAGACCACACCTGGAGTTCTTTGTAACTTCCTGGTCAGTCATTTTCAAAGAGGATGGACTGAGACCGAAACAGAGAAAGATAAAATCTTGGCTTATTTGAAGGCTGTTTGTAAAGAAGAAATAGAGGGGAAGAGGACTGTTGACACTAAGTAACAGTGTTGGAAGAAGACCAAATACTTAAAAACTGGTCATGAATAAATTAAACCTAAGAATGAGGATAAAGGTTTTTACCTGAGTAGGGAGATTCTGGATTATTCTTACAGCAGATATATTTGAAGGAAGACCCTAACTAGTTTTAAGATGGTTCTTCAGAAGTTCTATTGCACTTTATGAAGAATATTGGATGAAATGGTACAGCAAGGCACTGACTCAGGAGACCAAGAAAGCCCTTGTAGCCTGCTGTAGTCCAGTCGCTGGTTACTCATGCCCAGTGAATGAGCAAATTTTAGCAAATTTTAACTATGAATCCAATTGCAGATTTTAGTGCTCAGATTGATTTCAAGTATTTCTGGATCTATAGCCTCAGGCCTAAGACCTGAATTCAGCTACATAAAACTACGTGTTGGTTACTTTCCACTTTTTGAAAACCAGCTTGGAATATGAAGTAGTTTTACCCTCTGGATCTCGAGTATGGCGACTATCCATCATGAATTCAGTGCAAGTTTGCCAAAACCATCAGCTTGTTTCTTTATTTAAAACCTTTGGACAAATGTTTCCGAAATCAAAACCATAATCTCAGTTTGCAGATACCGGGAATGTCAGAGGTTAACAGTGACTTCCACTAACTTAACAAAAGCAATGAAGCCTTTAACTGCAGTGCTTACTTCGGTATTGCCTTGTTGCTGTTTTGCAAAGTAATCGCTGGATTAGGATCAGTGCAGTGGAGAGACTTACAGATGCATTATGTATACATTATATATCACTATGGTAAAAGCAATGCCAGGAACACAGAAACCAAAACTGATAGCGTCACATTCTCCCATTTTGCATAGTTGTGACACACCCAGAGGATATTGCTTTCATCTTTTTAAAGCAGAGTAGTCTGTAGATGTTGTTTATTGTACATTATCTGTTTACTTACACATCTCGTATTTTGACACACATACCACATACCATCACTGAGACGAGGCTTGGACATCACAGACTCGAAGTAAAGCCTGGTATCAATTGCAGTTGATCAGTAATCCATAATGGAGAAGCAGAAAAGAAATGTTAACATGAGCATAAATGGTATCTGTGAAACAGGTATTTTTCCCTAATGGCAGCAACAAAACATCAGTGAAATCCACCTCATGGAAAAGTGTCAGCTGTGACCTCTTCCTTTCTTTTAAAGTTAAATTATTTTTCTTCAGTCTCTACCTTGTGCTAAAGGGCTTGCATATACTTCATCATATGCACCATCTGCCTTTCTAATCCTTGTCACTTCATGTCTATAGCATCACAGAATTGCTAATACAGATGCAACTTAGCCCAGGTAACAGAAGAGAGTAATAGGAATATTGTCCCTGAAGCCTGGATATATCTCATCTGGTTTTAGGCACTTGAATGGACATGCCTAAATTAGGAGCTGAATTTTCCAAAGATTCCTTACGTCAAGGCAGACAGGATTTGTCTCTGGCTGTAGAGAGCCCATGATAAATGGGCTCCTTGGTTAGATATGTTTAGAGACGATGAATCCACGCCTGCATATCTTCCAGCTGCTTCTGGTCCATGAACCAAAGTGTGTATCAACAGAGGTGCGCTCAAGGTTTGGTGTTGTGGATAGCAATGAGGAAAATAGCATGCAATGCAAAAGAAATAAAAAGAATTTTTATCCACAAGTGAAGGATTTTTATTGCACTTAGTACATTTCTGATTTATTCTAGAAATTGGCCCTGCCTCTGTGATGGTGGGGAACTTGGTCTCTGGAAAAAGAATTGCACAGGCCAGTGGTAGAGATTTGGGGCAAATAGAAGATAATGATCAAGCCAGGAAGGTAAGCTAAACTTTTCTGATATGGCCTATATTTAGCTAGTTAGCATCAGGACACTTAGCAGTACATAGATTGTATTATTATTATTGCAGAATTTGTTGATTGCTTTTTTTAATTCACACTAAAATATTTCAGAACCCCCTTTACAGAGAAATATAAAATAAGCATGAGGGGGGATCACTGCATTTCATTTGTGTGGGGTTTTTTTTATAATTGTACACAGGACAACAGAACAAACATGGTGGAAAGTGTTAATGGGGCTTCTACCAGAAATCACCCTCTGTTATATATTTTTTACTAGTTCGAGTGGAGTCCAGGGAATTTTGTTTGCATGTATCATCCTGACCTTATTTGTTGTTATTTTGATCCTGTAAAATGAAGTTGAAATTCAGCTGTTTTGGGGACTTACGTGAGTAATTAAATTAGCAAGTTCTAAGCCATATAAATATTTATTTATTTATAGTAAGAAAAAGAGAGGAAGCTAAAGAATTAAAATTCTGCTTAAATTCAGAGATCAGTAAGAACTGGTTTATTGCTTTGAAAGTATATATAATAGTACATCATAATCCCAGCAGTGGCTTCAGTTCCACAGAGGCCGCTGCTACCGTGCAAAAGCACCTTGCTATAAATATGTGTGATGACAAGAGAATTAGTTCATGTTTACTGCACTGGGTATTGATGTAAAATGTAGCATATAAATAAGAAAGACATAGCTAAACTAGCAAAAATAGTTATCTGTTTTTTAAAGCCAAAAGGTTATTTAGTGTCATGACTATCACTCTCCTTTATTTTAGTTCCTCTTCCTCTCAGAAGTGTTACAGTGGAGAGCTCAGACCACTCCTGACCATGTGCTTTACACTCTACTCAACTGCAGGGTAAGAAGCTCAGACCATTACTCTGACAGGCTGCAGTATGGAAAATGGCACACTGGTATTTCAGCTGCACCTGCTTGTGCTATGGCTGAACATGACCTTTCTCTTTCTTTTCCCATTAATACTCAGCTGTTATATTTAATGTTCACTGAGGCAGAAGGGAAAAGAGAATAATCATTGCCAGTTGTCAAAATATAGATTGCTTTTGTATCAGACAGCATGCCTTACACATTTCTCATTTCTTTCTCCACATCCTGTATGTTGTGGGTGAGCTGACACTGCAAATCTATTTCAATACTGATCATTCCTATTCCGAACGGTAGTAGTTAATACTACTCACTGTCCTGATTTCCAGTTTGAAAAGCACAGGCTTGGCAAAATCAAAGCATTTTCCCTAAATAAAACAATGATTGTTGGGTTTGAGACTGGACCATCTGGGGGAGGTGTGAAAATGGGGAAGGGAGGTGAAGAGAAGAAGAGGTACATCCAGAATCCAACCAGGTCTGCAGAGGATCACTAATAAACCTCTCTGCATAGCCTACATGAGGTGCCAGCCTGGCACAACATTTCATTGCTTATCAGAAATGAATTAGTGCATGTCATGTGGTACAGAACTTGACTTTACTAAGAATGGGTGATTACAGACTTCCTAGATGATTGTAGATGACAAATCAATAATTCTCAAGATCACTGTAGAGAATGAAAGTGATTTCAAACCATCCCACCACAGTACATCTAGATAACATCTGTCAAAACTGGGTACCATACGTAGTGTGTGAGGTTCTCCAGGAGAGAAGGGGCCTGGAATAGTGCTATTCCCCTGGGCCACCTGGAGTAGCTGGTGTTGTCTCTGCCCATGTGGTCCCTACACAATTGGATGGGTTCTTAAACCTCCAGTAATTTGTGAACCTCTGTGAAATGACCACTTACTGTATTTACAGGATATGCCTCCCCAGCCCATATTACAGTGCTGGTACCAAAGTTCAGTTTGAGGCTACCAAGAAGTCATTAAATGACCTTTTTAAAATTTGGATTAATAGCTAATATTATGTGAATGTGTGCAACTTGACAGATAATAGTGAAGTAGTAATGTAGTTGTCTGTGGCAAAGTAGAAAACTTGAGAGGCAATGCTCTTTATAGATTCAATATTACACCATTAAAATAGTGCATTGTTCTGTCCTGTGAGTTAGGAGCAAAGATGCTGTGGGAAAGAGACAGTGATATGTACTGTCCCATCTCCTCCACACAGGCTGTTGCTTTTGAGCTTTAAATAAAGCCAGACTTCCCGTGCTGGCAGAAGGGTTCAAACAGTGGGAGGGAAGGACACAATGTGCAAAACAAGGATTAACAAAA
Organism: Gavia stellata; assembly: GCF_030936135.1. Classification (NCBI taxonomy): domain Eukaryota; kingdom Metazoa; phylum Chordata; class Aves; order Gaviiformes; family Gaviidae; genus Gavia; species Gavia stellata. Next base: position 11,871,181 of record NC_082599.1, on the reverse strand, counting down.
TAATTTATCATTCTGTAGAAGTGGAATATAGTTGAATTTTCAAATTCAGTTTCTCCACTACTCTCAGTGTGGAGTACCTTATCATATGAAATTTTTTTGAGAGATGTAATGCTTTATGGAGAGATTTAATGTTTTATGGAAAGGAGTGACAGGTTTGGTGGGGTTTAGCCTAGGCAAGTTTTATTACTCGGCTTGAATTTTAGCTCTGGTTTGTAACTTTTCCCTTTTTGTCTTCCTTGCACATTGTCTGTACTCTTTGTTCTAAAACATCCAGGCATCTTGCAGTGGATGACTAATAGAAATCCACTGAGATTAGTGTTTTCCTGTAACCCAAACTTTTTCGGAATTTGGAATATTTAAAAATTAGCACAGTGCATTGTTTTTAGTGTGTGTCATGAAGGATTGCAACACCTTTACATTGCAGGACACCTCGTATAAAAGACCCAAAGGGAATAGTTGCCTGGTGCTTGCCAATGATTCTTGTCCAACAACAGGATTCTCCTTCCCTGCACTTCATATAAACACTGTCTTTCCGCTGGTTCACATGCAGCAAGTGCCAAATGTCTTAAATGTAAACAAGTTTTGCACAAATTTATATGATTTGCAGCAATTCCCTTTCTGTGTTAGTGGGGCCTTTGCTTCTCAAGTATGTGGGGATGTAAAGTGTTCTTCTTCCCATGACTATGCAACAGGCAATTTCTTGAAAGAAGGAACAAAAAGATTAAGCACATTCCTACTGGCAGGTATACAGTGACAAGGACACCCAAACCTCAGGTCACTTTGGCTATATTTAGGGCTGGACAGATGGAAGCCATCTCTAGTCCAGCATCCATACAGTTGCATATGTCTTTAGAGGAAGCTTTCTTAGTGAAATGATCTCCACATTGTTCAGAAGACTGATTAAAATTGCCTAAAGTGCATTTCAGTAAGTGTGGTTGCTGAAGATGGTGAAGACAAATGCTAAGCCCTGACTTTGTCCTTTTTATTTTCAGTTAAGTTGTCCTCTTTGTTGACAGTTTATAATAGTAAATGCCAAGTGATACCTCGTAAAGTGCCACTACTTTCAGTGCTAGACCTTTATCAAACTGCTCTCTCCTCTCTGAAGCTTGTGGTCATTAAATACTGTGGTGGTGTGTGGGATGGTGATGGTGGATAGAAACCAGCAATCAGGCCACATGCTTGTTAAAATTGCCTTGTTAAAATAGAGTGTAAAGAATGTTTCTTTAAAACAGTAGACCTTCTTGCTTTCTCTCTTCTTAAGGATAGTGATACAATATTTTTGATTGCATTGCATTGCATTTTTGATTCATTGTTCTTTTTAAGTGTATATATATACTCTTACCTTCCTCCCCCCCCCCCACCACCATTTTTTCAGACTCCCTATTTTTAAGTGAACTTGGTGCTTGTGATAGGTGCCAGGTATATCATAGCAGCAGTGGAGACTGCAAGCCTCTTTTTCCAGAGGACAGGTGCACAAGCAGAGGTGCTGCCCTGTCCCTTTATCGCAGCCCAGACCTGGCCAGACCAGCTCTAGGCGCAGTCAGTCTGTCCTGCATGTTCATTTTTAGACCTCTCTTCTGAGGTGTCAGCTGTGGTAGTGAATTTTGTGATACAGGTGCATATATTTCTATAAATGTGCATTTGTGTGTGTGCATATATACACACACATATATATATATATTTAGGAAATGCAAGAACCATAACACTCAGGCGATTTAAAACACTATATCTGTTTGATAATTTTGGGTCAGTGCTGTTTGAAGTGCTTCAAAAAGCCAAACTGTAGCATATTGTCACTTCCCCTTTTTTTTTTCGTGCTGACCAGAGCTACTCAAATTCAACAAATGCCTTTCTTCTCTATTTCATTTATATGCATGTGCTTAGCTTTTGTTCCAGACTAATTCTTTTCCCTATCACAAAGTATTGTTTTCTCCTGTGTCTTTTGTCTTTTGTCTTTTAAAGTATTTCTGCTGTGCCGTTTGGCTTCACTCCAGCGTGCAGACAACAAATGCAATTTTCAAGATTGCTCTCCACAGATTCTGCAGATTGCTGCAGAGACCATAAAGGCACTTTCCTGGCTGCAGCAGGAATGCTGTCTGTGTAGCAAGGGAAGTACAGGTTATGTGGGCAGGATATTAGCATACTACTGTAATCCCTTGGTTAGAGCAAAACCACTGTTGAGGGCAGAAGGTACAGAGAAAGGAACAGAGAACGTTCCTCTGCTTTACAAACATCTTTTTTCCTTCCAACTACAGTTTGGTATAAGGCTGAAGGTTTCTGTATTTAAGTTCATTGCATGACATATTGTGGCTGCAGCTCATCCAGTAACTTCGAAGGTACAGAGGAAAATAGAATTTCAGCACATTGCATTATCTTCTGTGACATTTATCTTTCTTCCTGTGCAGGGAACAATAGCCAACTCGCTAACATGTGTCCAGCTACATAAACGAGCTGAGAAGATAGCTGTCATGTTGATGGAAAGGGGACATTTACAAGATGGAGACCATGTGGCTTTGGTTTACCCACCAGGTAACGAACTGCCGTGTTTGGTACCTTGGTAGTCCCAAAAGTTTATCAAGATTGTTTAGAACGGTGCCATATTGGTGATGTTACCAACCTGTAAACCATGTTAATTGGCAAAACACAAAATATTTGCCTTATGTACATTTCTTTGAACTTAGCTGAACATATTTAAAAGAATTTCTCTTAGTGTATGCGCATAGACATTATTTCTTTGGGTTCAGATTGCGATTAACCTGTGTTTTTAAAACCTGTCTCTTACAAGCAGTCAAATTTAATTACTGCTTTTCTTCTAATTTGCTGGAAATACACTATTTTATGGCACACAGTTCTGCTAAAATACTCCATCTGCTGAGTGTTCTTAGATTGACCTGTTGAATTCCCTCTTGGAAGTGCTGTGTTTCATGAGGGTAAAGCAGCAATACTTAGGAAGTAATCCATGTTTTTTTAGAGTAGAAATATGATGAATAAATAGCAGATGATTAAGAAATACCAAATTATAATCACTGTTTTCTCTATACATCTTTAACCTAGACAGCTCTCTGTGGCTTGGATTTTCATCCTTTGATATAAGGGCTTTTAAGCTTGTGTTAACCAGTACCATGTCTGACATTTTCTTGAAATTATTTCTGATCTAGTGCTAGTCTTTTATCTTTAACATTTCATGTCTGTTGGTGAAATAAACAGTCTGATTTAAGGTCTGTATTGTGATATTTGGTTTGTAAGGGCTGCAAGATACTGCTTAAATTTTTATAGTTTATAGGAATAATTTGTCAACGGTTAATATGAGAAAACCTTTTCCTCAAAAGAAGGCTAGTATTGTAAACTTAAGTTTTTATTTTCTGTATTTCACTTCCCATGAATAAAGCATTTTATTGAAGGAACAATAACCTACCAGTACTGCAGATCATTTTGCACTGAAAGAATAAAACAGCCCCCATTGTTGTCTTATCACAGCCTGTGTACAGCACCAGGGAGCTATCAAACAACAGCATTCAAGGGATCTTTGTGCTGTTGTCTGTTCAGCCTCCTTAGATAGCCTGAAGTGTGCTGTCCACAATCTGTCACCTTATTTTATGATAGAAGCAGGACTTCAAAATCATGGTTCCCTTTTGTACTGTAAAATTTCAGGTAGGTAAGTCAAAGCTGCATAGCTGAGGTTAAAAATTACATGAGAAAGACAGTATTTAATGAAACCTCCAGATGTTTTTTCTGCAGCTGATAGGAACAGGCATCATCCTACTTCATCCTTTTGCTGGGGCACCCCTCTTCTTCTAGGCTCTCATTTGTCTATAAATGTAAATTTAGGAAGATAATTAAGCTGTAGAAATCAGTCTTTTTAACAGGTTACTTCCTGAAAAGTGGAGTTCACCTAAATGATGATATCTGGCTGCAGCTTTGTGTGTCGCCTTTGGTTTTTCGTGCTCAGAAGATCAGTACGATTGAAAAGAATCAGTGAAGCTGAACAAATACTGACAAGGGGCTGAAAAAGAAGTCTGTTAAAGGGCTTAGTCGCTCATTTAACCTTCTGAGTTGAGTTCCAAGTAATATTTATGCTGACATAGGTGTCTGTGATTAAATTATTTGATTTTCAGGGGAGGATTTTTGTTTTGTTCTTCATGCAGGAATAGACCTGATTGCCGCATTTTACGGATGCCTGTACGCAGGCTGTGTGCCAATAACAGTTCGACCTCCACATCCCCAGAACATAGCTACCACGTTACCTACAGTGAAGATGATTGTGGAGGTGAGCAGACACCTGAAAGTGCACAAGTAGATTAAATGGGTGATGGATTTGCATAGTCTTTAAGAGTGGTAACTTAAGTGAGTGGTGGTTTAGGTTGAAGAGTTGTATTTCTTCCGAAGATTCAGGACTTCATTGTGTTGCAGAGTCAACACTGCTTGACAGCACACAACCTTCTGACTTCCGCTGTCACATTTTGCCACAGTTATGCTACTCCTTTCAAGAAATATATTTGAAGTTCTCTCTATTTAGCTATGTGCCAAGAATGGTAGGATTCCTCACCTGGCAATGCTACCCTGACTATTGAGAAAAATCCCAGCTTGACCTGATGGTGATTTGTGCTCAGCTCTGTATATCTAATTGTTTTGCAGTTTGAAACAGTTTCAAAGTTCTGTTGTGAAGATGTTGGTCAGTATTTTGTTTCATCCAGAGAAGTGTTACTCAGACTTTTTCATTCAGTGCTTTCTTTTGGTATTTTGGCTTTATCTAATAATGTTTAGTCTTTGTTGCATATAAATAACTGCATTGTGCTTGTTACTGAGGGAAATAAAATGGTTTCAAAGAAACCTTTTACATCTGGCAGTTACTAATCTATTGAACAGAATTCTGAGTCTCTGAAAAAACAAGTTGAAACAAATGTGATTATAACACTTCTAATTAATGTTGATATTTTCAAGTAATAAATCCTAGAGATATAATTTGTGGCTTTCCTTATGGGATCAGATGCCACAAAGTATCAGTGGAGGTATGAGAAATTGTCCTGTTGTCTTCAGTGTTCTCATTACTTAATATTTTTGCACTCACATTTTTTAAACATCAGTTGTTACAATTATAGAAGTGATGTAAAATGTGTTACTTTGTTTTTCTGTTGATGTTTAATAGCCAGACTAGATCTGTTTAGCTTCATGATGAAAAACTAGGACAGGTCTAAGCTGACTTGTAATCAATTTGTCCCTTTAATAGACTAACTTTAAATAAAATGTTGAAATGTATTAGCCATATTTATGCCAGTTTGCCTTAAAAGCCTCTCAGTTCTGTTTTACACAAGATGTTCTTTCACTTTCGAGAGGGATAACCTTGTAGAAATTAAAATATTGAGGCTGTTCCTTCATTGCCAATGCAGTCATACGAATTTCCTGGTGTTATGGGGTCAAAGCCTGCTCTGACACGCTATATGTCTACACAGCACCTTTTAAAGTCAGTAAGAATGACCTCTGAGCAAAATTTGGCCTTCATAATTGTGTTTTGGTGATGAACTGGTAGCAGTAAAATATAACTGAACATTATTGAGCCCCATCTCAAGCAGTTGCTAACCTGTAGCTAAGATGTCTTCTTTCTCCTTGCCATCATCCCTACCTGTTTACCTCCGACTTGCTATTCTTCAGGCATGGACATTCTCCTGATCTTCCAGATAATATAATTCCTGAGAGAGCTAGTAACCACCAACTCTTGAAATTCCTTTTGTTTTATGGCTATATCCCAAATCAAGATTTTCATAGATTGAGATTAGCTATGTAAGAATTACCTTGCCTTGCCATGACAGTGACATGATTGGATTGAGGGATGCTGCAATGGCTTCATTTGTCTTCACATTTAGCCTGAAATATTTAGATTGTCCATACAGGGAAATCATGGGGTTAGAGGAAGTAAGTAGAGCTTGGGTCAGTGCTTGTATACTCCTAATTTCCTCATGTGCTCTACAAAGTTAACCTAGAAAGTTGACCTCCATGAGATTACTGTCCACAGAAGCTGATCTCTTCTGCTCAGTGATAAAATTTAGTGTACATATGGTTACTGATTTCCTTAGCGTGAACATTGGAAATTCAGTATGCAATGAAATGTTTCAGATTCCCTAAAGAAAAAAATACTCTTAGCAATATTTGCACGGATTCTCAAAGTTTGGGGAAAAGAAGAATGATGCTGCCCTTTCAGTTTTTCCTCTCTACTATCTTCAGTGATTAACAGTGTTCATATTTATGTTTGTCTGAATATTTCCTTAAATATATTAATTCTTACAATCAGTTAGAAATATTCTTGTATTTGCTACTTATGAATTTTTAAAAATAGAAAACTAAAAGGAGAATACCTTCAGCATGTGTCATCTAAAATTCAGTGCAGATGGTATTTGCAGTAAACTCACCATTTCATTTCTTAGTGCCACCTGCACAGTTTCTGCACTAGCTCTGGTCTAGAGCTACTTTTGCTGATATCAGAAGAGTTCCCAGTAGTTTATCACTAGCACAGGAATTGGAAATACATGGCTAACATAAAATTGACTTATTCATATAAATGTCAGACTAGGTTTTGGTTTATGTGAAAATATTGTTCATAAACCAAGATATATTACCATGACATAGGACATATTTTGGTCACAGTCTTCTGTACTGGCATTATGGGTTGATAACTGATATAATGTGTTGGAAAAGTCACATTCTCACTATTAAGGTGGAAAAGTCACATTCTCACTATTAAGGTGCCTTTAGGTTCATTACAACACTCTTCCTAAAGTACAATTTTCATGTAATTTGTAAAACCCACAAGACTTTGTCTGCTTTGTGAGCTGCATTTTTTGTGCATCTTTCCACCTCCTGATTGGAAAACATAAGACTAATAAACGTGTGTCCTGTTCTGGCAGAAAATAAATCATGGTCTTGCTTATTTTCTTGGGAGAATTGATCAGTATCCCATTGCGTTATTATTTCTTTCTTAAATTCCTAGGTGAGCCGCTCTGCCTGCTTAATGACTACACAATTAATATGTAAATTGTTACGGTCGCGAGAGGCGGCGGCAGCAGTGGATGTCAGAACATGGCCTCCGGTACTAGACACAGGTGAGTACTAAGGCTAGGGGACCTCTGTGTCCTCTTTTATCATTATATTGGTCAAGCACTCAGAGGTCTATCTGTCATGGGAGTAAGATACTCACATTTTCTTTCTCTATTTTCACTAGACGATTTGCCAAAGAAGCGGCCTGCACAGATCTACAAACCTTCTAACCCTGAAACGCTTGCTTACCTTGACTTCAGTGTCTCCACAACTGGCATGCTAGCAGGGGTAAAGGTAGGGACTTCTTGTTAAAGCTGCCATTTCTGCTATCACGCCTGGCTGGCAGGTGGTACGTTGCTCCTGATTTGTAACTCCTCTTGATTTGTGGTAATAGATACTGAATTGCTTCCTCCCTTGCAGTCATTATTTGATTCCATTAACATTAAATTTGTTTTTCTGTACTCACTATGGTACTGTGTGTAGCGAGTTTAGCCCCTCTCCTCCTCCTCAGACTAAAAATTTCATTCTGATACCCCTGCACATAGCCCACTAGCTTGTCTGCCGGAAGCATTCTTCAACTGACGCATCTATTATTCCCATTTTATGAAGGAAATGAGACTCAGCCGTCCTTTTTCTACTTGTTCCAGTGCCCATTCATTGTTTCCTCCTTATTGCAACTCAACTACTGGACATTGGTTTTTAATAGTCTCTTCTTCATGCAATTAAGTGAACTGCTGATGTCTCTGGTATATTCACCTGGTACAGTACTAGAGTAAGCAGCAAAAAATTCATTGATGGATTCGTTTGATAAGCTCAGGCATCTTGAGCTCTTTAAATCTCTGTTCTGCCATTTTCTCCAACCTTCTAGCCACAATTGATCAAAGCCGTTTTACCTAGCTGCTGACTTATGTATTATTCCAGTGTTGGTTTCACCAACGTGCAAGCAGAGGTAAAATCACTGTCTTATTTTTACCTATTACTTCCTTACTACTATCTGTTGCATATCCAAGGATTATGATTACTTCAGCAATCTCTGCTGACGTATCACACTTACAGCCTGTATTGAATTCCTCATATTCTTTGGCGTCATCCATCTGTTTTCAGAAGCTGTCAGCATACTTTATAAACAAAGAAAGCATCATTTTCCCAGTTCTCAGATGGAGAATTTGAAGCACAGAGCGGTGAAGTGACCAGCCCAAGGTTGACTGACGGTTAAATGGCTGAGCTGGCCGATGGTCACATATTGGACAATCCTGGAAGATTCATTTCATCTAACTTTAAATAGCTACAATGCCTACAGATGTGGACTAGTCATTGGGCTCCTCAGTAATCAACAGAGAGAAGCAAGGACTTTTAGGGTGTAATTTATCTGACTTACCTGAAACGTCTGTTTTTGAGTGGGGTGAATGTCACATAAGTCTTCATTTCTTCTAAAGGGAGCCTTAAATGATTGTTTCAGATGCAGTCATCCATATTAAAGCAGGTCTGAATTCCACCTTATCAGATTTGCGGAAATTACTACTAACTATTGAAAGTCAGTATTTGGAGAGCTTCAAAGAGAGTCAAAGGCAGAGCAAGTCAACGAGCCTTTTCTTAATGTGGCTAAACGGAAATCCAGATGAATCTGTAGCTTCTGATATCTGGGTCACAAAGCCTCCAGATCACTGACTCAGCAGGTTTATGTAAACAGTTACCCTCTACTAGATCATCACTAGTGATTAATTAGTTATAAAAGGATCATAAGAGGCCACAAGGCTTATATTCATAATGCAGTGGTGCTAAATTAAAAAAAATGCTGAACAACTTGTGTGGCTTCTGAAAAGTTGATAAGTGTTTTGTAATCACTTTGGAAGTAGTAGATTCCACTTACATTTACTCTCAACTTTTTCAATAGCTTGCACCCAGTACGGTGTAAAAATGCACAGAATAACAGCAGTTGTAGACTATAGAGTTCAGTTTAATCCTGTGTGAAACAGTGGTCTTGATTCAGCTAGAGTAGAATTAATCTCTGCAAACTGCAGATGATCACCGTGTGGACAGCTGTTTTGAGCTGGTCCTTTTGCATCACTTGGAACATGTCCAGCTTCAGTTACAGCTCTCATTGGCAATGGAGAAAAAGTCACTTCTGGAGCTTTATTCCCCTATTTACCTTAAGATGAAAGAAATTTTACCTTCCAAGTGTCTGTTCCCCTCCACTGACTCTAACAGTATATAAGGCAACTAGCTCAGTATGTGGCAGAGATCAAAGGTTAGATGAGTTAAATCCTATCCAGGCTGTAGTTCTAACATGGGTATCTTTCTTGTTATTAACAGAGAGGACAAAGATTAAAAGATGTAATTCTGTTCCCACTGTAGCTAGAACTTCTAAGCCAGGATGGGTGAGCGTGAGAAACATCCTAACGCTAGGAAACAAAATCAGAAGAATTTCCTTTTGATCAGGTTTTTTGTTTCTACTTTCTGCTTGTTTTATCTCTGAGAGCTTTGTTACCAAGATTTTAAGAGCCTGTTTCTCAGTTAGGAGCTGGATAACATGAAGACGTTTTACAGAACCTTTACTAAGTTTATTGGGGATCTTTATCACTGAGTGATTAGGTCCTTAGTACCATTTTGCGTGAAAAATCCTCTTCAATTTAAAAAGTGCATTGGCATTTTTTATTTATTGTATTAAGAAATATGTACTTAGAAATATGTTACTGATGACCAACAAAATACTTCATTCAGATCCTGCAGTCATTCATTCCTTTATTCTCCCAGAAAGTTTAGCTTGTTATCATTAGCTTTGCATACAGCTTGGAGCAGATCTTTAAACCACTCACAGCTTTCTCCCTAAGTCACTTCAAACTTATCATTCATTCTGTCTCCCCTCCCCTTTCACGGTTATTCGGATGCCCTCTTGAAGGAAGATTATGGTTTCTTAGATATAAATTACATGTGTGTTTACACTAAGCACAAAGTCAATATTTATTTGTTTTCTTTATCCCGTAATTGATTTAAGCACTTGACGCAGTTTGGGAATGAGCTTCCGAATGACACAGTTGATCATTTTAATTACTTTGCTGTTGTCTTTCAGATGTCTCATGCAGCCACTAGTGCCTTTTGTCGTTCTATTAAGCTGCAGTGTGAGCTTTATCCCTCCCGAGAAGTCGCTATCTGCTTGGACCCCTACTGTGGACTTGGGTTTGTCCTCTGGTGCCTCTGCAGGTGAGGTTTCTTCTCAACCTTTTGAAATACCATTTCCATTGTACTATAACACAACAAACCAGACGATGTGAGTGATAAAATGATGGGAAGAACAGACAATACCTCTGGGACTGACGTAGGCAATTGGACTTGCTGGAAGCTATGTGGAGAGTGCTGTGCAGAGAATATGCTTTGTTTGAGCGGGGCATGGCCGTAGGCATTTAGGCTTACGAGTGCAGAGCATCAACACGGCTGCTGATTGACTTCCTGCTGGTTTACTGCTGTCTTCACAGAGTCTGGCTAGTTGTATTTGATGAAGGCAGAGCTCTACCAATATTACCTTAAGGAAGTGATTTCTTGGTGTCCTCTTTGTCATTCTCGAATACGAAAGCATGAGTAGCTATCAGGGACTTCCTCATTTGTGGGACTTATGGATGTGATTTTTGCAGAGACATGGAAGTGTGTTTTCTTGCAGAAGGATACTTCTATGGCAGTAGCAAAGCTATCAGAAAAAAACATTTCTAGTGAAATGCGAATCAGCTTTTTTTGTTAATAAGAAATTTAGAAATTTAGCAATTCTGTCAATCTCTATACCCCAGGGAAGTTACAGTTCAGCCCTGAAAGCAGTTCCATTGATTTTTTTCTTTTTTTTTTTTTTTTTTTTTAAAGTTAGCTGGGTTGATGCAGAGGCAAAGGGAAAGAGCTATGGGAGGGTTAATGGAGCACGTTTTTATGAAGACATCTTGTAGTCACAGTAGTCCGACATCTTTGCTCCCTCCATAGAAAGTTCTTTGGTGTTAGTAGTACTGCTATTTTCAGTTGCTGAAATGAAGATAATCTAGGGCACTAAAAATACTCTGGATAAACTTTTTACCAATTTACTAAATACCTGAAGGAAGCATTATTTGATAACAACTGCAGCAATTTGTTTTCAGCAAGTATTGTTTATTTAAAAGTAGGCTATTGGCCTGTTTTGTTGCCCTTTTAAAATAGTTGTTATTAAATACTAAATGAGCCAAAGATTAACAGTATTATCTTATTCATTCTTGATCAGTCTTTCTTGATTTAAACTATACTTGCCCTAATATTATTTCAGATTTTACATAGGGATTAGAGATTTCTTTGTTTTGAAAAATCTTTTTTTTCCAATGTCTTATTTCCCCAACACACAAAAAAAAAGTAGAGTCTGCAAAAAACTCAGAAAACCTTTCAAAAATTTTGAGATTTTAATTTAAACACTCTGTTTAAGTTAAATTTTTAAACTGTTGAGTTTTTTAATTCATTTGAGTATTTCTTATATAGACTTATGTGTTCCAGCATGCCCTGATGTCAACACTGTTAGGCCTTCGCTCTGCTGGGGGCTAAGCCAGATCTGCCATGGTGCATTCAGTCAGACCAGGGAAGGACTGTACAACACCATAGGAGAGTTCAGCTAAGGAGTGTATTATTATATGGGATAATGCTGGGACATGGAGCGTCCAAGAATAACTTCTATGCAACATGATAGCGCCATAAAATACAGATAAATGTTGACCTGTCCAAAACCCAAGTAATTTGTGGTGCCCATGACTCTCCTGAATACAGAAATTTTTGTTTCTTCCAGAACCGTATTTGCAACAAATAAGCATTTGCTGCCCTTAGGTCCTTCCCAATGCTGATAGTATTCAGCCTTTTAGGAGGAGAAGATTGTTTATGTCTGGCAAGTGAGTACGGCAGCAAACCTTTGGGAGAAAGCAGTCAAGGTCTGTGCCCCTCTGTAGCTTACGGAAGGAAAAGAAAATTTTATACCATTTTCAAAGAAGAGAAAAGAAACAAGGGAGTTGAAGGAACTGAGATCAGGCCAGCAACACTCTAATCTTATGAACCATCGTGTCAATCTCTTCTTTGCCACTGATCTCCTGTTCCTATAAAAACAGAAAAAATGCAGACTGCCTGAATTGCGACCGTCATTTAGAGAAAGCTGACATCAGATACAGCTTCATTAATTCCACTTACAAACTTAATTTCCATTTCATTACTATTTTAGAAATGAGTATTACTTGATGTGATAGCAAAAAATACATCCTGGAGGTTATTAGACTCTTACTTTTCGTAACTTAAAGCTTTGCAACTTTGCATTTTACTCTTTGTAGTTCAGCATACCAAAATCCTCCCCAACATTTTACAGCCCAGATTTCTACCTCAGAGGATTCTACTGTAAAGTTATGATTGTTTGTCACCACTCCCATTAATTAAATTAATACTTCTAATGGCATATGGAAATGAAGTTAGATCGTCAATTTTTGATCAGCTAGGGGGTTTTGAGAATTAAAGAGGAACTCTTCGTTTTAGGAGCCCAGCAGGAAGAGAAAGCAACCTCCTGTGCTGGGTGCAGTTAAAATGACAAGTACTTTTGAATCCCTTTATTAACTAGACCAAAGGAGGCATTGACTAAGGAATGAAAGAAAAACTAACCTTTTATCCCCGTTGTAGGTGCTTAGACGTTGTGCTGGCCTGCTCCACTACGGTGCCCCAGAATGCCCCATTCTGTGAGGTCAAAGCTACTTAGGAAAGCTGCTGGAGCATGGAGCCAGCCCTTTGGTAAGTTTGGAATATATTGCATAGTTTTGCAAAGTTTTTATTTTTAAAAAATTTATTATTTTATGGCCTAAGGGTATAAAATAATAAAGAAAAGAAACCTTGCAAAGCAGAGCAATACCTTTAAAAAGAAAACGGAATTTACCACGTTCCCTCTAAACTGGCTGCATGCTCCAGCAGGGTTTCCTTGGAACCTTTGTCATTGAACAGCACGTCCTGGGTGTGGTGGCAGTCATCAGCCCCATCTGAGTTCACAACCCCCAAACTTCCTAATTTTAACAGGTTCTTACTAATGACTCAATAAAAGAATACATTATTTTTGTGTTTTTCTCTTTAATAATCTCATTTATCCATTCTGAGAGGGAGATACTAGTGTTCTTAGTATTTTGACTTGCGTTGCATTACATTTTAAAATCTATTAACATTCTTTAAAAGAAAAAAAAATTAGAAGTGTCCTCCAATTTAAAAAAAAATCAATACTAAATCCCTTTGTTCAAAAATGCGTCCTGAAATTAAGATGTCCCTATCTTAATGCTGCTCACTGTGGGGCAGAACAGAGCAGTCTGCAGTTCGTTAGTGAGGATTGACTTAATTCATACTTGCTGAGTGATGATGAGTAAGAATCTTCCCTCCATTTTAGCCCAGCTAAGCCAACCCATATTGCAGTTTTACTGCTGGAAGATAGAATTGTCCTTCCTGAAATTAAAAGGAAGTACAATAATAATTTGAAAATAATTATATATATTCTCAGAAACTGAGACTGTAATAGTGCAAGTCACTAAGACTCAAACTGAACCAGAGGAGCTAAATTTTCCAGTCCACAGTGGCCACGTAATAAATAGCATGAATGCTGTAAAATGGTCCTGGGAAGGCTTTCCAGGTAAGGTGCAGTGAAGTGGCTTTCTCCTGTCCTGCTCCTGCTGTCTCTGTCCCATGGCCACAAGCTGAAGTCCCCAGTGATGCTGCTGGGTAGCTTCCGCAGCAAGAGACTGCAAGGTTTCTTGTTAAACGAACAGGTGGAAATGTGCAAGAAGTAAGCAAGGAATTGCGGCATTAACATGAGAATTGCATTTTAGAAAATTTTAGTGTGCTAGGACTCATTAATTATTGTCAGGTTTTTTAGGCTAACTTGAAGATATCTGGCAGGCATGAGCATTTCATCCAATTTCCAGCCCATTTATAGCAAATTAAAGGCAAGACTGCATAAAGAAACCTAAATGCCACATCAGAAAAGGATAATTCTTATGTGGGAAATGAAGGATATGAACATAACCACCTCTCATGTCTTTTGCAAAGTGCGTAACTGGGGCAGGAGGAATGTAAAGGTGCGTCTGCCCACACACTGCCCTGTGCCCATTTCCCGTGGAGTCTTTAGCCAGTGGCAATTTTTGGAAGAGGCAGTTTGCATTTCTTCCACACTACAATAGGTCTGTTAAACCTGCCTCAAGTCTAGAAGGTTCAAGGGCAGCTGAAAGCCCTGAGTTACCTTGATATGCGAATTCTGTGATGCGTTGATGAACTCCACCGGCTCTGTAGACCTGCCTGTACATGGGGGAGTAACTGGGGCCGGAGAGGTGGTGCTGAAGCCTGAGCAATGCATTATAAATGCAAACTGTGCTGTAATAAACGGAGCCGGATGCATTTAGCCTCTCCCTGCCTTAGGATGTCTCTACTGCCAATGCTGACAGAAATGACATTTCTGTCTGCATCCTCCAGTTAACCTCAGGCTGTGTGTTCTCTGTGCAGGGTAAGATGGACATCTCTCTTTTTTCTTCAATACAAAATAGAAACAGCGGCCAAATTTTTAAAACTTGCTCATCTGCTTCAAGTGTTTAGATGAAGGGACTTGGTGTTGAAATGGCCCTGAGCACTCCAACTTCCACCAAGTGTGATTCCCGCTCCTGGTGCTGCTGGGTGATGTGTTTGTGCTCAGGAGCAGTCAACAACACACTTCCCAATGAGAATTTACACATCAGTTCAGAAGCGAGCAGCAACGCTCGTGTTAGAGCCATGTTAGAAAGCTTCTCTTGTGAGGCTCAAAGATTGCTGAAACACGTCTCTGAAAGGGGGAGGTTAAAGCCTTTTGAAGACATGCCAGTAACAAGAAGTTCGAGTTAACCTCTGGCTCTGATTCGGGGCAGACAGCACTGTCCCAGCAGGTGCTGCAGGCACTACAGGAACAAAATACTGGCCTTTCAGCGTTAACCAAAGACTTACGGGTATCTGATTGGGGTACCAACACCAGAGCTTGAGTTAAAGCAGAGTGCTGGGTTATGGCACTGCTCTCAACAGCTCCCAGTACTCTGATGTGGAAGTTGTAAAGACTGGACCCATTCTCAGTACCAGAAGCCTGTCAAGATTTATGGGTGAGATCTTTTCCTTTCTGGGAAAATCTGCGTGCCCTACGCAATTATGCCTTTTGCTGTACATTAGTTAAACTTCTTTGTGAGATATCTCTGTCACTCCAGTACTGTTTGTGTATCTGCCTACCCCGTGCAGTCATGCTGTTAGTGCACTGTATGGCAGCTGGGCATCTTTGGACTCTGCAGGTGGTGTGAGGTTCTTTACTTGTTCTCCAAAAGCCCCTTTTTTGTGCACATAGTGGGTCTGCAGGAGAACTGAAGATGTAGTTTTGCCCCAAGACCTGTGAAGCCTAGGTAAGGCATACGCCCAAACACTCTCCTCTGTGGCCTGTACCGTCCTTCCTACAAGCTCTGGTCCAGATGATTGTGAAGGCTTTTGCTCAGTCCTGTTCAGGTTCTCTCAGCATGCAGACTCTTTTCACAGGTTTTGAATTATGGGCACGGCAACTCAATTATTTCAGGCTCTACCAAATGCCCAATTCCCATACCTGTCCCTCATCACCAAATGCCAAATATCATCTGTAGAAATGCAGAAGCTAAATGCATATACTTAGAAGACTCAGCAGTGCCTACCTGCCTCCTGCAGTGAAGTGGGAAAGCAGCCCATATCACCTGAGGACACCAGAAGTAAGAGCAACGGCAGGTCAGTAGCCTGCCAGAACGCAATTGCACATTGCAGTTGCCATTTGTCAGCATTTATTGCCCTGATGAAATTTCTGGAACTATAATAAAACCTCAGACTTTGCTGTTAATCTGCCTCAGCACAACATGGGGTAAATCTTTGATTCAGTGGAACAATTAATTGCCAAGATGTCCTTCCAGGCATCTCCGCATGCTGCCAAAACAGCCTGCCAGGCAGTGGAACCGGTGTTGTGATCAGAGGGGGCCGTCATACCAAAATACATCCTGGTGCATTTAACTGGAGTATTCCTGTCCTTGGGCAGCCCTTGCTTACTGCAGGCACACAAGGCTCTTCACTTACTGCCAAAATCCAAGGCTTTGTCCACCACGTGAATATTTTTTCCCCCGGATTGCTTTGCAGTCCCCCGAAGGAAGACAGCATTTCTAAAAGGTGATCTCCCACCTCAGCTACCACTGCATTTCACTCTGCGTCTGCATCCCAGAAGTCATTGTGACAAGATGATTCAGGGATGCTGTGTAGTCACTCTCCTTTTTTGTCTTCTTTTTTGCCTACTCCTTTTGCATTTTCTAAAAATGGTGGAGTCTGATAAACATAGTCTCTGCACTTCTGCACTGTGTCTAATCCTGTTATAAGACTTCTATCAGGGGACGGAGTTACTTTTGTGACAACAGATTTCTACAGCAGTGGAAGAAACAATCTTGCTTCAGTTCCTTCCCAGTATTTATATAACTAAATTCTTGTGCCTACTCCAATATATCACATACTGTTGCAATTTCGGAACAGTAATTTTAGCTTCTACAATTTATATTTAAACCCCGAACTTTTCCTAATATCCCATCTGATCCCCCTGATGCCACAGTGTTCACCACGATTTTGTTGCTGCCAGCATGAGAATAGCAAAGTTGACAGCTTAACCATGGCTTGATGGCTGTCGTGTTTCAAGGTGAGATGGAACTGTCTATTCGTTTAGTACCTCAGTTTCAAGATTAACTCTAGCTATCTAGAATGTACCAATGTACCACGTCTAGATGTGCATACCAAACATCTCTACCATACCTAGAATTACATGGAGGCAGCATTGACAGAACTTCCTATAGGTTTGGGACTATATTTAGCTTTATCCAGCATCTCCAAAGCAGCCTTCCACAAGTGCAGTCTGTTCAAGTGCATGGTCCTCTGCTTGGTTGTTGGCATCCATACTAAGCAAACACCTTCTAAAATCTCACAGGGATTTGAAACCACTGGAGTGGTTTCCCGAGCTATACAAGGGAGTACCTTTTTTTTTCTCAGCTTCTCTCCATCAAAACATTGGTGACAGCTTCTCAGGGGTTAACATGGAAATATAAAGTCTGCAAATTTGCCAGGATATGTGGCTACCAGGAACATTTTGTTGCTTGGAGTGATTCACAGAACCTGCATAATATTTCTGAGATGGATTCAGGGAGGTGAGCCAAGTTATGACTGACATCGTGGTGGCCAGGTGCTGCAAAAACCACTTCAGCTGGGAAACTGGCACATTCACCCCAGAAATACGTCTTTGTAGTTCTTCTAGCTCCACCAACTGCTCTAGCAAATCAAATGATATGCATGGGATATTAAACCACAGCTCAGTAGGCAAAGCCTGTGTTGGTCATCCAGTTTCCAGGCATGGTATCATCTTTACGTACTATAGGCAGGAGCAGCACATGCCTGAGGTTCTGCTCCACAGAAAATTTCCTTCCTGCCAGGTATTTCCTGCTGCTCTGCAGTTTAATTCTGAACTCCTCAGTACTTCTGAGGCATTAGAAAACTCAGAAAAGGTACTAGCAACATCTTCATTTATTTCTGTCTAATCAGAGTGATTTTTTTAGTCAAAGTCTGATCATAAGAGTGTTTGTTTCCCTCAATCTGGAGAAGATGAGGTTGTTTTGCATCCAAATCCTCATGCTTTGCTGCATGGCTGTTGGTGGGAGGTTAAGAGCAAACAAAAGTATCTTTCTTATTTGTCCAGCATAAGTTGATCAAGAGAGGGAGACAGTTAACCCCCAATCGTTAGTGTTGCTGAGGGGGAAAAGATGTCTTTGGTGTAAATTTGTATTCCCAAATTCCACCATTTTGGACTATTTCCTGGTAAAGTGCACTTCAAATCAATTTTCTGTTCTTCTATTGAAAGCAATGCAGCTTTTTCCTCCCTTACTACTGTGGAGTTTGTGTGGGTGGTTTTCAGTACAGGGATAAAGTTTGGGATGTTCTGCCCAGTTGAGTAAGTGGTACTTAAGGGATCTTAATGTGGTTCTGAGTAATAATTCTCCCACGTCTGACCCCCTGGCAGCTTGTTTATTATTGTGCAGGCTTTTTTTTCTTCTGATATTGGTTGCATCAGCTAGAGGAGGACAGGGACAGGGGGAAGGGTTTGATGCTGAATCTCTGTATACCATATTTGTACAGGTCGGAGCCCATCCCAGGTTCATACTCGAGTGGTTACAGCTTCCTGTTTCTAAGAATTATTTAGTTACCAGACAGATCACACACCTCGACTGTTCGTTGTGCCCTAACCTTAAATTTGCAAAGACCTAAGACCTTTTGGTCTTCTCTAAAAAAATTAATAGAATTGGCTGAGAAAGAAAGGGTGAAGTAGTATTTATAGTAAAAACTGTTACTACTCCCTAGCTGGGTTTGATCTGTCACTTGAGCTCAGGGCATACTCCTTTCAGGCTTAGGTAACTGTGCCAACATCTCTTTTCACATGTTTATGAAGCACATGCTCAAGGTTCAGTCATACTTTATTCTGATTCCATAAAAGCAACATAAAAGCATAATGCTTCATTTGACCATCCTGTGCTATAGTTGTTATGTCAACTGTATCCTAGAACACATCGCTTCGTGGCAAGTCACTGGTCATGAATCAGCAAGAGTGGCGTAAATGTGGACAAGCAGTCAAAGATAAAATTTTTACTGTATGATAAATGAAATTATTTGAACTGTAGTTCATAGATATTCCATGACATCCTCTGTCTCATACTCCAGCAGAGCCCTAAACTATTTGGATTATTAACTGCCATTGTGGCTGGACTTGTACACCTTTTATGTCTTTATCATACCAAGTAAAGACATCCAGGTCACACAAACCTTGTTCTAAATTGCACAGCTTTTGAAAGCGCTCTCATCTGGGTTTGGGGGGAGTGGGGACACTCACACACCAAGGAGGGAAGCTGTGTGAGCAGCCCATCTTCAAGAATTGCAAAGGTGTGTATCTTCTTCCCAATGTCAAATGTTACGGAGATGCTCATATTCCTGAAAATAAAGTTCCATTTTGTGTCTTACCTCAGGCACTTGGATTTGAAAACGTCAGCTTTACTTTACCAAGCTGGCATTTCAAGTTTTCAAGTCACAAATTAATTTCTCTCATGTGCATCATAAATCTCTGGGACTTTATGGTCCTTTCTCAGAACTTCTATGATTTGGGGGGTTTATGCCATGACCATTCTGATTTGAAATATCTACAAATCACAGATTAAGATGTGAGAGGGACTGCAAAATTGATGGTAAATCTGCCTGTCTGAGATGAGTGAACAACATAGGACCCACGGGAAATAAAGACATCAAATTGGGAATAATTTTTTCCCCTGGGGAGAATCTTGGGTACCAGAGAAAGTAGCTCTGACATAATCGTTTCCTTCAGAGACCCTGATAAGTGGCTTTTCTCAACTCTTACGCTCACTGGGTATCCCATAAACAAGAGATGTAGTATATTTGGGCTTTAAAAGTTCATAAAACCTTCACAGGAGAAATTTAAAGCCACAAGTATTGTTAAATTGGGGCCAGATTTACTCCCTTGAAAATGATTGCAAACCTCTTGCTTGCCTCAGCAGGAGAGAGGTTATTTCCATATTAAGCAATCAAGTACTCTTTTAATCAAGGTATCTTAAAATGGTAATTACTCAATCTTAATTATTTGTCAGCAACACATAATTTGTGTTGATATTATAATACTGTTTATTAGCACCATTAATAACCGAGCTATTTTGCTGTCTTCGGTACAGTTCTAACAGCAAAGTCCACGGGCGTTTTGAGTAAATTAGTATTTTAGGAGCATGTTCTGCCTGCATTCCTCATGATTCCTTATAGACTCTGAAGGTACAGCAAGAAACAAGAGTTAAACTTCATGTTAAACTACGGGACCTGTAGAGCACTCTAAGACATTACGTGGTTCATCCAGCGCTGTGATAAACTTTATATTCTAGTTCCCCATAGCTTGTAAACATCTGTGGACACAGGCATTTAGCATGCGTTAACGCATCTTGTGTCTTTACAGCGTTTATTCAGGACACCAGTCTATTTTGATTCCTCCCTCAGAACTGGAGACCAATCCTGCTCTGTGGCTTCTTGCCGTGAGTCAGTACAAAGTGAGAGACACTTTTTGTTCCTATTCGGTCATGGAGCTTTGTACTAAGGGACTCGGTTCGCAAACAGAGTCGCTGAAGGTGAGTAATTCTGTCATCCTGCACAACCTGCCGTCTGCACGGTGGTGTTTGAGAGCTTTCCCTGCCTGAACGGCTGTGTTAAATGTCTGCAGCGAGGAGAAAATCGTCAGAGGGCAAGGGCAGCTTCCACAGAACCCGTGTTATTCCTTGCCAAAGGCTATATATGAATATCAGCCATTCTCTTTCAGATCGCAAGGCTTTTAAACATCAAGAAAAGGCTTTTATTTACCTAAGCTTTCTGATCTGTGTTGCCGCCTGTGTTGATAGGCAAGTGTTGGAAAACAGAGGTGTGAACGTCCAAGAGGCCCAAGGAGTTTTCTATTGTATATTATGTTTTATGAATTCTCTGATTGTGTGAAGTACTAGTTTGGTTTTGGCCCCTGTAGTTAAAACAATATGGTACTTTTAAGTACAAGATTATTTAAGTGGATTGTCCTCATTATATGGGGAGGAGGGGAGGTGTGTATCTTCTTCCCTCCCGCCGCCCCCGAATTAAAAGCCAGGCAGCCAGTTACATTTCTGAAATTGTCTAGAATTTCCAGTATGCTACTGAAATAAATTAGATCTTGGGATACTGATATTTATGATGTCTCCAGCCCTTACCATCCTCACTTAATAATTTCCTAATCCGTTTTTGCAAGGCTAGGCACTGCTTCCTGTTCGCTATTATTCACTGGCTTTCTGAATTAATATTGGGAAAGAGTATTCCCTCCCTTCAGAATTAGCATACCCATCTCTTCCTATGTGCTAATGTTGAGATGACAAGCAGGTGTGTCTGCTCTTCTACAGCTATTAGACTGTCATCTGGCCATCCAGCCTCCAGGAAAGATGGAAGTTACACTGGCACCTTAGCCTTTATTCCACTATTCCTCTTGAACCATAATACCTGCATAATACACATAAGTACTACTAACTTCTTTTCATTAAATTTACCCATTTGTGGCCCTTGTTACATTTTAACTTCTTTTTAGGCAAGGGGACTGGACCTTTCACGTGTACGGACATGTGTAGTAGTGGCTGAAGAACGACCTCGGATAGCTCTTACTCAGTCATTTTCAAAGTTGTTTAAAGACCTTGGTCTCCATCCACGGGCTGTCAGCACATCACTTGGCTGTAGAGTTAACCTGGCAATATGTTTACAGGTAAGATTTTTCACTCCTTAAGCTCAAAGTTGTTTTAAGAAAATGGTTTTCAGTAAGAAGCATTCGTTGTATTTCCTTTGGCTGCTTGGTTGTAGACATATTAAGAAAATGCATGTGGTACTTAATGTTCTTGCATATACAGGTAGTAAATTTCTGTAACTTTGTCAACTATTCATCCCTCTCATGTTGCAATCATAGCATTTATTCTGCCCATGAATACAGTAATTCATAAAAGCGCATGGTAGTGACAGAAGGTACTCCAAAAATAGTATTTAGTCATGTAATGTAAAATCCAGTTTCCTAGTGCTTACTTTAGTATGTTACAAAATGTATTCCTCTGTTTATAAAATAATTCCAACTAATACTTAATTAGCTAGATAGATCTTTTCTGCACACAGTTTATTGTTTATAATGGAAAAATATTTTGCTAGATCTCTTCCATTCTGCTTTGATCCACTAATCAGAAGAAAGTACCCAGGGATAATATAGGATTTCACTTGCATTCTCCAGGAATCTTTACTGAGTCATGATTTTAAGGACAGATGGAGCGCTGTAGCTATCCAGTCTGAACTTCTGAATAGCCTCTAGGCTTTCACACAATAATAACTACACCAAGCAAATAGTTTTAGGCTGATCTACAGTGTATTATTTTGTCTTTCAGGACTTCGAGTGATGAAAGTTAACTTGCCTTTTTATAAGGTGTTCAATTTTTAATTAATTTTGCCTTGTTTCTAGTTTAAATTTATCTGGCATTAGATTCAGCCATTTTTTATTTTATTACATTTTCCAATCTAGAATAAAGAATCTCATTTCTATCAACAGTTTAATAAGCATCTTAGTCTTTGATAAATAGATAAGGAATCTTAAGACATACTTTCCTGATCTGTGTCTCATTTTTATGACTCCTGATCGCTTTCTGTCCTTCCAAATCTGGTATCAGAACTTCGCATATTATTCCTGTAATAATGCCACAGGTGTCCTACTCAGATGTAATATGCTTTCTGACTTAATAATCTTTTTAAATAATACAAGAATCACCTTCTGCATTGGCACTTGCATTGGCTGGGAAGTTCCATATCCATTTGGTCACCTATCATGTCTCTGACCTCTTCAAAGTCACCATCTCCCCGGTAGAACTTGCCTATACTCTATATGGTGCATCCCACATTTCAAATCTGGCAGTTACCCCTAGTTTACATTAAAGGATTTCTCATGCGTGTAACATGCGTAATTGCTTAGGTGTGGAAGCCAAAACAGATCTTCTCAGTGACGCTGCAAATAAGGCATTTGCTATTCTTTTCCTGATTGTAAATGTAAACATTTTTTATTTTTTCCAAAAAACCGTGACAAATACAGGTTGTGGGTTCAGCACAGACCAGTATGTCTGTGTGTTATGCCTGCCTTAGCCTGTTCAACATCACTAAAGAATCCTGGCTTTCATCAAACCTTGGCTAAAAGTGACCTTGTAGATCAGCATGTTACCAGAATATCAATACAGGAGCTATGCCAGATCTCCAGTACTGTTTGCTTTCTCTCCAACCACCAGCAGAGTATCCCTTCAGCCCAGGGTGACTTCAGTTATTATTATTATCAAACATATGACAAGGCAAAGCTGAGCAGGGTTAAAAGTCATTTTGTGTCCCAGAGGTAGAGTTTCTTTAGTTTGATACTCTGTAATTGCTGCCATAAATATTCTTCAGGAATAAAAGTTCACGAAAATCTCCTGTAGTCTCAAAAGCAGCACTTGAATCCTTCAAAACAGTTTTACTCTAATAAAACTTAATAAATAGTCTTGAGAGAAAAATACTTCTTGTAAGTTAGAACTGTCTGTGAACTCAAGCAGCATCTTCCCCTGTATTTCTATCATGGATTTGATACAAAAAGTACTGACTGAGGTTTTGAAATCTCTTCTACTGAATGTTTCTTTGCACGAATACAGGCCTCTTCATTTCTTTCTCCATATCTAGAGTCCTGGGTGATGACAAGGCAGAGAGGACAACTCAGAAAACGTCTAGGAAATCTTTAGGCTCTCCCGCCTGAGACAGCACAATTTGGATGGTACCAGTTTAGGCCAGTTAGCAGGTGCAGGTTGGCATGCTTTCCCAGCCAGCAACCCAACCAAGCTTAAACACTTGGCTGGGAGGGGCACAGCAGGCAGCGAGGACACTACTTTCCCTGGAGCAGAAAGGGAAAACACAGGAGAAAGAGATGAGCTGGTTACTTGGTAACAATCGTTTTCTAATTTGCTCCTATATCTTTAACCATATTGAAGTGCCCATGGGATGTCTTTTACAGAGGAGGGGAAGGAGGGAAGTGACAGCGTACCTTCATGGCCAACTGCTCTGACTTTCCCGACAGATCAGTATGGGGCCCTTCAGCTCCGCCCTGCAGCTGTGGGGGAGCTACTTCTGAAAAATAACTGAACTTCTCTGTCTTCTGGTCCATGGAGGGACCAGACAGGAAGGGTGCTGTAGATAGCAAGGACAAAATAGCTGCAGAAGTTTGCTTGCCACTGATGAAAATCTCCATTTCAGGCTTGCAGTGATCTCTGGACTGTTCATGGCGGCTGCTTCACTTACGAGATAAGTCATTTGGTCAGGACAAATAATAAAACCAGGGAATGACACTAAGCAGCAGTAAGCCAGGTTCAATGCCCAAGTATGCCTCGTTGGAAGTAGTATTGTACTGCGTTTGCCTGGGATGGAGTTAACTTTTTTCATAGCAGCCCGTATGGAGCTGTGTTTTGGATTTGTGACTGAAACAGCATTGATAGCACATCAGTGGTTTAACTATTGCTGAACAGTGCTGCACAGCATCAAGGCTTTCCCCGTTTCTCACTTTGTCCACCGCTCCACCACCCCACTGCCCGCAGCGAGTAGGCTGGGGGAGAGCAAGAGGCTGGGAGGGGACACAGCCAGGAAAGCTGTCCCAAGCTGACCTGGGATATCCCGTACCATATAATGTCATGCTCAGCATTAAAAAAGCAGGGGTTGGTCTTCCAAAGTAGGCATTGCTCAGAGACTGCCTGGGCATCGTTCTGCTTATGGGAGGTGGTTGTGATTGCTTTTGCATCACTTGGGGTTTTTTTCTCTTTCCTTCACTCATTAAACTGTCTTCATCTTGACCCATGGGTTTTCTCGCTTTTACTCTTCCTATGCTCTCCCCTGTCCCGCTGGGAGGGGAGTGAGTGAGCGGCTGGGTGGGTACTTAGCTGCTGTCTGGGTCAACCCACTACAAATGTGCAGGAAAGCTGAATACACTCAGAGAAATTGGAAGTCCTAATCAGCATGGAGTTAGGGTGGATTTTTGCTTGACTATGTGTATCTGCCTTTTTATTGTGTTAACTCCTTAGCTGAAGTTTGCTTCTCGGATGATTCTTTACAGAAATTCTTGAAAGAGTTACTGAGTCAAACTGTGGAAGTGGATAACTCTCTGAAGGAATAATATTAATGATATTGACTATGAATTTAAGAATAGCACAGAATGAGAGCCTTGAGTGAGGTGATTAACAGCCTGCCTGATCATATAGCTTAGTGTCAGGCTTCACTGAGTTCACTAAGATGTTGTATCTCAGTCCGCAGGACAAACTAAAAGCCATACACTGTCTAAAAGAGTGGTGTGGCTGGAATGAAGAAAAGCCATTTCGGAACAGGCTATATTTAGTAATGTTACTCTTCCAAGTGGAATAGTTTTTGAAGCATTTGAGCCGAAGGTATTTTGGCAAGTTTTAAAGGGATTTGAAAAATTACTAAAGATGTTACTTACAAGCATCACCACAAAACATGTCATTTTGATAGAGAATATAAAGATACAGGATTGCGTCCTTTGAAGCATCTGGTAGTAGTCACTGCCAAAGACTGGATACTGAATTAGACTGAATGCTCTTTCCAAATTGTCTGGAAGTTTATGGCTAGTGAAATACCAGAATAGCTTGTGGGCTATTCTGTTTTCTGGGTGGAGGAACAGAATTGATTTTAATCCTTGATCAACAATGTTCCTGAAATTAGCATTGTCTCCAATATGTTCCAGAAATGGGTCATGATTCCTCGATTCTTCACACTGCACAAAAATACTTCTAAAGATGTTTGAGTCAAGAGCATCTGCCTTTGCTTTTTTTCTTCCATGTTGTGTCATCCATGAGATCAGCGTGTGGTTCCTGGAACACCATCTTCCACAGAGATAACTGTGATCCAGCCCATTCTACAGTCTTTCTAAAATATGTATCTACTAATCAGCTTTCTAAACATATCTCAAAATTCAGCTATTGACCCTTAATAGCAAAAAGCCTATCCGGGCTTTCTTCTCTATGGACTGCCTCTAACAGAACTTGGAGGTGATCTTTGATACCTTCTTTACTTCATTTCCAATTTTTTGACAAATTTAAGATTCAAGTGTTTCAAGGGGAAGGTATCCTGATTTTTCCAAAAAGCTTTTACTGTTATTCCCACCTGCAAAAAGAAGAGGGGAGTGTGTGTACGTACATGTGTGTGTGTGTGTCTGTGTGTGTGTATAAAAACTTCATAGCAGAATTTGACCTTTTATTAAAGATTACTTTAAAAAGGGAATCATTGTGATAATCCCTTTGGTACAAAAGAGCCTTAGTCTACCAATGAAGTTAATTTCAGGATTAAAATCACTGACAGACTAATGCATTGTCATTTGTATTCATTTCCTCTCAAATTTAGAGCAAATTTACTATATTTCTTTTGATGTAATAATTTTGGACTAGATTTTTAGAGATGTGCTTTTGAAAATAAATCATTCTCTCCATCTTTAGGCACTTAAATACCATTAATATTTGACCTTTTATGGCTGTATAGTCACAGATAATGGTCCAGGGATTTCTGGGATGAAAAGACTGCATTCAGCATATTTTAATTCTCATTAGCTATCATCTTAGCATTCTCAAGAGAGAGAGAAAAATAGATATGAAAAGTAGCCTGTTTCTTACAACAGCACATGTGGTTCTCTAGAATTTTAGCTAATTTCCATTTAAACACTTGAAATAAATGTTTTCATTTTATTCAACCTGCTACTCAATTTCAGTTGAGGAAAAACTTCTAGAAGTTGTTCATATACCTTAGTTAACCCTGAAAATGTACTAACAAATGCGCCCAAGCCCGGACAGAAGAGCAGGATTCATCTTGCTTCTTTTATATCACCTCTAAGTGAGATGGCAAGGTTAAGTGAGTTATCTAATAGCCATCTATAGACAGTAGAATCAAATAAATGCTTCAGGAGAGCTTCATCCAACCTATCTCAGGTGCTCATCTTGGGATGGGATTCATCACTATCAGGAAATACTTCCTGCCTTATGCTGCACACTTTCTTCTTTGATGGCTGAAGTTATATGAAATGAATCCTTCCCCCGCTGTCTAGCAAAGGGAACCATTAGTAAATGTAGAGCTTAAAGCTGATGTTTCTTTTTACTTAGTGGTAGATCACACTTTTTGAGGATCTTCCATATTAAAAGTAATAAAGGATAGCTCTGCAAAGAGTGCAGCAGGAGACCATGCACTTTGTCAGAGGTATGAATTCACGCTTAGCAATGTAGTATAGCACTGGGTGAGTTCCCGCAGATTCTGTGTTTTCCCACCTTTACTATGAGTCATGCCATGAAGTTCTTTTCACAGCTCCAGCTGCTGTGCTTGCATACGTGAGATTGTTAAGTGTACATCAAAAATTCCACTTCAGAGCATCACTGGAGCAGAAGTAGACTCATAGTAAACACTGAGGCCACGTCCTTAGATAGCAAAACAAAACCAAACCCAAAACAACAGATATTTTTAAATTCTTAGGACTTCTGATTGCCTAGTTCCTGGTTTTTAATTCTGGGGAGGGAAGCGGGGGGGACCATGCAGCTTGGCCTTTGACTTCAGTGGACGTTAGGTACAGGCTGAGTGCTGGCACATGGTCGTCCCTACTGCTGACTTGTTGGGGTAGTCCTCCATGCAGTTTTGACCTGCAGTGTTTTTCCAGAGAATGAAAGCCTGGCATGTTGCAGAGGTTTGCACGGAGCAGGGATGGTTCACTGGTGGCAGCCTATGCATGGGCAGGAGATTTATTTACTCCAAGGGATGTGACTTATGATGTACCCATTTTCAGACAGAAAATTGTTTGGCCCATTTTAGTTCCTTGAACAGTACCTAGCATGTCCTTAGTAAGTATCAGGTACAACAGAAGTCATGTTGGTTTTTTCCTGTTACCAGCATTAGAGATGCTCTCTATCTCTGTCTCACAAAATAAATGTGCACAGACAAATCAAGTCAGGCACTCTGGTCTTGGCTAAGACTCTGCTTCTTTTGAAACACTGTCAGAATATCTCAGCCACAGCTGGCCACAGAAGGATGATGCTGAGACTTCAACTGCTGTTTCTCAAGCCCTTCGTTAGTTAAAAGCCATATGAGGCTCTGGTACTCTCAAAGCCCTCTCTGGACCTGCAGTGTTCAACCTGGATTATTAGTAGTAGTTCTATTTTGGGGCATCAATGCCGTAAGCAGATCCATCCTATTTTTTTAAATGCTTCATCTTCCCCTGCATCTAAAAGAAACCTGTTTTAAGGTGCTGCTGTGGCAGCTTCCTGTAGTCTTTGACTTTGCTGGAATTCAGAAGTTAGATGAGAGGGATGTGGGACACCAGTGCTCTCAGAGCTGTTTATTTTCACAAGTTGTAGGGCAAGTCCCACTGCAGCCATCTGGTGTTAGATGCTCCACATGACAGTAGCGGCTTAGGACTTAGTCACCACTGTGTTTTGTCTCTTTGCTGCGTTATTGATCATGGTGGAGAACTGATGGGGTTTTATCGGCTTTTAATTTTACTGTTCTTTATACGTATTACACTGTTTATCATAGCAAATAGACTAAGAATGAAGAATTATTGAACTGTGAAGTTACTCCATTTAGTTATGGTCTTCTAGTAATTAGGTTGTGCATGAAGCCTTGATTCTGTTTTACTTTAGGAGCAGGTTAATCTGTATGAAACAAGGTGTAAGTATCTTTCTCTGTTGTATACTAATTATTTTTTTCCAAAAAGAGAGCTTACTTTTGATTTGCAGAGGGCATCGCTTACAAACTTCTTTTAGTAGTGAAATGGCAGACCTGGAACCCCTGCCTCAATGGATGTGCATTAAAATATCAGAGCCATGATGTTTACTGACTTCTTCACCAAAAACAAACAAACAAACAAAAAAAAATCCGTATGCTAGACACATGTTTTCCACTAACAACGTTGTCTGTAGTGTCCTAAAACCATTTAAGTCTGTTTGTCCAAGGTTAGCAGTCTACAGCTGTCTCTTCTGTTGCTCTACTAAAATGTTGACACCTCATTTTTTACTTTTTTTAACCTTTAATGGTATAATGGTTAATTTGTAAGATTCCTGTATTTGACATTGTTTTTCTTTTTATTTTACTCCCTGCTTTTTGCATTCTCCTCTTTTTTTTTTCTCCCACCCTTCATTCCCATTTTTTTATTATTATTTTTGTCTTGTGTTACCTTCTTTCCTTCTCTCCCTCATCCCTGCTATTCCTGCTGCTATAGCCTCACAGGCTGGGGAAGCTGGCCGAGCAGGTAGGGGATTTTCATGTTCCCTCAATACCCACCTATCAGCTTCCAACAGTGGGACAGACTAGAAATTGAGTCTGGAGATTTGGGGATTTTCAGATCCTTCTATGAAATTATAAACAAGTCCAGTATAGCTTTATCTGGATGCAGGTTTCATCAGATATTAGCTGTCTATTGTAACTATTTCATTCACACTGAAAATAAAAAATCCCATAGTGATTGTCTTTGATTTTCAAACGTGACTGTTTCCATTATTTTATAAATCAATTCAGGTTTAGTTTTATTTTTAAAGATAACCAATTTTCCCTTGGTTTTGTTTTGTTTTTTTTTTTTAACATTGCATATATTTCAAATAACTTCTCCACTCAGCACTAGTCTGTTACACTGCTGAGTTTACTAGTAGACTGAAAATCGTGTCGTTAATAGCTAGAGAGGATTTGTATCTTGTATTGTGTATAACAAGCTAAAGAGGCTAACATGCATGTGCAGCTCTATAACTCTTTTTCTCCTCTGGTGGTGGGTCGCTATCAGTATCTGTACAGTAAGTATCAATTAGTAGTGGTAACTCTTTTCCCCTTTAGATGCAAAAATTATCTGTTTGTGGAACTCCATCACAATTTTTAGTGCTCAATATATTGTGGAACTACCAGCCAGCATTGCAGAAATGCAAAATTTAGCCCTAGGCATTCCTAATGTGAAGAATTATAATATATCCCAAAGGGGACAGAAATCATTGGGAGTTGATGTTGCCTGCTCTTTTAAATAGTAAACATCTAAATAACTGATAAAGGAGTTCCTGCACCTTTAGATTACCAGGGTTAGGTGAATTTATTTTCTAGAAAGAAAATTTTCCAAGTTCCAGTGTTCCAAAATGAAGTTGTGCTGTTCTTTTAGCTTTCTGCTTAGCAGTGACATGAGGTAGGCAGCAGAGCAAAGAGCCCTAGCCTAGAGCACTGAGAATTCACGTGATGTTCCATGGTGATGAGTTTGAAGTTTCGGATAAGGAAAGATCATAGCAGGTTACAAAACTGCAGCAAAGCTGTGGGTGGAAAGGCCTAAAAGACTGTATCATCTCTGCATGAAAGGAAACTAAAATTAGTCTACTGCTTTGCAAGTAACTAAATATTGTGACATAAAGCAAGGATTTAAATTATGCAGTGGAAGACTGAAAAGGAACAGAATAATTGCTTACAGACCTTCAGTCCACATTGGTTCATGTCATGCGTGCTACCTTTACTATCTTTAGCTTCAAGTATATTCTCTGTTGCATGTACGGAAGACTCTCAGTAAACCATGCTTCACATTCCTGACCATGTGCTTCTGCCATTAAACTGTGTCTCCTCAGCAATTTCTGCATTCCTTTATACGGCAAAACGTGTTTAACATTTTTGTATGTATCCACGTGCTGATTACTTGGCCTTTTGTGGCAAATAAGACCTATGTTGACATGTGTTTGGTTAAGTAGTACGGCCGCTTGATGTTTTTCCAAACCCCACGGTAACAAGTACCTGACGGTAGGTATGTTTTCCAGTGCTCTTTCTGACTCTGTGAAGCTGGGCTTTGTTTGATGAAAAGCTTAATTATAACTTGTCACTTGATTAGCGTAATTAGCAGTGAAATGAACGTTCAGTTATTTGGGGGGTAAAACTCTTTTCTCCTCCCAGCCTTCAGGTTCTGATTAGCTGATGTTGTTATTTGCAGGGAACATCTGGACCAGATCCCACCACAGTGTATGTTGATATGAGGGCACTGAGGCATGACAGGTCGGAACCACCTTTTTCTTTTTCTCTAATACACACAATTAACAGAGTTTCTAGCAAGAAAGCCACTTCAGCACACCTCATGGTCCCTGGAAACCTTTGTAATCCTCATAAATAATTTGTGCTAACTCCTACCAGCAAGCAGACATAGACGTTTTTATTAGTTGGTTAATTCGTTTTACCGTTGATAAAACTGAAGCACTTGCCATCATCACTACAATGACTAACAAGATTCCCTGCTTTTATTGCTTTCAGGATTTCATGACACTTGTATTCAGGTGGTGCAGCCTAGACGGTCCCTAAGAAATGGAGTCCCGTTGGGCCTCTTAGCTTCACAGAGGTGTTCCTCCTGGGTTGGCTGCTGTTAGCCAGGGGGGAGACCGGGGGGGGGATTTTGCTGCAATTCTTAATGCTGCAAGACTCTGAGGGAATGGATTATTGGCTTCAGCCATTATGAGCAACCACATTCTGTAACTGTGGGTATTTTCTAGTTCTGTCTTTAATGCTAGATACATATTCAAGAAGCGAGAACTAAAATTTACCACTAGTGGGATTAAGGAGATGTCTGAAATCTTGTGGTTGGAGGGAAACTTGTGATTTTAGGTGTAATTTTAGAAAATACCCATGCACATATATTTCAGTTTTCCAATACTCCGGTCAAAAGGCTAGCAGGTAGTCTCTTTACAAAATTGTAACAGTACAAAAAGTTTTCTATTAACTCTGGAAAAGGTGAACATTTAATTGACAGTGTTCACCAGTCCTGGTTCCTTTAAAAAATCATTATCCAAATAGGGCTTTTTTTTCCTTTTTCTTTTTTGTTCTTTTTCTTTCATCCTTCTTAAAAGCCTAACAGAGAATTTGTTCCCCTTAGGTGAATACCAACTTTGGCTGTATCAAAGTGACCAGCTCAGCTTGCAGGGTGCAGACTTCAGGGCACTGCAGGCCCAAATTATCCTCTAGATAGTTAAGTCAGATAGATACACATATAGATATTTTCTTGTAGCACATGGAGTTTGGCAGGTGGAAGAAAGGAACTGCAAGATACCTGACTCTCTCATCATTTCTTTATTCCTTTTGCACACAACATTACCAACAGTAATGCTTATGCTTGAGCCATCCTTTGGGATACTACTGTCGGCATAACCCAGCCACAGAAAACTTGGTCTTCCTGGACCAGCAACTGCGGTACTGTGTAGACACAGTCCATGCTCATACTCAACCCAGTGAAAAGAAAGGCCTTTTTTTGTAAAAAGGTCTTATTGTTATGTGAGCCTACCATCTCTGCATTGCACTTTTGAAAGGAGATTTACTTGAGAAGTTGAATGATTTATGTTGTAAAAAAGAAATGAGAGGTGGAGCATTTTGTTACCTAAGAGCAGAGCAAACACTGTGACCAGGACAGCTCTCATCCAGCCTAAGTGATCTAGGCCCCTTCGGCGGTCGCTGGAAAGGCACGCAAACCACCAGTGTATCGCAGCTATCTCGGACATGCACCAGCATGGGATGAATTGACCTTTAAGATACCTTTCTTTCTGGATTGATGAGGAGTGAAGCTTACATGACTAACTTTGGAAATCAGAATCACACAGAATCACAGAATCATGAAGGTTGGAAAAGACCTGTAAGATCATCAAGTCCAACCATCAACCCAACACCACCATGCCCACTGAATCATGTCCCGCAGTGCCATGTCTACACATTTTTTGAACACTGCCAGTGAGGGTGACTCCACACCTTCCTGGGCAGCCTGTTCTAATCCTTGACCACTCTCTCAGTAAAGAAATTTTTCCTAATACCCAGTCTAAACCTCCCCTGGCACAACTTGAGGCCATTTCCTCTTATGCTATCACTAGTCACTTGGGAGAAGAAACCAACACCCACCTCACCACAAATCAAATGTTTAGTTTCTAATAGACACAATAAGCTGACACTTACTTACCCATAGTGTTTGCTCTAATCTCAGAGCTCTGAAATGGTTGAAGCTGAACACAATGTAGATAGATACGTGTAAGCATCATTCAAGTGCAGGAGAAAAAGCTAATGAATCATTAAAAATAAAGTTGTAGCTATAGAGGGGAAAGAAAAAAACAAATGTAGATTAATTCCTTATTTGGCATTATTTTTTCTGAGAGGAGAAAGAAATTTATAGAATATTCATTGGAAGGGAAGTATATAGAAACAAATATATATAGAAAGAGAACATGACATTCACAGTTAATAAAAATTATAAACAATGAACATAAATTTGAATAGATTTATATAGAGAGAACAAGATTTACTGCTCATAAAAGCTGCATCAACCATGGGTATACTATTTCTCATGTCATTGAGAAGTAGTCATCGTTCTTAAGATCAGACTTTCCAGTGTATTAATTTATATTTAGTGACTAGTTCTACACAACATGAAAGATGATCTTTAGAGTTGGATTCTCAGATTGTGGTAATGTAGATTTTAATTTGATGGATTAAAGCTGTGCCTCATTTACTCAGCCCTGTGGAATTTAGAACTAGATTCATGGGTCATAAATTAGGGGAGAGAACAACTTTATTTGACATAGTCTCTTCACACCTGCCATTTCTAACCATTTTAGTGGAACTTAATGTCACTATTGCTTAACAGTAACTGAAAGATTGCTGTACATAGCTGTGAGATGGTATAGTAACAACCCACCGAGTCTCTGCAGGTCAGCCAGTCCCCCAACAATATGAAAAACGTACACTGTACACTGAATGTGACAAAATTTTTTTCATATTTTATATTTTAGAAGATATTTTCCAGAATTTGAAAAAGACTGAACATCATTATATTTTTCTTGACATGATAACACTAGTTGCTGCAAAAAGCAGCTGTAGTACATCTCTTTCTTTGAGATTATTCAAATCCTACTCACATCTATAAAAATTAATAATCAGTTTGAATACAACTATTTCAAGCTCATCCGGTAATTACGTTTTTGCACACTTCACAGCTTATGAAAATGTCATTGTTTGATAGGAGTTTAGATCAAAATACCTGTGCTATGTACAATTTGAGTAGAGATCTAGGGGTGGTCAGCCGGCCAAGCTAGACATTTCCTCCCAGCTCTCACTGGATTTGGATGGTTTGCTTCTTAGGTCAGGTTGGAGGTTCTCAAACACCTTTTTGTGTGTGCCTCTGTGTGGTTTTGAGCCACCAGCCCACTGGTTTAGCTGCTGGGACTCTGCAACTCTGACCGTATCTTCCAGCTGAGGGGAATGGCTGGGACTGGGCTCACGTGGCGGTTCAGGACACTTGTGCTAAGCGGTGCAACCACTCGGTCAGTGGCTGGCATCAGTTATTATACTGGAAAAAGGCTTGATTGCCTAGCTGTGAGCATCTAGTGCAGTTTTAGATGCTACAGCTACTCCAGCAGGGTCTCCCACAGAGCTCACGTTGTATTTGCTGTCACTAATGAGATGTCCCAGGCACCCTGTGCTGTCTCAAATGGCATTAGACACCTCTTTTTGGAAACTGAGTAACATCCTGATAGCAAGAGTATACTGCGCTGGCTTGCTCTTGGTGACAATACATCAGTGTTGTGGTAGTCGGCATCTCATTGATTTTCTAAAAATCAGAGTGTCTTCAGGATGGCCAAGAAAGAGTGAGCAAAGACAGGCAAGTCCCACCTGGGCTGTTTAATAAAAAATCAGGAGAAGACTCCTGAGGTAGCACCAAGTGGCTGATATGCCCCTGCACTGCAGTGCAATGCAGTTTAGAGAGGTTAACTCAGATCCAAAAGGCAAAATAGGTGGCTTAATGCTTCACCACGCATCAGCTGGCCTCGCAGCAGGCTGCGCTGGCACGGCACGGCTGGTCCCCGTTGCTGACTCACTGTGCAACTCAGGTCATGGAAATGTGCCCGTGTGCATCTGCAGGGAGGGCAGATGCAACAAAACTCCAGGTCGTTGGCTGCATTTCACTGTCACTGCCTCTGGGAATATAATTTTATCCCCGCCCCCCCCCCCCCCCCCCCCCCAAAAAAAAAAAAAAAAGCAATAGAATAAATATATGGATATTCTTGTCCCGCTGGCTAAACTGCTGGTTTTCAGATCACTCCATCATCATTTTAGATGACTCATGTTCTCCTCAGAAAGCTTTTCAGGTGGTTAAGCACAGGATACCTAAATATGCTAAAAGATGAGAAGTGCTTGGAAGATAAAAAAGAGAGAGAGAGACCCTTTTCTCATCAGACCAAAACACCATATACTTGAAAGATGTTGGCTTTTATAACACTTACAGGCTTTTGTAGCAGTAAAGACGTAAATTTAAAGCCCAAGCATCCCTTTTATCCAGGATGTTCTAAAACATTATCTACATGTGTTAATAAAGTTACAAATGTCCAACAAAAAAATGCATCTCTGATATTAGCATAAAAATTTCACAGCCTCTTCATCCTTAACAGCACGTTAGTTCTTGGTAGAAAAATTATTTATTGGCAAAATGAGCCACTTCATCAAAATGAGAATAGACCTCATCTGTATTCCAAAATAAATCTTCCTTTCACATAGACAGGGCAAAAATATTTTTTAAGTGTTCTTCAGGAGGTCAGGCTGGATTTTCAAATGTTTCAATATATTTGCCAATATTCTAAACCATTTTTTTTAAATAATTCAAAACTGTTTTCCAAATGTTACTGTTTTAACCTGCTAGTTTAAATTTTGAAATTACCTTAAATATGAAACTAAGCTGATATGAATAAGAAATAAAATAACATGAAAAATGTTGAAATATTTTGACTGCTTTGGATTTTTGCTCAGATTTTTAACATAGGAAATGTTTTTTTCTGTGTTTCTGTATCTTTCATATTTAAAATGTTGCATAGAGGATTTCCTCAGAAGTTTTAATTAGTGAGCTGAAGGATCCATCTGGTGATGGCTGAGGGAGATCATTAATCTTCTCCTAAGGTTGAAACTTCCTGCCAATCCTGTAAAGAAAAACATCCCCTTGCATCTTGATATTCTCTTCTATAGCAAAACCTTATCCATAAAGAAAAGAAAAGAAGATGATGAAAATCACGGTCCTGCCCTAAGTGGGGCAAGGAAAGATCTACTTTGATATTGGAGTTTATTTTAAAAGGACAAAAAAGTAAAAGGAAACAAATTCAGTGTAATCTGTGTCTGCTTCCAAAAGCGGGTAAAAATGTCACCAGTCGTCTTGTTCAATAGCAGGTAGTGCCAATGTATGAGCTCTGATGGAGTGGAGGCTTAAGAGTTCTAAGGGGAGAGAGCCACTAACCAAGTCACATATGTATTGATGAAGATTTTGCAACCATTTTGCATGCGTTTGTAATAGACAGTTTCCCCTTATTTTGACTACAAATTGTATTTAAGCTGATTATTGAACTATACCCACATTTTGTCCCAAACTGGGTAAGAATGAAGACTTTCAACCAGTGTTAGTAAACGCTGTTCTCAATTTTATTTGTTACCATCTCTAGTTTCATATATGCGGGCATCCTTACCCCTCATATCCTTCTGATCCTTTTTTTAAATTCCAGTATTCCCTTTGGTGAAATAATAGGTGCATTAAATGATCATTTAAATTACTCAGTTGCATCTAGTTAAGTCTCTCTTTTTCAGTAGGATTAGAAAAATTGAGAATTTAATTTATTAAACCCTTTTGTGGTTTACTAGATTTCCTTTTGAGCTACATGTAATGGTGAGCTACTTCAATAGTTTCTTGGTCACGGACATGGCAAGGCAGCTGGCACTAAAGAGGGAGCCAAATCCAGGTGTAGGGTATTTCCAAATAGACTAGAAGCACCAAGATGTATTTGGGTTCAAGTTACTAATTTTTGAGTCTGGCTATCAATCAGTGTGTGGCATGTGGTATCCCTAGTCTCTCATTGAAATACTCCCACTCCATCATTAGAACAATTCTTTTAATCTGATTACCCTCTGTATTTATGAAACAAGCAGTTTGTGGAGCTGTACAAATAGGTGTCCTCTTTTTATGTGGCCATTGACATCTTCTTGGAGTGAAGCAAAATAGTGTATCTCTTAGAAAGAGGTGACCCTTATGTCATTAGCAGACTTGATTTCTTAGGAAGTCATTTGTATGTTGTACTAAATCTTATTTTTCGTTTTGGACTTCAGGGATATTTGGAGATCTCTGAACTTCCATCAGACTTGCTCAGACATTGTCTCCTTGACAAAGGTGATTTCAGAGGATGGAAATTCTGAATCTCATTCCCCAAGAAAAGACGGGAACACTTGTAGCATTTCAAAGATATGTGAAAACAGTTACTTAGGATTTATTTTTATAGATTGCTTACACGCTGAGCCCAGTCTGAAATGCAGGAATCCTGTCAAAAGGAATCAGTTAAGGCTTTGGCTTCATTTTAATATATTCCAGCATTTCAGACTTCGTGCAGGAAAAGAAAAATAGCCTTTCATTCTGGCTGTCAATTATTTATCCTTCTCCTCCATATTTTACTGAAACTTTCATGTTGCGTATACATTGTTTTGGGTAATACCAAGCAACAAAGCCACGGGAGCTTTTTTCCTAATTCTCAAACACCTCTACTCCATCTGCCTTGAAAAATACTCTTATTATAGGGTTACCAGATGAAAGAACTACTTAGCTAAATTATTGTGTAAGCTATAGCTGCAGCAGTGCTCTGTAGCACAGTCACGGCATGGAGAATAACCATTTTATAGTCACGTAGTAGGGAAAAGAGGTGGTGGTGGGACATATGTCAGAAGGAGACATGCTAATGGCAAGTTACAGTAAAATAGTTACCTTTTGTGAAACTTTAGTTGATTAATCGTACTTGAAAGCCATTTGCCAATGGTAGCAAAAGAGAAACTTCGAAGAGCGCTCCCTGATGCGTTGGGGAACAGTGCTTTTTCCAGCTCTTGTAATGGGTTACAGCGTACAGAGCCCAGTTGCAGGTTACAGAAAATCCCAGTCCTCAATTATTCGCTCTGTGAGGGGTCCAAAGGGGTAGTTAAAGTCTATTATTGCCCCCTTTGACACCCAGCCACCTTTTCCCTTGCAGTGAGATTCAGTAGGTAAAGTGTGTAGAGTATTTTGAGGTTTGAAGTGCTGTATACTTGGTGAACTGTTCAAAACATAGACCTCACAAGTCATTGGCCTCAGAAAGTCACCAGTGCTTTATATGCAATAAGCTCATTTACAAATTGAATTGTCAAGTACTACCTCTAGCAGTGCCATTCCGGTCATCCCGAGCTTCGAGGATCTTCTTATATGGGTGGCTCCAATTCCAAGTTTCACACATCACCATGCTTTTTTTTTTTTGATTGTCTGTTGCTTTCGCTGTTTGGGTTTTTTTCTGTTATCGCAGAAACAGGTTTTTCATGGAAAATGAAAAGACTTTCACCCCTGTGAAGTCAGTCGAAGAGGTAACTCAGTTGGGAGGTGGAGGGGTTGAGGTCTCTAAAATAAAACCTAAGTCCCGCAAAGTTTTAAGTATGCTAAGTTAACAATGCAGTTTGATTTTGAGGAGTCTTTGTAGAAACGTCTGGCTTTTAGGCATTTTGCCCATTAACTTCCAGAATCTCATTAGTGAGTTTAAGCTGTCTGTCATGGTACTGGCAAAACCCTCCTTGTTCTTCATGTTTTTGCTCAGAAGAAGATACGGCCTTGGCCTTTTAGTGGCATTGTGTCTTATTTCTGCCATGCAAACACTGCTGTCTCAAAAATCCCCTTGGCACTGTTTCTGATCTATGGGAAACAAATCTCCCAGAAAGAAAAGTTAATTCGTGCTGATAAGCATCATATCAACACTTCCAATTCTGACTTAGAGAAGTCCCAGTCTGTCTAGACTGGAGGAAAGATTCTCTTGTGCTGTTCCTGCCTGCGTCGGCAGACGAACCAAGAGACTTGTTCAGCCTCTGTGCACTAGATAGATAGTCAGTGATTAGGAATAAAGCTGACGACCCGGGAAACTGAAGAGGAGCAAATATCGTCTAAGGGATTGCACTGTTTACGTATGAGGATCCAAAGTTATAACAAAATTTGTGAATGTACCTATTTTAAGAGCTTTGAAAGATGCTTCATGTTTCCAGGCACAAAGTAACTTCTGTTGCAGGGCCAGAGAAAGGGTCAAACATCCAATAACTTTGAGATGGGAAGACACCCCCTCTTGTCCCAATCAGTCTGAGCTGTGAGACTAAACTAGGGGGATGGGAACCCTGCAAAGCAATTTCTGTGCTTTCTAAGGCAAGATTGCTAGCTCTTGAAGTATTTTGTCCCTTGAAACAAGTCTATTTCTTCCTTGATTAAGTCATCTTCAAGGGATCAGAATATTATGATTTTAATGGAACAGGACAATAAGAGTTGGCTCTAAATATGGTTTTGGAAAGAGGATGTGGTTTAGCATACTTCAACTACAAATCAAGAAATTCCAGTTATATTTCCCTGTAGGTTCTTAGGAGAAAGAGAATACTGTCACATGTACCAAGTAAGATGAAAACAAAGAGAAAACAAAAAGCCGTAGCTTTCCAGGAAAGTAAGTGTACTGCAGTTGTACATTTGTGTAATTGTTTACAAGTGCCATTTGCATGTGATTCTTCAAACATGAGTAAAAGAACTGGATGAAAAATGGTTCAATTGTTGTTTGTTTTTACAAACCAGTTTTGAATTTCGCAATAATATTGCAGCTTACTAAATACACCAACGTTTTTATTCCTGAAGAATGTCTGATGCTGTTACAAAAAAGGAATTTCCCATTTCAGAGTATACTGAGCTTCTTTGGAGTTACAGGTCCTTCTCTTTCAATCAGGCTCCTTACAGAAGCTGGGAACTGATAAAGCAAGCTGGCCGCTCACATTTCTGAGGAAGATTTATTAAAAATTCTTCCTTTCCCCCCCCGCAGAAGCCATACTTCTTTCTCTCTCCCAGAAGCTGCCATGAGTCTAACCATATGGTTACAAGAATGTCTTAAAAAAATGGAATTTTCATTCTTCCATTTTCTTTACAGATAAAATTTATTACCTATTTGATTTTTACCGATAGTGTATTCTGAAGCATGATTTGCTTTGTTTCCCTCGTTTTGGTATATACTACTAATGGAGCACTAAACAGTGATTCTTTAAAAATGCCAAGAGTGATCAGCATACAGTACATTCACTGTTTCGGTAGTGGAGGAAAAAGCACTGCTTTCCCATACTGCTACCTTAGAGTGTATTTCACAATAGAGACACCTGCTTTCAAAGGAAAAACACTTAATGAATACATGTAAGATTTGGAGCAAGCCTTTGTAGCTTCTGCAGACCTAGCCACAGACTGTGGTGTGCTATAAGAGATGGAGCTTCCTAAATGCTTTCCATCCCTCTTTCCTTTCCCCTCTTCTCTTGCCAGCCTTTGTAGGAGGACAGGGCCTTTGCAGTCCCACATGCTGACAGTTTTTTGCCATGAATAGTTCAGCAGAGGGTGCTGTGCTGGCGGTTACCCCTGGGAAGTGGGCTCTGTCACCTCTGGGACCCACGCCAGCATTGCTAGCCTCAGGCACTCATTTGGCCCCTGTCGATGCAGTCTCTGGCTGTAAGAATATTGAACAGTTAGGGTTGGGAAGGAGAGCTCTGAAAAACAGTGAAAACATCCTGGTTTTATATAAGGAACCCTTACTAACTTTGTTAGAGATGTAATATCCTCTTAAGTAGCTCTTTTCAATAGCTCTTAATATGTTGCTTCAAGCCTTGCATATCCTTCTTAATGTTACATATACTAGAAGTGTCTGTTTGCAGAAGATGAGCTTACTGACGTGAAGAGTCTTGCGAAGCTCAGCCAGGGTTCCCAGTAAGTCTCTTGTGAAAAGGAGGGTCCCTTTTCAGTGCCTTCAGGTGTACAAGGCACTGCTGCTCGTGGCACCACTGACCTTTTCTTCAGAGTGGTAATCTGAGTCCTAATTCAACTGCAGAAATTAGCTCCTTGTGTTGAAGTTTTCCATGCACAGCAAATGTCCCTGGTGGCTGTTAAGGAGAGGGAACTTTCTGCAAGTTCTTCCCCAACAATGCAGGGTGCCTGCTCTGTGAGTCAGCTGGTGGTGTCAGTTTTGAAGCTTGACACAAGATAAGGAGCTGACTTGATTTCAGAAATTTTATCTTTGAAAATACTGTGTGAATATAAAATATTAATATTGCATAGGGGAAACTAAAATTATTTCCATCATTTGTTAACAACAGATAGGGTAATTCAATTACCTGAAAAAGTTTTCAGACCCCAAATTTGTTATAGTGAAAGTTTTCCCTATGTGTGGAGTCTCTTTTTCTTAATTAGAACTGGGAAGATAAAGGGTTACAAAATAGAGAAAGCATATTGCATTAAACAGAACCATCATGTCACAATTGTGATTATGAGAAGCGCGATAAAAACAATTGGCAATAAACAACGTGTCCTGAGAGGTTTGTAATCTAAATAAAAAGGTAACAACTGAGAGCAGCATTATGCCTGTTTTTGCAAATGTGAACCTGAAGCACAGAGAAAGGTGATGCTCTGCCTGATGGGGCACAGTAGGTGTGAGGTAGGGCTAGGAGGGAGACCAAATTCTCCAGAGTCCCGGTCCACTGCATTCACTTGAAATAGTTTTATATCGTGCTTTACACAATGTGCAAAGTTAAGTTAAAGAAATTTGATGTAGTTCACATATAATGAAAGCTGAACATTGTAAAGTACTCCAAGGCTGAAAACAGACATAAACATGGCTTAGTTTTTTTACATATTCCCATAGTCTTATATGATAAAATTGCTATTACTTTTTTAATCTCTGAAGCTTTGAATATTCCCTTGCTGAACCAGAGTTCCTGCCTCATTTCGATTCTTTTGCAACTTTCTGAACTGTCTTAAACCCTTGCGTAACCTTTTCTGCTTTTTTGTTCAGCCATCTGAAGGATTGGAAGCTGTTTGCTTATGACCTCAGGGAATTTGGGACATGAAGTGTGATTTAGGCTTATAGTGAAGAAAAGCTTTTGTTGATTATCGAATTAACAGGATTAAAATATGTCCTAGACATATAGAAGATTTAATGATGGTTCATTTTGTTGGCTAAAGCTTGCCTCAATCCAAAATTCCCTTTTTCAATCTCATTTGTATTTATCCATTATCTGAATTTGTCATGTGATGGGAGGAAAACTGCTCAGAGGAAACCAGGATGATGCAAGGAAACTCTTTTTCATCATCTAGATGTTCCTGTCAGCCTAAGTGTTCAGCTATGCCATCTTCCTGCTTTTCTGATCTGGCTATTTGAACTGGGTATGTCATTTTGGAAGGCAGAGCTTATGTTCTTTGCTCCATATTTCCATTTTTGGTAGAATGAGCTCATTGACTTGTCAATTCTGGAATAGTTTGTGTAGAAATATTTTACTATTTGAGTAAAGAGAAGATGCACTGAAAGTCTTGAGTGTCAAAGAGACCTGATGCCAGTCCAGGATCCCACTGTTACTTACAATGCTCATCTTTCATCTAACTATAGAAAATCAGAACAGGCTGCATCAGCCCTTTCCCACCATCAGTCTTACCCAGACACCATCTCAACATTAGACAGCGATACGTATTTGAAAGGTGTTGATGATGACAATAGTTCATGGCAATAGTTCCTAGCCATTGAGTCAGAACTGGGAAATCACTGTGCTACACGAAAGCACATTTGCTGTCTGGCATTAAATGCCTTACAATAGGAATTTTGTTAAAATTTCTAATGAATTAGGTGGGTTTTGCACCAGAAAAGACCACAGTGTTGAAATCAGAAGAGTCAGTTTTGACAGATCTTTTTCTGCTTAAGGAAGAAGACAGAAGTCTCGAACTGGTCAAAACACCCTACTTTTAACTTTTGAGTTTTTGCTCATGATGGTGGTTAAAGCATTTTCAGTTTGGAGAGTTAATTACCTTACATTTCAGGACAAAACAAAAAACCTGAAACACTAAACATAAATAACCTTTTTTTCTGACCTGCAACATTTTTTTTCAGTTTCCGTTTACAGCTTCTTTCCATATTTCAGTTTTTTCTTCCAGTTTAATACAGAAAAAAATTCAAAACATCAATTTCTTGCAGGATAAGAAAATATCCACTTTTTCCCCACTAGCTCAACTTCTAATGTAATATGACAATCAGCAGGAAAACTTAAGAAATAGGGCTGGAATGAAACCAAAGAGACCATCGACTACTTCTTTCTGCCACGGAAAGGCTGTGGGCAAGGAGGGGACTTATATACAGTGTGTTTTCGATATATATTAGGTTATATGTGCATCACATCCTATCTGGTTTCCTCTAGGTTTTGTTGCGGAAGGTTTTCAAGAGTGGCAGCATCCCAAAACAGCTACTGAAAGAAATTAGTGTGCAAAATAGCTAGTATTAAAGACACCAAAACGTTGGACTTCCAAGCTGGCATGACTGCAAAGTGACATGGTGTGAGAACAGACCGCTCAAGACAGGAGGAAGGTCGGTGGGGTAGGCAGGGAAATAAGAGCTTGAGATGGTGGAAGGTGCAGCCCTTCAGTGCCCAAGCCTGGCTAACAGCAGAAGGCACTGGCACACTGACGAGGAGGAGGAGGGCAGTTACCATGGCTCAGCTTGTGGGAATGGCTATAAAGGAAAGAAAAAAGTTTAAGATGTGGGGTTTGGCCAAGTGTTAGGGTAAAAGGCAAACACTTTAGCTGAGTTATATTTAAAAAGAAGGGGACAGGGGGAAAAAATCCTTTGAATTGGATGCGGAGAGCTAGTTAGAAATAACAAGAGGAAGCTAAGAACGGTTCGTGCCAAGCATCGCGGAGTAAAA
The DNA here is from genome assembly GCF_030936135.1 of Gavia stellata. NCBI lineage: Eukaryota > Metazoa > Chordata > Aves > Gaviiformes > Gaviidae > Gavia > Gavia stellata. The sequence continues at coordinate 11,827,708 of NC_082599.1, read as the reverse complement.
AGGTTCCTGACTATGAAATACATTCAGCTGAGAAATAAACTCTGAAGGGAGGTGGAAGAAGCCCCATCATTCGAAATACTGTAACAGGAGCAGACAAAGCACTTGAAGTGCACTGGGGGGAACAGTCTTTTTTTGGCAGGGAGAGAGACTTGGATGACCTCATAGCTTCTTTCCATCTCTATTAGAATCACAGAATCCAAAGTCTTTCTCAGAGCAACAGCACAGCCAGCTTTGAAGGTTTGCCCAGTTTTGGCATCGTAACGTTGGTTAGTACCACTCTGCACGCTCCAGCCCCTGCAGATTCCCAAAGCAATAGTAAATACCTCTGCTGACAAACCCTCTGATCAGTGCAAAATACTAGCAAGCTGTGGAATATATTTTGGAGAGTTTTCACCACTCTCCAAATGGACCAGCTCTAAAAAGGAGCGTAAACAAAATTTGCAGTTTCACGTAAGATAGTTGGGCAGAAAGGCATTGTTACTGTATTTCAGTATCCCCTTTGCTGCACAGTGATTACAGTGCCAGTTGGTTATAGCTTGCCAGTTTTCATTCCGAAGTCAATTTTCAGTCCTACTTTTCTGTAGTAAGTGTTTGATTTAACGGAGATGAAACCTGTCCAGTGTATTAAATTGTAACACATACTTGTGTTGTAGCTGCATTCCCTATTAAATTCCAGTAGCCAAACTTTTAAATGTAGGCAGCTTTCTCAACTGTACAGCTCTAGTTAGAGATTTTTTTAAGAAAAAAAGACTAATTCTCAAGAACGAGTGAAAAAAATTATAAAAATTATACTCTCCTATACTATGCTATATAAATACTACAGATTCATTGCGTATCGTTGCTTATAGCTTTGTAACAGTGCAACGATTCTTAAACATCTCTGCCTCTCCCCTGCAGTGAGACATTTTGGTGGGAGAGAAACTCTGTGGCTGCCCTACATTGGGCCACTGATTTATGTTTTCCCTCTCAGCTTGGCTGCAAACCACCAGAAGGTGCAAAAGTAGCTTTCACGCCCAAGGGCAGCGTTTTTCTCCCAGCCACTTGATTTTCAGGCTCTTTGCCCAGGCTGGCTTTACTGCCATGTTCTCCTCTGCCCTTCCAGCAAGACTCGAAGGCAGCGGAAAGCAGCGGGAAGGCTCTGTACTCGCTTTGTAAGAGATTGTTTTCTCTCCCAACAAAGAATGGCTGGAGCACTGCAGAGAAACAGGACTGGCCCTTTCTAGACTTCTGCTGTCTGGGAGCACGTTATCATTATTTGTGAATTTGGAGGAGGTTTACTAACATTGTCCTAAGAAGGCTGTAAGGAGCCGTGGGTTTCTTTGCCAGCATCACCCGGGTGATTCAGGGGGGTTGTTTTTCAAGGGGCTCATGGGCCCTGTGCTCTGCCTTTTTACCTTGCCTGCCAGACCAGCCTTGACAGTGATGCTGCTCACCTGAGAGGGAACGCGAAGAAGTTTTCAATCGTGTCTGCTGCCTGTGCTTGTCAGTGGAAGAATGGAAAACTCTTGGGGAAGAGTGGGAACAATCAAATTATTTTATACTGAAGCACAGTAAAACTCATTTTAAAAATTATTGCCTAATGTCCATAATACATTCACAGTACTAGTCCCAGTAGAGTTAATAAGACTATTACGCACTTAAAATTAAGTATGCACACAGGAGTCGGTAACATCAGAATTTAATGTTTTACTTCTATTTTTTTTAAATCTCTTTGTGGCAAAATATCTTTTATTATTTCAGAGTTGTTAGAGGTTTGACAGCATGTTCCCAAATGGATTGTGAGCTTAGCAGAAACTTTTTAAAAAGGAGTCCAAGTTTTTGAGCGCTAACAGGGCCCTCACAGAAAACCTCCAGGAAATGCCGTTTCTATGTTTAGTGCGCTGCCGTGATAACTCTGTAGGGATGTGAGGCGGAAAGCACGCAGTGGGAGAGGTTTAACAGAATTGGAAACTGAGAAATTGCACCTTCTGGATCATCATGTGCTAAAAAATCAGACGAGGTTAAAGGAAGTAGGTGGGGAGAGACTAGAAGAATATGCTAGTGATAATAAGAACAAGGTGGGAAGCACAGGTGCTGAAAGCAAAGAGGAGAGAGATGGTCAGATTTATGAATGTTGATTCATTTCCAGTAGTCACTTCATTGACCATTGGATGCATAACTTTACTATAGGTGATTTCTGCTAGGCCTGGAGTTCAGCAACATTTCACTGAGGCATGTCTTAATAACGGGAAGGGAGCGAAGGCCAGCAGTGTCTCTGGGCGGCGGGACAGCTCTGACATACACTTTTCCTGCCCCAGAGGTTTTTTGCTACTGTTATCCAAATTGAATTATTTTTAAACCAATCTTAAATTCAAATAAAGTACTCCTGACCTTTGTTACACCATCACTCCTAGCAGTGCTTATGGTTGAGTTTTTTTAAACTGTCTCTTTTTTAAGATTTTCTCTATTTGACAAATGTTGGTAAATACTGAATAGGATAACTGTCTGTTAAAGGAGATACTAAGTGGTTGAGATGATGAGTAGTTCTTCTAAGAACAGCTACCTGTCTGCAAATACATATCTAAAGACTGAGATACCAGTTGTTTGGAAGAACTCAGTTAAAGGCATTTTCTATTTCTACACCAATATGGATTTTACAGAACAAAGATATATATAAAAAGGCAGAAATACAGACATTATTAACAACTGTGTTTTGCAATATTTGATTGTGTTTCCATATGCACAGAGTTCTTTTTAAAGCCTTTGCTGCATACTCCTAAGTATCTATGATTCAGCTTGCCATTTGAACAGCAACGCAAGTGTGGCTTATGTAGACATACCCTTTATAGAGTAGTATTAATTTAGCCTCGCATGTACACCTTATAGTGATGCTCCTGTGGCCTGGGTTTCTGCTGCCCTGTATCTGTGTCCCTGGTTGAACAGATGGATGTTGTGGCTTCGCTGCTTTTGCTGCGAATCCGGCGGTGGCCCTGCTGCTCTTCAGCTGGTGGGAGGCTCAACAGAAAATGTTGTAGAAAACACAGGCAGGTGTGCACACCTGTAACACAACAGAGGTTTAAGAGATCAATACACTGTAAAACAAGGACAGTATAGCATTAAAGGTAACACACAGAAGTGGTAATTAGTGCTTCAGGCTCTGTCTGGAAGTTTTGTGGCAGTTGAACAAACGTTGGAAGGTGGCTCCTGTTACACACCTTGCAGGAGAGCAGGTCAAGCTGCAGCTGCCTAACCGTGCCTGCTCCAGGCGCTGCCCCGTGCAGGGCACTTTACATCCTTTTCCTCTCAAAATGACTTGGAAAAGCAGTCTGAAATTGCTGGGTATTTGGGTTGTATCTCTTTCTGTTAGTGCAAGGAACAGTTCACACTGATGTGCAGTGTCTCAGGGCTTAGCCCTGCCCCGTCCATCAAGGTTGAGAGACTTCCCAGAACTGCAGATAAAACACTATTCACTATTCCTGCCTTGACCTTGACAGTCTCAGCTTTTATAGAAGAGTTTTGGAGCAAAGAAATAGTGGAGGGGGGGGGAAGAAAGATAATCTTTTTCCATCTCCTTTATGTTTAGGGGCTGAACTTGCCAAAGCTTTGTTCTTCTCCAAAGGGACCTCTAGCTGAGGTCTCTCTGTGTCTCATCCCTCCTTTCCCAAACTAAGCACTGCAGTACTCTGTCTATAAAAAGACCTCAAAACAGTCAAAAAAGATCTATCGTGACTGCTCCTAACAGACTGCAGTTTTATGATCAGTTTAACTGGATCCAGTTCTCCACCCATCTACTCCTAGCTATGTCTTCCTCTCTTCTGATGTTTCATCTTTACCTTCTACAGGTTTGGGTTTTAGGCATCTTGTGATGTTTTTTTTCTTTCTAATCACAGAGCTGAGGGGAGGAAAGGGGTAAGAACAGCTCTTTTGACAGAAGTCCAGATTTAGATTGGTTAAGTGGATTATGAAAAATGTTTGGGAGTGGGAAGTTTAAGGTTTTCGTGGGCTATTAGTGCTTTTAAATTATCTCACTTAGGATACAGGAATGCCTAGATGCTACCAAATTTTCTTCACCATCTACTGGCTGAGATCATCAGCTATTTTAGGACTTTAAAGTCTCTGTCATTCCAACCTGCTGAGTACTTTTCTAAGGTTAAATGAGGAATTTCCTTCTAGACTGTGATACTACTGAAGAAGAGCTGCCATTTCTGTTCCTTTAGTGGGAAAATAGGTTATCTAAGAAAGGAAGAGGAAGGACCAGAAAGTCACACTCAGAGAAAGGGTCTGACCTCACAGTAATAATATTTTTCATTAAATGATTTTTTTTGTTGTTGTTAAAATGTTTATCAACCACTGTCCATTGAAAATCATTAAAAACTTGCAAATGCGGATTTCAAGCTGGGGCTGGGTTATGAGCTATTTCAGTATGACTTTGATTTTGACTGTTAACTACTCGTGGAATGTGGTTGCTCACTCAGCTCCCATGCTTTTGTGTATGTGCCCTGGCATTTATGATGTTCTTGGGGGAAATCAATATTTTAGATCCCTCTTCTTGTGAATAAATTTGTGCATGGAATTCCATTTACAAAAGTCTATCAAAACCAAATAAAAGGCACCAACTACATTTGAAGAATTTAATATTTAAGAAAACGTTCACACACATCTTTTTTTCATTATTTTCCCAGACGTAAGTCTTGCCTAAGATTAAATATTGGGCCCAATTGTGTTCTACAGGATATAAGCTTCATCTATTCCAAAAATAACATTAATCTCTGCGACCATTAACTGTTCCTTTCAGAAATAAATATTAATGGAAAGCAAATAAATGCAACCGGGTATTATGTATACTATTTTTACATGTATTTTACAGAGTTCGTTTAGTTGAAAGAGGATCTCCACATAGTTTGCCGCTCATGGAGTCAGGAAAAGTAAGTACTGAAAGAAGATTTAAACGTACCTTTTACGGTAAATATTTTCAGTAAATTTCCACTTCTGTTCATTTTTATGTGAATGTAGTGTTGAGGAAGGCTTTATCAGCTGTGCAGACTGAAGACCTTTCTTTACTGTTGAGGTTACAGCACGATGGTGGTAACTGATGCATTACTGCTCTCTCAGGAGCTGTACCTCTCTCTTTTATGCAAAAAGCATTTCCTTCTTGTATGCAAAAAGAAGGTATTTCATCCTCCACATCTCCCTCTTGAAACAGCCAAGAAATTTGCCACTAGTGCAGGCAGTTTTATCGATGTATACCCACCTCCACTGAGAACTGGTCTGAGATTACCAAGGCAGTACTCGTAGGCTACTGATCACCTGCGGAGGGAACCCCATATCGCTGTGGGGACAGGGTGAGGACACAGGACCGGCACACAGAGACAGGGGTGCTGCTCTCAGCTCTGACCCTGGCTGTACTGTCTGCCCACGTGCCAGTGACCGAGGTCTACTGCTAAACGTGTGCCTTTGGGAGAAAGGAGAGGTGCCATCACTGCTGCACTGAGCCACCGAGGCACTCCCGGCTCACTGACTGCCCTTGATGCTGTGGATGCTCATCTAAAGCTTCCTAACCATAGCTTTGCAAACACTCATGGCCGGAGGATGCTCCCTTTTCTATTTTAGTGTTTAACATCTGCCCACCTCTGTAGTGGTTGAATGTCCATTACATAAAGTTGTTGGCAGGGCCTCGTTCTGAGGAGATTGCATGGTGCCTCTGGCTTGCTTTTTGTTTCAGGCCGAAGTTTCATGTGGCTAGCGTGGGGTTTTTTTCTATTCTAGTATATACTCTCAGAGAGACTCTGGCCATTTGGTAGGATTTTTGTATTGTAGGTGAATATTTGATTTCTGAGAAATTTTTAATGATGGAACAGCTTTCACAAGGAGAAGAGGTTTTGTAGCATTTCCCAGATATCTCAGAATTTATTACATCTATAGACTACTTTAATTGTTTATGTTATAAGTCTACTTTAACTTTTTAAGGATTTCTTCCAGTTTCTAATGAGGGTTTTTGGGGGACAGAGAGTCAGCATATGATTGCATAAGCCGGTATCTGCTTTCTTACTGCCTCATGGTTTTTTTCAACAGATCCTCCCAGGAGTACGTATCATTATTGCTAATCCAGAAACAAAGGGACCCTTAGGAGATTCTCATCTTGGTGAGGTGAGTCAAGAAAACTTAACCTTTGTGTGCTCTGAACTAAATTGCAGAGATACAGCTATCATCATGTATGCCAATGGTTTCCTATAATACGTCTTATCAAATGCCTCGTTAAGAAAATTGTGAATTCTACAGATCTTTATAGTATATAAAGTGTGTAGCATGATATCTGTATCATTATTAAAATTGTTAGTAACATACTTGATAAATACTAATAATAGCTCAAGTTTGTTAAAAAATTGAAAAAACCCTGATTTTTCTAACTGTATCTTCTACTTGGTGCTTCACTAATCTGATGGAAACTTACATGAAAAAATAAGTTTATTGATTAGTCTAATTTCAACTAGATGGTTTTCTAGTGCTATTCTCTTTGTAATCACTGTGCTTCAATGCACTGAAGTACTCTCATTAGCTGAGTTGAGCAAGGCTATATGTTTTTCCAATTTGTTTTATGTTTCTAGAGAGAGAAAAAATGTTATTTTCAATGAGCAATTAAAGAGCTAATTAACAAAATGAAGAATTTGCTTAGTCATAATTAATACTACAATCTAATTTGCAAGATTCATCTGTAAGATTTCATTACTATGAAATCGTAAAAATTTCCATAATGCCTTGAGTTAGATGAAATGAATCCTTCTCCATAGGTGAAGGTCCCTGGTCTCACCCTTTAAAATAATCTGTCTGTCTGGTGCTCATGGGGGATGCTCTGGTGGAGTAAATACACTGAACTGGGGCAGGGGCGCTATGGAAAGAACACTGTGGTCTATAGGCGTTTCTGAAAATTGCAGTAACCAAGCAGACCTCAGAGCAGCTGAGCCATTCAAGGAGGCTGTGCAGGTCGCTGGCTAACCTGGGGCCAGAGGGCTGCGAGGCAGGTGTCCCCGCAGCCGTGAGTCCAGCATCCCTCTCCGCCAGGCACGGCTCAGATCCGCACTCCAACTTCAGCGAGGTTAGATTGGGGTCTCTGCGCCTACAACTGGGTCAGTTACGGGTTCAGAAACAGTGTTAAAAGGCATAATAGTATTATCTAGCTATGACTAAAAATACTTGCATCAAGAATTTTCAATAATGCTTCATTCTGGAAAGCTACTTTAATTAATACCAGTATAATTGCTTTTAACTTAGATATGGGTTCACAGCACTCACAATGCCAGTGGGTATTTTACCATCTATGGAGATGAATCTTTGCAATCAGATCATTTTAATTCAAGACTCAGCTTTGGAGACACACAGACTATTTGGGCTCGAACTGGCTATCTGGGCTTCCTGAGAAGAACAGAACTCACAGATGCAAACGGAGGTAAGAGGTTTCTCGTCATCTAGGTCTATAATATAATGCACATAATTTGGATTATTTTGAGGCTGACACTGTGCCTCTTGGCCTGCGCTACCCGACATGTTCAGTCTGTGAAACCTGTAGAACTGCAAAAAAGCCTTAGTTCAAATAATCAGAAAATAAAGCAGAGTGCAAGATTTCCCTGCTGAAACAGTTGCTTTTCCTTTGCTGTACCTCAGGTGCTGTAAATCTCCTCCACCAGTGGCTTTTTGTCACTGTTAATGTGCCAGCTGCTTCAGCTTGAAAAATATGAAATGCAGCTTAATATGCCATCATTTGCTCTCACAGTCGTATCCGCAGGCACGCATTTGTGCGGATAGAAAAAGCCTTGCTGTGAGTCTGAGCCCTGTCCCTCCTGTGACAACCACCTTCTTTCGTAATTCCTCTGTTACAAACTTATTGACAGAAGCAATCCGTTTCTCAAATTTCCCTGTCTTTAAACCTGCGGGGATGGTTACTGAAACGTAATACAAGCAGTAACCTGCAGGAGAAGCTACGGGGTGTTTGGGTTTCTGTCGGGAAGGTACAAGATTTCCTTACTTTTTTTTAATGCCATTCCTTATCTCATGTACACATATAAGCAAACCAGCACTGCCAGGCACACAAAGTCTTGGCTTGGGAAAACGATACTTCCCTGTGATTTCTGCAGAGCGCAGTGCCACGAGCGGTGGCTGGCTGAGGTGGCAGCTGAGGCTGTTGGCAAAGTATGGTTTCTAGCCGCACTGCAAGCACCTCCAGGAGTGATCCCAGGGCCCCAGTGTCAATGCAATTAGAACAGCTGCTATTCAGCCAAAGAGTGAATTAATCAAATCTGAAAGCATTTTAGTAATCACTGTGGATTACAACTGCTGCCCATGTCCTTATGTTAGCCTCTTCCTGAAGAGATTTACTTTCGGTTGCACAGGCTTTTTTCATTTCATAATGATAGCCCAGCCTTGAGAAAATTCAGGATTCTCTGGGGATATTGCAACTTAAGCATCCAAATGGCTTAAATCTTCTCCTGGCACAGTTGCTAAGTCTCCATTCTCCTCCCTCTTGTAGCTCCCAGTGCAGAAAGTTCTCTGCCCTTTATTACTGGTAGAGGTTATATTGCCATTACATTACCACTGTGCAACTATCTAAATTAATGTAAAAAGAGCCAGTTATCTGCTTTTGAGTCTATTAGTGAACATTATTTCTTTATGGATAACATGCAGTCATTTATTATCAGCCTAGTATCTTTTTAAAAGTGTCATTTCAGCCTCATTTATTTCTTCAGTCAGTAAAAATTTGTACTATAAGAGCATTATGCTCCAGAGCTCGCCATTTGTCTGAATGAGCAATTTGCTATCTGGCACATAGCACGTATTTCTAGTTTATTGATAAACACCTTTGTAAAACAGCTGAAGCATCAGTACTGACCATCTCAAAGCTACTGGAAGAACATCATCCATACTGTTAGGGTCAAATCCATCCTTTCTCTTTCAAAAGAAAGAGAGAGAAACAAGGAGCCTCTTGTCTGTTTAGGGCACCTTAAAAAAGAGTAAGTCTGTTCTGCGTCCACCTGGGAGAAAAACAGGAATTTCTGCCACTGTCTTTGGATAAAGACTTTAACCTTTCTCTTCTTCAAATGGGAGCAGTGTTTCTGCCTTCCTTTCTTCTGCTTTCTGCTCTGCATTGCACTTCAGTAATGGAAAATTCTCATTAGTTCAGAAATCACTTTGGGGTTTCAGAAATTCGAGGATAACTTTTAAATGTTATACTTACTTTACTTACTTATTAATGTGAGCATTTTTGTAATTTAATGTAGTGGAGAATAGAATCATTAATTTTTTTTTTCCCCTGCAACCAGAACGCCATGATGCACTTTATGTTGTGGGTGCATTAGATGAAGCCATGGAGTTACGAGGGATGAGATACCACCCGATCGATATTGAAACCTCCGTAATTAGAGCACACAAGAGCATCACAGAATGGTAAGGATTATGTAACACCAGGGCCCTTACATAAAGCTGAAGTATCTATAGTGTCTGGGGTTTTTTCTTGGATATTGCAATTGATCCAGGAAATGGCCTGTCAGGATGGTCACAGGATATATAACACAGCTGTAAACATGTCCTTAGGATGAAAGTTTTCACAAACAGATTTAATCCGGAAGGACTGTTTTCTGCTAAGATCATTCAGAATGTTTCTTTTTTTGTGTGGTTTTAAGTACAAGTTAAGATTAAACTTCTAATTTGAGAGAGCCAAGCAGCTCTCAGGTAGGTCAGTAGCTGTTTCTTGGAGTTTGAGATTTATATTCTAACCAGGAAAAGCAAACTGGTATGAGTTCAAGCTTTAGGAGTGTTGTTATTAGAAGGAGTAAGCAAGCAAACATTTCAAATAAATGAACACACTACTAAACTTTATTAGTGAACACACTGTTACTTTTGAATTGGTTATTAATGAATCAGGCAGTGATCAAATCAAAGTCACAATGGAAATTGAAGCGGTAGATCAATGAATTAGTAATTGTGTTGTCTTAATCAATGTATCACATCATCAAATGCACACAGCAGGTAATAATTTCTTTAGGCCGACATAAGAACAAATTGCTTTTCATTATTCTTGCATCAGAAGACTGAGTCAGGTTGTTGTTTTCTTTTGATATAACCTCAGCTCAACTCTTCTTTCAACCAAAACGAACCTGTCACAACAGCCAGAGCAATTTACTGAGTATAAGACGTGACTCTCCATTTTTCTTTTCAATCCTGGCTGCAAAGGTGTGGCCTGGATCAGTAAACTTAATAATGAAGTACAGTGACCAGACTGGTTTCTTTAGTCAAAACACCTTGCTTTTTTCTTAAATAGTTGTTAAGTCAGTAATTGCTTGGCTGACTGCAACTGAGGTTTTGCTTTATTGCCTCCTCCCTAGAGCATCATCACTACTAGTATGGTCTTGTGCTAGCTAGGCATTACACAGGGTGGCGGATTCTGTGTCCTCATATGGACCAGCGTGAACACTTTAAGGCTGCTGTGAACTTTGCCTTGAAAATGTGTCAGATCGGTATCAGCAGAGGATAGAAAGTCTTCAGATCAAGCTACTTAGGGACAGCTCTATTGTAAGATGGCCACAGATTCATAAATCGATGTGTTCAGCACTACCTGTTTGTCAGAGATTTGTGTGTCCTCAAAGTGTGAGCTCATGGGCAGTGAATGAAGTAGCCATATCACACTGCAGAAATGGTCATTGTGGGTTTCAGTGTCAAAAATGCTTAAATTATGTTCCTTTTTTCAAGACCACTGAGAGCACTTTGAGGATCCTTTTCCTTCCATTATCATGGAAATCCTTAGTGGGATAGTGGCAATTAAAAAAGGGTTGGGATAAGCTGGGAGGACTGAAGAAAAAGGCCACTGAATTTCTGAAAGAAGGTAGAAGTACGTGCAAATAATTCTCGATGCCTTAACTCTTCCCAGTAGTTGGGTGATAACGTACAAGGCACACGAGCGAGATTTCAGAAAGCACGCTATACTATTACTACCCTTGGCCTAAAGGCCAAAATTGAAAGTCTTCAGGGTTGTGTTTTCCTCAAAGAAGAGAGATTGCTGAGGAGTTAGATGTTTCTCTGATGTGGTCCCTGCAGAAAATGGACACACAGTAGTTCAGAGCGACAACATCTGGTTTGCTCACAGTTCCCAACCTCTTCCTAACCAGTGCTCTGCCAAATAGTTCTCTCAAGCCACCATCCTAGAATTTTCATTCATAGTCCTAGTCCTGACTATCCTTGACTCTTCTCCCTTAACTTCTCTTTCAGCTTCTCTTAGCGATCCTCCTCTTGTCTTTGTGAAACACCCCTTGACAAAATAAATAGCCAGTTAAATCTTTCTTTTTATATATATGTTGTATATGCCTTTCGTTGGATTGGGACATGAGCCTCTGTTCTTGTTGGAGGCTGCTGTTGTTTCCGTTACAGTGACCCATTAAGGATTTAACTGCATCGATACCTATTGCAAACAAAAGGAACTGGGTATGTCCAGTCGATAGATTGTAAACATAGCGTCAGCTTCCAAGGAACACAAGCTCATTCTGTAACATTTAACACCATTGAGGAAAGCGGTGACTTGTTGACTGACATGTGATCCTGCTGTGCAACTTCTGTCATTGAGGAACAGATCTAAAAAGGTCATTTAAAATTATTCTTGTCTCTTAAGAAATTTTAGCACAAAATCAACAACCTCTGTCTCTGGACCTCCTGTGTCTCAATACATAACAAGCAAAACAGTGGCACAGCCTGGTTTTATTGTGATGTATAACTGCACCAGGCATTTTTGAAAGTGTTTTTAATACTGCAGAATATCTTGAGAAATAACGTATGTGTATGTGTTTTAATTAAAGCACATTGTTGACTCATTTAAACTTCAAAGCCTTGAAAGAGGAACAGACATAGCTTCCTGTAATTTGCTAAGAAGTGGTTTTCTCTCTCTGCATAATGACAAATAGGTAAAGCGACACAAGATATTTGGAGAAGATGACCATTGTGGGTCTCTTTCTCTGGAGGTGTTTCAAGAACTTCCTTGCTTTTCCTGAAGCATTTGGTGGGATGGAAGCAGCAGGAGGGGCCGTTGCCAGCTCAGGGCATTGGCTGTGTTGCATCTATTGGGTGTGACTCCATAATTTCTTGATAAAGTGCAGCCTTCCTGGGTCCGTAGTTTTTTGTTTGGGTTTTTTTATATTATTTATCAGGGCTAGGAAGTTAATGTATTCATAAGTGATACATGCTGGCCAATATATCTTCATCTCAGCTGGTGAGAACATAAAGGGCAATATTTTCTTTTAGTACAGTGGGCACCAGTGAGTTAGAATAATGACATATGAAATGAATTTTAAATTAAATTGAAACCCTCTTAGGTGTGTCAGTGGCTCTAGGACTTAATAGAAGCTTCATGAATGTTTTGGGAATCAGTCTTCTGAACTCAGACAAACTAACTTCTCCTAAGCCATGTTTTAGGGACCTGCTCCTGAATCTTACCGTTAATTGCTTTCCCAAGTAACAAGCTAACAGTAGATTTAAAGCATGGTTTCAAGTGCTAACTTCTTACATTTTAACAAAACCTCCCTAGGCTTTTTTGTTAAAATCTATATAATACTCATTTAGATGTTTGTACAGCAATCCATAAAAATTCTAGGACCTCTCTGGAGATGGTCATCTGTGCAGACTGATACTTCACTTTATTAATATTCAGTATCAATCAAAACTTAGTAGAATGTCTGTGAAAACATAATTACAAATTAAAATTCATTTCATAGCAGTACTAAGTCAAAAGGAACCTGCACAGCCTTGCTTTGGATGCCCATTAGTTTTCTAGATCAATAAGCACATAAGTATTCAATCAAATAGTACTTTGGCAGGATCTGAAAATGAAGGTTTTTTTAATAGTAAGTACCTTTCTCCTAAAATCCATTCTGTTAAGCATCAACATAGAGCGCATTTTCATAGCTAACTTTTGGGCAAAGTAAGGTATGTTTCCAAAGTACAGGGATTTTCAGAATTGTCTTTGAAAGGGTGCACTTCTGGCTCAATCCAGTGTTGACCTTAGGGTAAGTAGCTCTTTTTGAAGTTGCCTTATATACATAATATATTCTAACTTTCAGATGCTTATGGTCGAGACAGATCTGGGAAATTATCCCCTGATTTTGTAAGGTAAAGGAGGATAAAGTACAGGGCTTGATGTATGAGTTACATGAATATTATTATTTATGCTATGGCATAAGTGAGAGGAAGAAATAACCACCATCTGTGTCTTAAACACCTGCAAGGAAGAATGAGATTGCGCTTTGTGGACCCTCAGTCCTGCTGACCTCCTGTGAGACTTCAGAGGCTTTGGAGACATTTGAGATGTGGGGAGGAGGATGGAGGGAAGCATACACCAGACTTTCATACCTTCCCAGCCTCCATATTTGGAAGGATAAATGCATTATCCTTAGCCAGAAAAGATGCCCAGTAGCAGAAACCAAAATTTACCTGCTTTGGCTCAAGGGCTTAACCAAAATATTGGGGTCTAACAAAGTTCTTTTAGTAAAGAGGAGATACTGCTGATAATGGTGTTCCCGTGACCATCTCACCTGTTAATAAGGAATGTAAAAACTCCTGTCCCCTTAAACACAACGGAAATAAAACACGGCCGAAATAAAACAGATGGAGACACTGCTTATTTCTGAATAAACCAATTGGGCCAGAAGAATCGCAGCTCTTTTGTGCTGAGCTCTGACCTACCTGGACAGCAGCCAGCCCAGTCCAGAAGGCGCGTAGCCGTGTTAGCCTAGCACCGTGCAAGTGAGGAAGCCCCCTCCCCGGCCGGCCGGGGGCCTCTGAGCCGCCTGCAGTATGCCAGGTAAACGTTCCCAGGGCTCCGCACCCCTTCACTAGGCAGCGTTTATGCCAAAGATCTTTCTGCTCAGGCTATGTTCCTGCTGTGCCTTTCGGTGCCTCCTCTTTTAACCTCCTTTGCTCTTCTGGGCTGCTCTTCAAAAAACTCCAGAGAAGACACCTCCACCCGCACATCGCTCAGGCATGCCTTTATGAACCCAGCAGTGCTGTGACAGTTCTCTGGCTTCAGAGGGAACCGCACGCTCTCTTACTACCTCCTTACGTGACGGGCAAGGGTTAGACTCGAGTTTCTGTAAAGCTTAGTCAATGCTTAGTATTGCAGCATTATTAAAGTGAGAGCTAGTGGGGCTGTTCTTCTGCCCCTGCCTGCAGCCATGTTCTGCCTTCCTCCGTACGCTTCGTGGTGAGCATACAGAAGGAGCCCTAGAAGTTGAAACAAAAGGTAACCAAGGTGGAATGAAAAGGGTAAAACATGAAATGGGTAAAAAAGCCCCACCACTAATACTGTTTTTTCTTTCGTTCCAGTGCGGTGTTTACCTGGACAAATTTATTGGTCGTTGTAGTTGAGCTGGATGGATCGGAGCAAGAAGCTTTGGACCTGGTTCCTTTGGTCACCAACGTGGTCCTGGAGGAGCACTATCTGATTGTAGGGGTGGTGGTGGTTGTGGACATTGGTGTAATTCCTATCAACTCCCGTGGAGAGAAACAACGTATGCACCTACGAGATGGATTTTTGGCAGACCAGCTAGATCCCATCTATGTGGCCTACAACATGTAGTCTTGTACCTTAAAGCTTCCATGGACTTTACTATAGATGTATAAAATTTTTTGGTGTCCACTAAAAAAGTGTGCAGATAAGATGCTGACACTCATCAGAATGGAACTGTTTCTATTACGACTTTTCAAAGCAGTCACGATTGGCAGGAAATAAAATGTGAAATGTTTTCTTTTACCACTAAATTTTAGAAAAGAAGGACTATGGGGTAATGCCCTTCAGTGTGTTGGAAAAGCCCATTTTAAACTTTCTTTTTTTTTTTTTTTGCTTATTGGACAATACTGCTTTTTGAGTAAATGTGGCTTTTGTATTTTACATTAAGTAAGCTGAAGTAGATTTTTTTTTTATTCTGCCCTCCAAATGGATTCTTTTAAAACAATTTGCATACTAATACAAATAATTGTTTTCTTCATTTGTTTTGACGTCATAAAAAGCTGAGGAATACAGATCCGTTACTAACTTAAGCCATTTTAGATCCCACATCTTAGGAAACTATGTAGTGGTACGAGGCGAATACCCAAAGTAGCACCTTTCAATTAGAAATCTTGCAGTTTTCTGTTGGAGATGCTGAAAGCCCAAAGGCCAGAGAGCCTTTGCTGTTAGCGTTAGAATGGAAGAAATTTATAAATAAGGTGTATTTCGGCAATGAACTTGCAAATATCTTTGTACTAAACTAAAAAGATAAAATAAGTTAACTACTTCTTCTGTAATTATGTACAAAACGTTTAATTTATTTTGATCTCTTTAGAAGTATAAAAGAGAAAAAACATTCAAGAATATTAAACTCTTGAAATGTTTGCTAATATAAAAACAAAGTGTTGTATTATCTTGAGTGGATAGTATCACATCAAATATATATATATGAAATATAAATTCACTAATGACAAAAGATTTTAAAGTTTAAAATGCAGTACTTGTCACTTGCATGGTGTCTCCCACTGTAGATAATCAAATGTTACTCACAAATTTTTTGGAAAAAAAGCAATCCTGGATTGCTAAGTATCCCTGTCGAAAAGAATCCTCTAGATACCAGCAAGTGGAATTATTGCTGCCTTTAAGGCAGTGAATGAATTTAAGACTGAAAATGCACTACAATAATTTTCTTTTCTTTGCCATGGAGGCAACAATAAATATTCGTGCTGGCATGTGCATACACTTGTTAGACTTAGAAAAGGCAGGTTGAGGAATAGCACTGTTGTCTAGCTGCAGAACTTTGTTGCACAATTTTTTTCATTGTTTTAGTTGGTGTTTTTATTGCTATAAGGAAAAGGTTTGGGGTTATTTGCACAGAGTTATCAATTTGCCTCTCAGCTAGGACACGTAGCTCGGTGGCCAACGCATCCAGTTTACATTTACAGGAAACGATTGTTTCGATGGTCTTTAATTTATTCCTTAAAAGAGAGGAGCATACAGTCACTACAACCGATTTGGCACGAATCGTGCATCGGCTAACTAGTCCCTAAACGCATTAAAACATCAGAGGAACCGATCTGCCTGTTTAAAGAACGGAGGAGTCCCGCGGTCTCCGATCTGAGGATCACGGGAGAAGAGTAGGAAAACATGCATCACAGCTGCCTTCATTTTACTACCTTTGGATAAAAGAGAGGTTTGATTCCCCAGTTCTGTTGTCTTCCCTGCACCCTCTGCCCCCTTTTTTGAAACCTTCCCCTTCCTTCGTGTGGTTGTAACTGAATTGACCTGTTTGTGATGGAGAGTGGGATTTACCAGCTGCAGTCCAAGAATGCTTTTCTTATTGTCCCAAATGACGTTCATGTGCTGGCTCTCATTACCAGATATGCATGACTAAGATTGTTGCAGGGCAAATGTAATCATGTTTATATCACGTATAAGGGAGTCTCGATGCTGGGTGTTTAAAATCTTTTTAAAAGGTGGTAGGGACGTTTTAGTCTGCATGTACAGTACAGAGCATCTTGCCACGTCAGACGCGTTTTCTTTCAGACCATCCTTTCCGCCTTCACTGTCCTGTGAATAGCCCTATTCATGCTCTGCAGACCAATCCTATATTTTGTCAAATTCATCTTCTGCTCCCTAAAAAGAATACAATCTGTTCTTAATGGCAAGTTGTTGTAAGGTTTCAGACAAGATGTTGATTGATTACAAACATAATTGCAGTGTGTGAACTAACTTGTGAAGTCCTGCTATTGCTGATCTCAGTACTGCAAAACAAATCTCGCTGTCGTTCAAAGCATCACTTTAACCTTCACGAAGTCAACTTTGCATTTGTAGAGAATAAAAGAACTGCAATGCAGTTGTGAAACGCAGTTAATAACAGCTCTCTTCTGCAACCTGTCATCCGTGGTTGTTAAATCCTGAGTTAAGAGAAATGATAAACTGAGTTTCTGGTTTTGTTGTGCAAGCAAAAGGAAGGAAACATTTAAGCACCATCAGACTGAGCAATAAAGAAGGATTGTTCTGTATTAGAAACTGTACTGTAGATAAACCATTCATGAGAATGTATAAAATGTTTGTCTTGTGACCTTGTGCTTTTGGAGTCAGACAAAACCATGTAATCAACTTGATGCACATGCACAAAAAGAGAGGGTACACAATGAACATTTAAACACAAAACTAATCAAACAGGAGCAGATTCCTCATGGTGCTTGTTTATTA
The DNA here is from genome assembly GCF_030936135.1 of Gavia stellata. Classification (NCBI taxonomy): domain Eukaryota; kingdom Metazoa; phylum Chordata; class Aves; order Gaviiformes; family Gaviidae; genus Gavia; species Gavia stellata. Next base: position 11,810,496 of record NC_082599.1, on the reverse strand, counting down.
TATATATTTAATCCTGCTTGACACTTTACCCAAGGGAAGACTGTCCCTTTTATCAGTTGAATGTTAGCAGCGTTATTTCATAGAGTGTGGTGACTGGTTAGAGAAATTCATGTAACTCAGCCAATCACAGTTTCAAACAAAAATTTTTATGTGCAAAGGACAGCAACCTTCTTGTATGTTAAACCACCAGTACGCTTTGTACATCTGTGATAACGCCTGTTTTATATTCAAATGAACAAATAAAAGCTTTTATTTTTGTTGCTCTGAAAATATCAGTTTCTTAATTAGTCATCTAAAATGGAGCTTCCAAGAGCTGCAGATGCTCAGTGGAGGAACATGGAGAGCTATACTGTAATTTTATTTTGTTTACCTCTCTTGTTGCATAATTTATTAGTACAAATCATTATACTTTTAACAATGTTTAAATACTGGTGTGGGCATTTATTGCTGAAAGACTTTCATATGGCAACAAATGTTTTTTGTGAAATGTTTTTTTAATTCTTTTTAATATATTCAAATATACTGTTCACATTTTTGCTGAAAGTGTAAAGATTATTGTAAGCTTGGTAACATTTTGTGAGAAGCAATAACAAGCATTAGTACTGTAAAACTCCTCAAATTTGTCACATCACTTTTGTTGCAAGGTCTTGCTACCGGCATATTGCTATTCAGTCGCTTAAGTTACTCATCCAGGTGTTACGTCTCTGCGGAGCTTTCTGCCAGTGGAAATATATGGGTAACGAACTGCTTGGTCACACATGTGGTGCTAGAACCTCCCTATCAATTCAGAAGCCTTGGTCGACCAGATAAAATCCCTAGGAAATGTGATCTGCCTATTTCCGTTGCCCTTTCCAAAAATACTGTGATTTTAGAGCTGGCTGCCAGCCGCTGAGTAGCAGTGTCCCCAGAGAAGAGGTTTGGCCCTAGCTCTGATTTTCCAAATCTCATTTCAAAGGGGGAAATTCTGAGTCCTCGTTTCTTTGGTAGCCCATCTGAGAAGTTCAGGGTGTAAAATCTCGTCTCCCATGGCATAAATTTCAAGTGGCTCATCACAAGAGGCCGGTGCAGGTTAGAGGACCCACAATCTTCCAGAGCAGAAAGTGCAACCCAGAAACTGGGAGGGAGAGGGTAAGTTAGGGGTGGCAGACGGAAGCGGGTGGCAGAACAGCAGTAGTTCCTGATTCAATTTTACAAATAATTCTCTTTTTAAAAAGGAAGGTTTTTGATGTTTCATGCTAATGGTGATGAGGACTTTAAAAGGTCAAAATATTTCAAGTACAATTTTAAAAATAATTTTGGCAAATGGTGGCCATAACACTGACAAGCTGGTGGGGAATCTCAACAACAAAAATTTGTAGTAGGGTTAGAAGAGTAATTTCATGCACAATAAGAACAGTGTAATTTATTCATTATCGGGTTGATGCTAACAAGGCAAGAAGTGGAAAAAAGCTTGATAAAAGACCTTGCAGGGTTTTTTTGTGTTTTTCAGCACAAAGATTTGCTTTATGTACCATTATCATCTAAGGCGGGGGGGCGGGGAGAGACGTGCACGGAGATCAGCAACAAATTCTCACCTTGTGAACAAAATCACAAGAGCCAGGTTTGGAGGAACTTCTGACTTTCTCCAAGACAGCTTTTTGCAATCAGCCCAAGCAGTCGCAGACCCCTCTCTGCAGCCTTGGGGATACGAATCCCTGCTGTGGGTTCTGCGCGGGGTGTGCAGGTGGTTTTGGGGACCTGGGCTGGGCGCTGGTGTGGGCCACGGCTGGACGGGCAGGGTGGGGAGAGGTGAAGCCCAGAAAGATCGTCCCAGTGGGGATGGACCCCACTGTCCCCAGGGTAAGAGCCAACCCCGATTTTGAAGTGTTTGTTTGCTTGGTTTAGTAGAAGAACTTTTTGCTTAAAACTGGCTGAGATTTGAAGAGAAAAAAAAATGGTAACCAGATTCTACATTCTGATAGTAGAAACGAATTGTTTCATTTGGGGGTAAAATATAAAAGTTCAACCTGAATTATTTTTTGGAATGCGGAGTGCTTTATTTGGCAGACCACTTTCCCAAAAGCGCTCTCTCTTACCACGATTTAGATAAACAGGCTTTCCTTTCCAGGGTTTTTCTGTTCTCTTTTGAGGGGTATCACCTTAAAGCTGGTCCAAAAATCCTCTTCAAGGCTTGCCTCATTTGTGCTGTACCTCGCTGAGGTCAACATCTTCGAAACAGTGGCTCTCCCTGTCTTACCCAGCAAACCAGCATCAGCTCATTTCTATACATTTTTGTCATGCAAGCTGATGCTGGGAACTGCATGGCATTTAAGATCAACCATAGGTTCCCTAAGCAGGTCATGCTGCATCGTGCCAGTCAAAATCGGTACCAGGAGTGCTCTTCTACTTCTTTGTGGTCTGCATGGATAAGATCTCTTCAAAGCCAAGGCACTGCTGTAGTCTGTATGATCCGCACACGGAAAAAAAGTCTTTGCCCCAGGGATCCCACAACACATCTAATAATAATTTTAAAAAATTATTGCGAAGTATTATACAGCTGTGGCCAGTTAATGGGTTGATCCTAAAGGCACAAAGTTGATCGTGGGTTTTTTGGTAGATTGATGTTGACAGGCTTCACACAGGGAGTGTCCTGTGGAGGGGTCTGAAGGAGGGGATGAAGCCGCTGGAAGCACCACAACAGGGAAGGACTTCCAAGTGTGACTGGCAGCATGGGGGGAAGGTTTGGAGATGCCGGGGGAAGCACCGAGAGAAGAGCTGTACTGAGCCATCACTGCTGAAGAGGACACCCGTGGAGGAAGCCATAAATGAAGGGCAGGTTTAGGAAGAGCGTTTGGTGCAGAAGGGAGGTAAGGTCAGAAAAGACAAGATTGTGCATGTGGAGGTAAGGGTCAAGCAACTGAGACTATCTAACCCAGTGGTATCGGGCACCTAATTTTAGGGGCCTGCATTTTAGTTTTCTCACCTAGGTGAGCCCGTTTCAGACCGGTGAGCTCCAGGTGCTGGGACACACAGCCCTGCTGCTCTTGGCCCCACGTTCAGTCTGGAGGCTTGGATGAACGACCTACCACCCGCTGAACTCGGCCAAGGGGTCTTTGGGATAAGACCCAAGAGAGGGAACGTATGGAGGTAGGAGGACAGATGTGGTGCAAGGGCAGAGGTCATCCCAACCTGAAAGGCTCAGGAAACTAAAAGAAAAAACAGGGCTGTATCGGCGGAAAGGCAGGACTGAAGCAGGGAAGCGCTGAGAGAAGACTAGGGTAAGAAAAGCAGCTGCATGTAAGAAGAAAATAATGTTGCCATGAAGCAAGGTCGGGAGGGGAGCATGGCATGGCCAATATTCATCGAGCAGAGGAAGATAAGAATTTGAGCCAACAACTGCCCTAAGGAAATTAGTGGACAAGGAGATACAAAGGAATGAAACTTCCCATTGCAGACACACTTGCTCATTAACATTTCAAGGCTGCCTCTCACAAACTTTTGGGTTTGGGTACCTTCCTGAAATCCACAGGAGGATTTTTTTTGCATGCCCCCTTCTCTCCCCACCACACATAGCTGCACACCGGCGTGAGGACATGCACTTGTGTGCGGTGAAGGGTCTCGCAGCCATGCGCATGCCCTGCATGGTCGTGCTGCAGCCGCAGCGGCTCAGCACCGGTTGGCACTGCACGGCGGCAGTGATGGAGACACGCAGCCCGAGGATGCCTGGGTGTTGCAGGGGCAGGCACTGGGCAGCCACGGTTGTGGAAACCCACAGCCCAACCTGTGAGTCCAGGGTGTAGGGCCAGCAAAAACTGAATGGGGAACATTTAAGTTCTTCCCTTCCCTCCTCTTACAGGTTTTTGGTTAGTAAAGAGAAGGAAAAAAGCAAATGAAGTGTGGTCTCAGCTATAATTATATTTTCATTCAAAGGATGGAAATATTTTTTCACCTCGGGGCAAAGCCTTTTAACAGAGCAAGAGGCTTTTAACTGCTGTTTTAAGCCATAATAAAATGACTACTAAGGATCACTTAATTTTGAGTATTTTCTAACAAAACCCAGATTTTCTTAAATTAAAACTTTTGTTAAAACGCTCCCATTTCCAGTGGATCACATAACAGGGTTACAGCCTCTCTGTGAAAGCAGTGTGATTGCATTTTTGCTGTGCGTGCATGTGGACACGTGCACTTCCATTGCACTTTACTTACAACTAACGGCCCCATTTACTTCTCCAGCACAATGGAGCCAATGCATCTGCAGGAGAGAGACAAAATCAGGATGCAATGTGTCGGTCCGAGTGAGAGGTGACAAGTGTAAGCGTCAGAGAAAGCAACCAGAAATGCAGGTTACAATTGGTCTCGCTGGCAGTTTGACTTAATTTTAGGTAAAATATATTTGTTCTATTTATCCAGTTTTGATTTGGAAATGCTGAGCCACGGGAAGAATAATAATTAGTGGACATGTTGAGAGCACTTGCTTGGTGCAGACGTGCACCTCAAGTCATACTCTTTAAAAAAACAACAACAAAAAAAAATCCCTGAGCCCACATTTGACTTTGGTTTTGAATATGGATCAACTCTATCTCAAAGGGAGAGCATTTTCATCAGGGTCCTTAAAGAATTGCAGCAGTTACATAGCTTCCTCGCCATGCCTGTGTGGTTCCCATTAGGAAGTACACAAGCATCTCGGAGGGCTCTCCTGAAATTCGGCACTATCAGCTCTGCTTGGCTGACGCGGAGCTGATACTCTGCACCCCAGTTCATGGGGGAAGGCTGGGATGGGGGAGCACCCCGATGCCGGTGTCCCCCATGGGGGACAAGCAAGGCACCAATGGAGTTGCACACAGTCTTTGAGGTTGGAGGGATGTGATCGTGCGATGAACTTGAGTTCAGTAAATGAAATTCCCTTCAGGGCAGTGTTGCTCCAACAAAAGCCTTTGGAGAACTTCTCCTGCCCTTTGTGAATGTCTTTGCACAGGAGCATTCCTCCTCTGAACACAGGATCAAGCCAACCAAGCCACGGATTAAAAGATTGCTAAGAAAAATTAAAAAATAGAGGATAAAAGAAAGTCAAAGCAGAAAAAACCCCATCAAAATCCCATGGTTACTTCTTTGGATCCAGTTCTGCACTTCTTTTATACAGTCAGCCCTAGCGAAGTCATGTTAATAGAGATTACAGAGTTGGCCCATGGAAAAGGTGCTCAGGAATGTCCTGATGGGTGTCTCTAACCCTACAGCATCCTGCGCAAGCAGAGTCCCCAGTGACTGCCGTGGTGTTGTAAAGCGACATCATTAAAAAGATCTGTCGTGCTGACATGCAAAAGGACAGTTTTCACTTCTGGATGGCCAAATCAAAATGGTCCTCTTCCTCCTCCTCTTCCTCCCCTGCCTCCTCCTCCAAGTGCTGACACGTTGAATTTCAGCTATAGCAGCTGCCATTTAGTGAAGCTGCTCCAAGCTCCAGGAGCTCACAAGGCTTGGGTGCTCGGTCAGTCATTGAGCTGGAGGACTTCACACCACCATAAAAATGTCACAATGTCTGCTCTGAGGTGCTGAGCAGCAACCGACAGAAACGAGTTTCTAAATTCTTTTAAGCAAGGGTTGTTGCAGGACAGGGTGATTGCAGCAGGTGGGAGAGATGGAAACACTCCCTCTGCCTGGGAAGGTCCTGACCAGAGACCAAGATTAGGTGAAGGATTGGCAAATTCTGGACAAGCTGTTACCAGAAAAGCCTGTAAATAGGTTATATTTATCCCTGCAGCTCATTCTGTATGGAGAGTGAGCCCCCTCCCAGGAGCCTTCTGCTAAAAAGAGAGGCGTGGGGCATGGGTGCCATGCCCTGGCGAAACCCCTGCCAGGCGACGGAGCTCACCCCCGAGGGGGTGAGCGGGGCTGTCCCTGCGGCTGTCTGGGCACCGTGGTTAAGCTTTACCTAGGGCCCGTCAGTCAAAGGCAGCGAGCAGGGTTTCGGCAGAAGGGGGGATGGCACTGATTATTTTTGAGGCGTGGGCAGGTGTCATTCCCCAGTCAATCCCAGAACTGCCCAGTCAGCCGCCGTGCCGTGCCGAGCCGTGCCGAGCCGTGCCGCGGGGCAGGGCGGGCTGGCTGCAGGCGCAGGCTGGGCTGTACCAGGCAGCTTGCAAGTGCGAGAAGGGTGGCAAGCTGGGTTGTGCCGGGGCTGGGGAGAAGTTCTGGGAGGCCTGTAGCTGTTAAGCTTGAATTCCTGGCTGCTCTTTCCCTCTGCGGGCCCTTCCTGCAGCAGCTGATGCTTATTCTTTGTCGATAGTTTTCAAAGGGAGGCTCCTGCACTGGGCCAAGCCTGAGGTGGCTCAGAGCTTTGTCGGCTGGAGCCGGTGGCAGTGCCGTGGTGTTGGTGTGGCTCTGCGGGCTGGACCCAGGGTTCACCCACGGGCAGGCACCCCGCACCCCGCAGCGGAGACTGCCTGCGTGAGCTGCCTCCTGCTCCCCTTCCGGGCCCCGAAAAGCCAACGTCGCCCCAACTGACTGGCGTGAAATACCACCTCCAGGGATTGCGTTCTTTTCTTGCAAGCACAGCGTTGCACGCATCCAACGATCACACAGAGACGCAGCGGGCATGCTGCTGGTGGAAGGGGTGAGCGGTCCTGGGCTCCAGCTCAGCATCCAGCGCCGACCCCCAACGGCTCGATCAGCGCGGAGCGACCTGCTCGCTGCTGAAAGGAAGGAGCCCAGAATTACAATGCTGCTGGCTCCAGTGTCCGCAGGAAAAAATAACAAGCAATTGCATGACCGAGTTGCACATCTTCCCTTTCTTCAGGGGAAAAATGAAAGGCTTTCCAGCACTCCCGGTCTTTACAAACTTGTGAAAAGACAGGGAAGGCTCTGTAACTCAGTCAAGTGTTGTATCAGCCAAAGAAATTCTCTCTCTAGTGCATAAGCCACGCATGGCGGAGTTTCTGGCCGGGCTTTTTCTTCAGGAAGGAGCCAGTGAGCCAGTGTTGCTCCTCGGCGGGGGCTGAACTGCGGCGCAGGCAGCAGAGGAGCTCCCTGCCTGTGCCTTGCTCCCTCCTGAGAGCACGCCAGACCCGCACAGCTCTCACATGGAAGCGGCTCTTGTTCCTCCGAACGAGGACAGTTAACGGGGTGCCCTGACGAGCCGAGGTGTGGGTGGCCCACGCCAGGCAAAAACCTCTTTCCTGATGACAGGGGCTTGGAGAGCTGCTGGGTGCAAGGCACCGATTGCCTTTTGGCTTTTAGCGAAGCCATTTTTCACCTTGAAGGTTCTGTTACAAGGGACAAAAAAAGCGCACGGCTGTGGCCAAGCACGGTGGGATCGTGGCTCAGCACCGGCCCGGCGCAGAGCTGGCTCCCGCACGCCTTTCCCGTGGGAGCACGCGCAGAGGAGAGGCAGAGACCTCACGTGGCAGCAAGCAGGGTCCAGGGCCACCTGCAGCAGCTGGCTGCAAAAGGTTCTTTTCCTGTTAATGGAGTAGTTAAAAATAAAATAGTGCTCTGACTTTAATAATAAACATTGTTTTCTGCTGCAGAAGTCCTTTTCCAAACACTAGTAAAGCATTTCGTACAACCAGCTTCACAGTGTCTTCTCTATGCAGAACTCCAGTTTATTTTTAGGTACCTCTCTGGGGCAAATCCTGTTTCCATTGAAGCTTCATGCCAGCTTAGTTTTCACGTCCAGGGAGTTAACAGAAACTGGCCGGTGGCTTTGTAAACAAATGCATCGCTCTGCCTTTTAGCATGGCCTCTTCTTGCTCTCTCTTTCTCGGCCTTTCTTCTGTATTATCTTCAATTATTAGCCCCTTTTATGCAAAAAAAATCTGCAAAGCAGATGCTGTATTTAATTTCAACCCCTCCATCGCTGTTTGCCATGCCTGAAGGCACGTTTCCGCACTTCCCCACCGGCTCCAGGGCTGTGGGGATGGAGAGGTGCTGGGGCAGCCATGGCTGGGGGCAGCAGGAAGGGCGATTTCACGTTAATTTTCTCTGGGTTCTCTTTCTTTTTCTGATTTTACTATTTTGCACCTTTAGCAACCCAGCATTTCTTTTTTAGAGAGCATTACTCAGACTCTAACAGACTTTTGAGCCTTTTGATATCTGGAAATAGGTTTTATTAAGAGAAAATATGACAGTTTTTTCAGGGTTTTGTAAGGTCCAAGACAGTTGTTTTTTTCCTTTTACATTAGCTATAAACATCTCTTACTTAAACCCAAAAATACTATATTATTCTCAGAAACGGATGGTCCTTTCCACTTGCAATTGAATTTCCTTAACATGAAACAATGTAAGAAGGGCCTTTCTGGTTTTGACACCCCCCCCAATTTGATTTATGAAAGCATTTGGAAAGCACATGCACAGATCGTGTATGTGCTTTCACTCAGTGAGGCTAAAATTGGCTGGGTAGCCCTTAACTACCGGTAACAAATCCCAAACATATTTCACATACTCAGTCATTTAAGATCAGGAAAAGCAAACAAGCCCTGAGCTGGGCAGCTCACTCCACCTAAAGGAAGCAGGAGGCAGAAATCACTGCTCCTCCTTATTAAAATAAAGTAATAGCCAGGGTTAAAATTATAGTTGTTTAATAATAATAATAATAATAATAATAATAATAATAATAATAATAATAATAATAATAATAATAATAATAATAATAGTAGTAGTAGTAGTAGTAGTAATAATAATAATAATAATACAATGTTGATGATGATGATGATGATGTTCATAACAACAATAGTAATGATAAAAAAATAGGAAAAGCCACCAATAAAAAGCCAAATAATGCCTTTAAGTCTGACACGCTAAGAGCACCAAGATACAACCCTGTCGGCGGTGCTGAAGAAGCAGCAGCTCAGAGAAACCCCTGCTCATCCCAGCATTTCTGGTGGAAGGGAATTTGTAGATCTGGGGCCGTGCAGGGACAAATGTCCTCCTCTGCTTTGCAGGGGTGGTGGTGACAGGGCCCAGCGTGGGACGTGTGATGGGGTACGGCGGGTCACAGAGTACCCATATTATGTGGAGGGGGATGGGAGACTGCCGTGGCACTTCCAAAGCATTTAACCTGTTTGGCACTGATACCAACCCCACTGGTGACACCTGAACTGGCAAATGTGTGTGGGGAGGTGAGTGACGGGAGGGTTTCCACCGGGGATTTCTGCCAGTGGGGTGCTGGTGAGCGGTGCTGTGCTTGGAGGCTGACCGCAGTCATCGGAAGGGGAGAAGGCCTGGGAAAGGCAGCTTGAGGGGGACGCTGCTTCTTCCTGATTCTGCTTTGCTGGCTTGATTAAGCATAAATGATTCATTCGCAATACGTGCGCTATGCTGGTGATTTGTATTTAATCAAGTTTCATCAAGATGAATTAATAAAATTTGCTATCTTGGGTAAAATGATATGACTCATGTAAGAACAGAAAAGTTTGGATAGCAAAATACTAAAAGAGACATCTGAGGCCTTCTAAAATATTTAAAATAATTTTTTTAATTTTTTTTTTCCCCTGGAACTAGCAGGTCTTGCCACGTCTCAGTTCCCACAGGGAAATTCTTAATTGCCACAGAGAAACTAAGTCCCACAGCATCCCCCCTGCAGCCCCAAAGTCACGATGGGGCTCCAGGACAACCTGTCCCGCCTGTGGCTTGTCCCTAAATGGCCCTTTCTTCTAGGGGTGGCTGTGGGACATGCCCCATGGGCAGCAGCACCAGTGTGGGCCCTCAGCTCCCTCGGGCACCTCACCAGCAGCCAGCAAGTCCTGACTTCAAAAGTGAGGGACACTGCTTCTCAGGGCTGCGTTTGTGAGAAATGCTGCCGCCGTTCAGGCTGGAGCTGGATTCTGAGTCCTCTCAGTCCCCCCAGGTAAAATCATTCTGTTAATAAAAAATGTAACAGGCACAGGGTCAGGGGTGGTGACCGGGTTAGGGAGGAGGCAGAGTGGGGCCACTGGTGAGAGGAAGCCCAGGGAAAAGGGGGTCTGTGAGCCCCTCCCTGGCTGCCAGCGGCACAGGACCTGGCATTATAACCAGAACATGATGGACACAGCCCTTGGAGGCTGCCGGCCCTGAACGGGCTGAAAAGATCCACTTTTGGTGCCGAGAGCCATGTTAAATGCTCAAGCCCTTGCATGGACGTGCCAGCTCACCTCGAGTCGGGAGCAAGGTCCCCGCAAGCTCAGGCACAGCTCCCCCCTCCACAGCCCCGGTCTTTCTAGATGAGGACAAGTAAAAATAGCAGCCTCATGCATGCCCACCCAAGGATGTGAGGAGAGCTGGCCAAAATCAACACAGACACTTTCAGTGAGTTTTTTTTTTAAATACATTTATTAACCAATGTTAACACATTAAATGACTCTATATATTGCTAGTCCGAGCAGCTTACAAAATGCCAGAATGCATCATAAACTGGACAGCCACAATGAATAATTACAATGTGCATAGTGGCTAAGCTCAACACTTTAATATAGCTTTATGATTTGCAGAAAAATTAATTTTAAATCATGATTCCTAAAACAATCAATTGTAATTTTACCTAAAACTTATACAAAACCAGGCCACAATCTTTTTTTTTTGTTTTGTTTTTTTCTTTAAAACACACAGTTTTCACGCTGTAGTAACTTGGAAATGTGCAACCGTGTCAACAGAGACAAAAAAGCCAAAGTAACACGAATCTTACTTTCATGCAGCTATCAGTTAAATATTACATATTCTGGAATGATTTTACACCAAAAATATTTCCACAATAACTTGCTTTCATAGGGGTGGATCGAAGTTTTGGAACTTGTAAAGTAATCGAACAAGATAGATTGATTTTTAGTTGTGAAGTGTTTTACAGTCACAACACAGAGGCGACAAAGGTTAATCACACATTTATCAGGCAATAATGTAGCTGTGGTAATACAAGTTACCATCTACTTACTATTTTTTCCAATCAACTTACCACTTAATTTCTGCAACTTATTGGGCATTATTTGGCAGTATCTAGTCAATTAACTTAGATCACCACTGTAAGTAAAAAAGATCAGGATTTCAGTGGTAGTTCACAGAAGTCTTAGTTATATTTTCATCTTTACAATGACCCTGACAAATCCTAGAGAAAACTTTTTTAAAGGCTTTCCTCCTGATTCTTCAGCTTCCATCGTTCCATCATGTAATTGCTTTCAATAAATATCAAAGAAGATCTAAATAAATATTTACAAATTATTCCTCTAACTTCTCAAAAAATAGCTGGATGATTAATGGGCATATGACTCAGTCTAAGACCAATCTTTGAAAGAAACTAAAATGCGGAGACACTTTAAAAGAAAAGCTATTTAAGTAAGCTTTACAACTATTTAAAAAATTGTCTCTGAACATGGATGCAATTCATATATCTATATATAAAACAAACAAAAAGAAAATAATTTTTCAACTATCGATCCATTCCTATTGGTAATGCTTCTTAATCCAGACATTCCGCAAAATACAGACTTTTTACAAATCACGGCATCTTTAATACAAGAAAATTAACATGCATTATTCTTCATTCTGAGTACAGTGATGGAGCTCATTATTAGGCAATGACCCATTACTACAAACATAACGGCTTCTGTGAAACTTAAGTGCTTTTTCTCCTTTTATTATCAAGTTACAATGGACCAGGTGACACCAGATCATAGGCAGTCAAATGACGTTGGATTGGGGAGGCTGACGGGGGGGGCGCAATAAAGAAATTTGTATGCCTCATAATTCCATGTATGAATAAAGGTAGTTGTATTTTTTGTTTTTTGGCTTTTCTTATTCTTGTTACAAGCACTCATGTTAGGACAAAGATGAAATGTGCAAACTTCAAAATTTAAATATTCATTTTTCTCTAAGATCCAGCTCAGTAAAAGATTACCCCAGTTCCCTGTGATTTTAAACTACAAGATCAAAGCTAATATTTTGTTATAAAAGTTATATATTGAAAAGAAATAATGAAAATAAAACACAGTTGGGAAATATTTAAGAAAAAATACGCAGGACTAGCACCTGCTGTGTCAACCCTGTTCCCTAAATTCAATCATGTACCCACTGGTATAACCAATAGATAATGCCTTTAAACAGTAAAATTAAGCTGAACAAAACCAGCTCAACAAGGTTAAGAAATAAATGTTACATCAAGGTAGTATGCTTTGTTTTTCTGAAACAGTTCTATACTTCTTACATTCAGATCTAGTTTTTAAATGTTCCTTTTGTTAAACTTGCATGATTTCTTATTTTTAGATCTGCTGTTTTTAAAGATTAAAACCTCTGTAAAACCTAAAAATGTTTTAAAATTTGCTGAAAATGCAACAAATCCTCTAGTTTAAAATTATTGAAAGTAACCTGCTCCCACAGATGTTAAATTCATTTCGCTGACAAAATTTTGGAGGAGCATGAAACAGAAGATTGAAATTACTGTGCAAAATTTCTTTTACGAAAAGTGTTTAAAGGCTGGTGCAAAATGGGAAGCAAATTCTAAACAATTTTGGCTTCTTGGAAACAAAAACCGCTGTGTCTGAGAATAGCAATCATCGGGGTCGTTTTCTAGGGGAGGAATAACTCTTTCATCTTTTTCTGCGGCAGGTACGTTTGTGTTCAGCATGCCAGTGCTCCTGCTGACACTTGATGGAGCAGTAGGAAGTGTTCCAGCAGCAGTGGTACATGGCCTCCTCTTCACAGTTGTAGCACTGGAGAGAACAAACGAGACAAGATTACCACCTTCACAGGATTCCCTCCTTACCAATGCAGAAGTGTTCTCACCTGCTCATGGATGCACCAGCACATGCAGAGCAATACTTCTCTTTTGTTTATGCTTGGGGCATCCAGAGGCAGAGGGCATTTTTCACACGTGCTGAGTAAAGCAGCAATCTTTAGCAAATCTGCACAATGCTTTCATATTTTCTGGAGTCTGGATTATTGCTTTTGAAAAAATCATCTCTCATTTAAGAAAACTCTTCTCTCAGGGCAGTGGATTGACATTTTTCAGCCACACAGTGCAGGAACCATCTTTTACCCTACATTTGTATAATAGCACCCTGATCTACGTCTTAAAAGCTACAATAAATCAACAGGCACTTCTGGCATGAACAGGTTCTGCGCAAGCTTGAAAATCAGCGTTTCTGAGATTTCTTTACAAGCCTGACCTATCCAGAGTTTGCTGGGGAAGATCCTTTTGGACTAGGAAAATCTCAAAAGTCACAACAATAACATCACTGGAGAAAAGAATACTTCGTTACCAAGGGGTTTGTTATAGCCCATTTAGGGTAGGTCTGCAAGGAGGCTACTGTCATTGCGGTTTGCTGACTGCCAGACAGCACTGCAATCTTGTGAAAAGAAAACCTCCTGCTACATCAGTGCTACTGAGAAGAGCAAGGAAGTGCCTTTTCCTTCAAGTCTTCAGAAACCAGAGAAGGCCTGTCGTACACAGGATGGCCACATGGGCTCTTGCCCCTTGTCATGCCTGCCAGGATGGCACAAAACTCCTGAAAGAAAGAGATGCTGCACAGGCCGTGATTTCTGCAGACATACTTGGTTCTGGGGAGTGCTGCAGCAGAGAGGATTTTGACTCTGGAATACACAGAACACCCCCAGTTTCCTGGTAGCTGGAAGGGCTACCTGGAAAATAACCCCCGTGGCCTTTGAGGAAATAAAAAAAGGGAATCAACGTGCTGGTCAACACTACAGGTGGTCAACAAGGAGGCGCGGCACCCAGACGGACAATGTGCCCTGTCTCCAGGTGGTTTTATACCCCTTAAGGTAGTGCTGCAAAAGTATTAACTATCATTTTGACAAAATCCTGTAAAGTAAGGTGGCACTGCTGCTAAAGGAACTGCTTATACTCAGCACCCTTGAAAGCCAGGTTCTAATGATCTCAGTTTTGTCTTTCTGAATTCGATCTGCTCAAAATCAGAGTATCTTTACGAATTCAGTCTGAAATGCTTATTGCATGATGGGGAACAGAGGGAGGGATATCACACAGTCTGTGCAGGCTGCTATCAAACCACAGAATAACACACAATTTACTTTTTATGTCCTGTCTAGCTACAGCATTGTTAATAAAACAGAGAATTACAAAGAAAACAAACCCAACTGCCTTAAAACAAAACAAAACCACAACAACCCTACACACTACTAAAAGACAGATCCAAGAAAGCCGACATTTACATTGGCTAAACCCATAACTATTTATTTACATCAGCAATAAAGGGACTGCCCTAGCTGCATGAGAAGGGAACCTCTCCATCTTCCTTTTATAACTTAGCTCCCGGGAAGTTTATTTGTAGAAATGTCTGCAAACAAGTGTCCTCTCGAGAGCTGTTTTCCTGTTTTTTCATGTTGCTGGCTGCCCACAAGCCTGTGGGAACCATTAGGATCATCTGCTGGAAAGGTGCAGGGAACAGCTGTGTCTCTCCATTACAGACAGCATGGGCCTCAGCCCAGAGACCAGCTTCACATCTGCTTGCTTGGAGAGATCAAAAAAAGCTAAGACAGGAGAGGATAACTGATCTGTGGGTCCTGCACTTCCCTTTACATATGCTGGCCGTAAGTGTGGGATGTAAATCTCCACTTACAAAAGGAAAATAGTGTCATCTAAGCTGGTACCAGCACACGTGGCAGAGAAGGCAAAATGCCAGCTGGCATCAGGCCTCCTCTTTTCTATGTGCTTTCCTCTTTCTAAACATTATGAATCACTTGGGTTTTTCTTTCAGGCAGTACACATCACAGACAATGCTCATTCACGTAAAAACAGCCTGTTGCAAGTTGGAATAAATATACATGTATATATAATTGAAAGAGACAAAAGTTAAAAATTAACTATAAAAATGAACTATGCACAAATTTAAATGAGGCTTATATGCAAATAAAAGAACTGGGAAAAATTAAAAAAAGAAACATTATCAAGACTGGCACTCTAGCCTGTATTCTGGAGGCCATCAAACTGCATTATCTCATGATCATTTACATTTCTTCTTTTCCTTTGCTATTTACTTGAGGTACCTGTATTCAATCCAAATTTTCTGGAAGTATAAAAATGAGATTGGGTTAAGCCAAGGGGACTGTGACCAGTTAGAGCAACAGAAAATGTTGTTCTTTAACTATGTGTTAGGCTCCTGAGGGCTGGGAGTGTGTCTTCTTGTGTGCCTGTACTCCACCAACAAAATGATCCCTTCATCCTGACTGGAGTTTTTTTTAGATATGAGAAAAAGACAAATACAGTCCCAAGCCTAGACATCTGCATTACACAAAACCAGAGGTCTCAGCTTCTAATTAAGAAGCAAAGCCACCAAAACTCATTTAGTATGTGTGTTAATTACATGAGATTTTGGTAAGGAGGTATCATTATTATAATAGCAGCATACAAGAGCAGTACTACACACCAGGGACTGTCATTAGTACCACCGAAGGAAAAATCACTGGGGAGTTGTATAATTGGACCAACCCCAGCTGCCTGAGGCTGTGTGTTGGCAGGCAGATCCATCAACTTGAATGCAAAGGTGTTTATCCTTACCCTCCTTCTCCTACGACATGCAAACCAGCTGCCTGTATGATGCCTTCATTTAAGGTGGTGATTGACAGATAGTTCTGAAGCCACAGAAATAGGCAAGACTGTCAAATGCTCTTTATATTTTTAGTTGTCTTGCTGGGAAGGAGGCTTTATGCACATGATTGTAAAATGCAGTGATGTGGTACCAAGGCACTCTCTGATTAGGCTAAAGGGTATGGTAAAGGCACATTGGAGCAGATGAAAGTAATCTCGGGAGTCTCTTTCATAAATTCTGCCTTCAAAAAAACCAAAAAGCAGCTATAGCTATGAGTCCAGACTCACAATCAAGTTACTGTGATTGAGTTACTGGGTATCAGCTGAATGGTGGTAACAGTTCACAAGTGCACTCTGAACTTTTGACAGAAGAGGGCTAATTTGACATAGTTCTATAGCGGGCAAAGGCAATTCAATTTCCCTCTCATGTGCCACAGGCAAAAGCATGCATGCAGGCACCAGCAGCTGGTGACTCATTAAACACAGTAACTTGATCAAGTCAGAGACCTAAATAACTTCTCTGGTCTGCAGAGATAGGTAGACAGGGAGGAATTTCCTGACTGACAGAGACCCAAGCACTGCAGAATCGTAACACCCACAGTAAAATCTCTACTAGGAACAGAAATTAAGACTCTACAGGAGCTCTGGCATTTGAAGTAATTCTTCTTTTTACAAAAAACCAAACATGTAATGGTGATAGTCAGCAACTGATTGTCTAGCCTTAGTATTTATTTCATTCTTCTACAGAGCAGAGTTTTCTCTGCAGGGACCATCATTTCATCTCTAAGAACAAGGACTAATGAGGCTGAACATAAACAAACAGCCCTTTACAGCAGAAGACAAACGGGAGCTGCGGGACGGAGCCAGGGCTGGCTGTGCCCGGGCGGCAGTGGCAGTGGGACGGGGGCTGTCCATCGTCGCTCAGATCAGCGTGCCATCTTGTGGCAAGGCACTCGCATGCTTCTCAGCCGCATCTGGCAAAATCAAAGCTCAAAAGGAGGCGAATAGAAAATCTTGTACCCACCCTACTGTATTTTATAGATAGCTATTACAGTGCAGTGTGATTTCTGGAACGATGGCTTTCATTTCCTCGTTCTATGAAAATTAGGAAAGAAATAGCAAAGTTTGAATGTGTGCCAGGCTCACTGCTCCTCAGAATAACAGTTTCCACCCGTACTCTTGTTATAGGCTAGCAGCACAGTATTATAGCACTTGCAATGTTTGAGTAGATGCTGTACAGCCATGTGGGAGAACACACTTCTGGCTTGAAAAGAAACCACAAGACACAAACCAAACAAAAACAGGGAAAAGTTTGCAGCATGTAACAGAATGGTAAGTTGGATGTCTGTTTTCACTTTTCTAAAGGGCATACAAACATGGTTTTTTGTAGGCAATGCTGCAGATTTGAGATTAAGGACTGAACAAGGGAGGAAAATATATTTCAGAAAGTCATGTCTTAAATACAAAAGAGCTGCAGAAAAAGCTAGGACAGGAAAAGGCTATCACTAAGGATATCACTACCAGCATTATAAGCAGGGGAATCCAAACTGATGCAGCCAGATATTGTACCCTCTAGGGCCTTGAGATCAAAGGAGTGTGAACATAATGCAAAATATGTCTTATATGGAGTAAAATTGCATTTAGAAAAAAATATTTTTATACTACCATCTGACTGGACTCAAGAAGATGGTGATGTTAACACTACATAATTAAGATGGAAAGTAATCAGAATTTCAAGTTGAAATTTGGAGGTTAAGAAAATTTGAAAGCAGTAATATGAAGGAGAAAACCTTAAAGCTGAAAGACCAGTGAAAGAGTGGTGCAGTTAAAAGTAAGGAAGAAATCACCTTCAATTGGCCTGCAGTATGCATTCTACATTTCCACTTATTCGCTTGTAATAAATTTTTGACACTTACCCACTGCTTCTTCTTGGTCTGGGAAATCAGTTGCTTGTGCTGGCCTGCTAGCTTCTTAATTTCTTCTAAAAATTCTTCTTTGCACTTCTCCTTTACCTGCTTACATTTTCTGTCCATCTCTCCTTGTGCGTTGGCCACAGCTTTATTTACAGCCTGCCTTTTCTCTTCTTCCATCTCTGTACGCAGCTGCCATAAGAAAGTCAGCAAAGCAAGTCAATGGACAGCTATTGGAATAAAAGTATCTTCTTTAAACCTCTACTCTTTAAACCTCTATTACTGATGTGGGTGGAGGTCACATAATTAGAGATTTCTCCTATTTAGAAAACAAAAAATTTTCTCCTTTAGAGTTATAACAAAACTTCCATCCATATGAAACGTTCAAAATAAAAATGTCACCGTATTTCTATTCTGCTAGGCATCGACAAAAACAGCTAAACAGGTTCCATGTATGTATTGTCAATGATCAGTTTACAAATTTATTAATTTATCCTAGACAAAAATTTTATCTTTTCCAAATCTACACCTGCATATAAATCTACAGCAAGGGCACAATGGAAAATACAAAATAGAACAACCCTGAGTTCAGTAAGAGGTACCTTTTAGTACTCATTGTTGGTGGGATTCCTTTCACCTTGCTTAGTTATCTAAAAGTTTGGTCTCTTAATCCTACACGATTAACACCTAAACTCCCTAGGTTCATTCCATACTCCTTCATCCAGAAGGAAATTCATCTTGTCTTAAGACAGGTACTTAAGAGAGGTCAGACAAATCATCCTCTAAATTGTCCTGCTCTCTCCAGCCAAAGGTGACCAGCTCAGGCTTAGATACTGAATTTTAAACAGGTTATCATTAGGTAAGAAAATTCAAACAAATTTCAGCAAATCTATTTAATATTCAGGTCAGAAGATCGACAAAAGAAGAGTTATTTATGAATAGTATTTAAACAATACCATTGTTTACAACCACACTTGACAATGGAACAAAGGCTTTGGAAACAGATACTCATGTATGAACAATTAGTTTCATTTTTGGATCACAAACTGATTTCACTGGATGAAAATCAAAAAAAGCAGGAGTTTTCTGTTTAAACGAAGGTCTGTTGGTATAGAAATGGTCTAGAAAGCAATAATGAAGACTATTTTTATGTGGTCTCTTTGGAAAAAGTTTTTTATTCATTTTCTTAAAGGTGGATGTTACAAAAGTAGAAAAGAATGTGAAAAAAATCCACACTCCTCCTCTCCTCAAACCAGAGTGTAGGTGGTGTTTGACAAGCGTTACCTTTTCCACTGCCTCTCGCACAACTCTCTCAGTTTCTCTTTTGTGATCAGCTTTCATCCTGTCCTTGAAATCATTAAAGATTTTGGTGTATTTGTCATGGCACATGTTCTGACATACTCCATCATTACTGGTCTGGGTGCTCCGATGCAGCATTTTTGGAGAAGAGGCACTTAACTTCTTGGTCTGAGTTGAGACTGAAACTTTTTCAATGGGCTGAGGCATTGTGGGAATTTCCTGGCTTGAACTTACTGCTTCGGTTTCAGGTTCTGGCTCCTACAGAGAAAGAACAAACTTGTAAATCCAGATACCAAAATAGAGCAAGTTAACTTTCAGTTCCCCCTAGAGAAAAAGTGTTATATGACTAATGCCAGTGCAATTAATGTGAAAGGTGTCTATTGAAGATCTTCAGTGCTAATGGGACATGGGATCCCAGAGGAAAATCAGCAGGACAGTGGGTAGGCTCTTTGGTCAGGCTTTTCTGACTTCAGCTAGGAGCCCTCCAGAAGGAAGCACACATATGGCATCAGTATGCCACACCCACCAGCCTCACTTCCGAAAAAGTACCACCAACATCAAAGGCTACGCTGAATCATTGCAGATCCCTTGGGATTACTAAAGGGTTGCTATAGATTTTTTCCCCTTACCATTTCCCCTGAAAAGACTGTAGCTGCGTGGCCAAGGTGCCTGAATTATTTTGGCAAACTGTGGGCTTACCCTGGCCCAACAGGCTCCACTGGAGTCTGTAATAATCCACTGATTTCATAGAACTGCTGCAAAGATTGATTAGTACTTCAAAGGTGCTTTGAAGATGAAAGGCTAATGAGCGTCTAAGTCTTGCTTCCAATAATATAGAACTAGACTTGGATGACCACAGCTTTCTGTAATTACACAATTATCAAGAAAGAAATCATAGTTACTGTAGTGTACTGTACTGAATCTAGCAGCCTGTGTAATTACATTGTAACACCAATTGTTCCTGCTCTTTAGAACAGATAGAAGTCATATCCCTGCAAACTCTTACTGATATTTGAAGACACAGATGAACATTATTTGGTTTTTTTAACTTAGACTTTTTAAAGCTCATTTAACAGTGTACAGACAAAGCACACAGTCCTTTTAACACCGGACTTGCTCAGGACCTGACTTCGTGCTTGTCTGTGTGATGGGGCATTGCTCACACCAATCAAAAGGCTGACTGTGTATTCCCTTTTGCAACCAATTACTCTCTAATAGGTCACTGTGATTGACTTCTGGATCACTGATCAAATATGAGCAGAGCTAAGAAGGCAAATGTTAAGTCATAAATATATGAAGCAAATTACAGCATTTGCTTGACAGAAAACACAATAAAAAAAAAGAGACATCCTAAACTGTAGTCTCCCTGTCTTGCACTCAAATATAGTTTGTGCCCCAGGGAGCACAAACTGTGTGTCACTGCCTCCATCGATGAAGGTGCCTCACAGAGCTAGCCCTGCGGTATCAGATACAACAGGGAGGCAGGTGCCCAGATATTAGGAGTGGCAATGTCTGTATTTCAGGCACCAGAGCCATCCCACATAACTCCGGTGCTAAAATACCTGAACCCTCCTCTGTAATGGAGTCCTGAGTCCTCTTCCGAGGACTGTGTGTATGTGCAACTTTTTCTTAATGTTCAACATGAAGCTGAAACAAGGCCAGGAAAAAGTACTCAAAAGTTAGGAAATATGAGATTTATGGCTGTCTCAGCAACTGCCCCCTTGTGTACAAGCATAATAATACAGTCCCTTGGTTACATGATCATAGGTTTCTGCTTCCCCCACTTCATTCAGTGTGCAAGTTGGATAAACAAGGAAGGAAGTTCCACAGACAAGGGTGGATATGACTTTTTATAACCCTAATATTCTTGATCATGCAAAATACTTTCCAATTTCTGCCTTTTATAGACTTACTAACTAGCCTGAATTTGTCATTAAAAAAAAATAATGTCATAAGCTGACTGTTGATTTATTCATGATACAGAATATTACCACAGTGACACCAGTGGTTTTCATGTGGGAGGCGCAATTATGTTTGTTAGCAAGGAGGACCAAGCTATGGGGTTGGAATTTCCAAGATTAATACCGTAAAATCAGTAAAAGGTGACAGAAACTGAAAGAGTGTCTATTAAAATTTCAGATATTTTGTACTTTGCTATCTCTACAAACATGGTAATTGAGGTTACTTACTTCTTTCTTGAGTTCCATACTCTGGTTACGTCGTCCTTTCTTTGCTCTTGGTTCCTGAGTAACCTTCAGCTACGACCATTAAGAAAAGCATATTGAATCATTCCAACAACCAATTCATATAAGTAGCATTCACTGTTACATGACTGATGTACCTTTTATTTTCGATTATTTGCAATTATTTAATCTAGCAAATAGAAAGCTGAATACTGTTCTTAAATTAGAAGTGCACACAATAAACCTTCCACATTATCACTGATGACTATGATTGCATGAAGGAGCAAAATTCATGAACAAGTTCTAACATTTAATACGTGTTTGCTAAAACACCCTTAACCATTCTTTTATTCATTTCACACACAAGTTCAAACACTTGTTTTCTGGAATATTCTGGTATCAGTGACCCATAATTAGGCAGCAGATCTTGTTGGAAGCCGGAAAACAGCAATAATTATAACAAGAATGTATATATGTAAAGACAGTAAGATTATCCAGATTTGCTATAATTGATTAGAACTGTATGCTTGGAGGGGTATGAAACTTCATGCTTTAGAATAAAAGCCAACCTCCAGCAATAGGAACAAGGGTGAGATCTAAGTGGATGGTATTATTATCTTACAGTGGCTTACAGCAAAGTTCTTAACTCCTGTCTTTGAAGCATCCAGTACTAGCTAGTTTTAGTGACAGGATACTGCAGATTACTGAAGAGCACTGAGTTTGACAGCTCCTCTTATGTTTCTGTATCTGGGAAACCAGTGAAACAGGTATAAGCATTAACCAATTGAAGGACGAACAGCTGGGGTGGAACAGAAAATATGCGAATGGACACTTTAAACCCTATGACACTTCTGAAAAACTGGGAAAATGCCTCTGTCATGTTTCCTAAATATTATTTGTGGCCGTTTTCCTGTTTCATCATACATCATTGCATATGATTTAGATAGTCCTGCGAGGAGCAGGGAGTTGGACTCGATGATCCTTATGGTTCCTTTCCAACTTGAGATATTCTATGATTCTATGACTGCATACACAACATAAAATAAAGGGGCTACAAAGGGTTAGCTAAGCAAAGCAGGCTAAAAAAACCTAAAACCACTTCGATAAGGAGCATCCCCTTAAAGCAACATCCAGTTTTACAAGTTTTACGTTTTTAGCTACAAATTGGATGATAGACCTGTTTGACAAAAGGGCAAAGGAATGAAGGTCAAAACAGGTTGATTTTTTAAAATACAGACTTAGAGAAGGATAGTGGTTTTAAATGAGAAAAGAAGATGTTGCCAGGGAAAAGGCTGCCAAAAATACTGAGAAGCATCCTGCAAGCTATGAAAATCTTACTGCCAAGTCAGTAATAGTGAATATATAACACCCTCTTGGACAATGAATGGCTAGCAAGGTTCAGCTGTGATAAGGGAATTTCCATACAGCAATGCAAAGTTTTGTATCTTGGCCCTTCCTGCTTTTCACCTTTGTTAAAGCAATATAATTTTTCTTGTTTTGCAGAATTATTTTTAATGACTTTAATCAGTTGCTGTCACATGGTCCTCAAGTGCAACATTTGCACCTAACCTTAGTTGGACTTGCTGAAAATGTCATGGTTGGTGTTAGTCAGGGATCTGTAACACAGAATACAGTCCAAAGTGAACATACTCCAGCTGTGAAAAGGCTGAACAGCTACAGGGCTGTTCTCTTGATGGGAGTCCAAGAAGGCAATGTTGCAGTCTATCTGATATCCATGACATTTAACTTGAACACTCCTATTTAACTTTAGAAATCTTGGTCTGTCTCATCAAGGTGCTGTAGGTGACAAACATTCTAAAACTTCCCAGAGGTCATCCAGAAAACTGAGGAAAGAGGAAAACTCTATATTCTTGCTATTACTGAGCCACAAAACATAGGGAAAATAAGCCTTTGAACCCTCTTCTTGTCACCACAAAACTGCAGATAGAGCACAAGGCTAATTTAATAGTAGATTAATCAAAAATACATCATCTTTGTACCCTTTAATAAATTGCCCGATTGCTAACATTGTGGCAGCACTTACCTGGTCATTGCTGGTGGAGGAGATACTTGACTCTGCCTCTTCCTCCCCTTTATCCTCATTCTTTGATTTCCAGAATCTCCCCTCACGAAGAAAACGCTGGTGCAGTTCCAGCTCATCACAGGCCTTCTTCCACCCCATACTGCGTTTCACATGCAGCCGATGGATATTAACTGTGATATCTTGAATGTTTTCAGAGGGGATCCAGGCCCTTTTGAATACACAATACAGACAGGTTCAGAAACATTAAATACAGATAAAGGATCTTGACCTGAGAAACTGGCTTCAAAAGCAGTTTTTCACAGCAGCCGATCGCTGACAATTCCTTTTTACACAGAATTTTTGTATATTCAACACATTTGAAAAAAAAATGCACTGCATACCGTTAGATGTTTGTTATTATAAGCACTTGTTAGCTGTGGGTGCTATGGCTGAAAGTCTCTTTCATTTATGGTGAGCCACAAACCTCCCCTAGCACCAACAGCAGTCACATCTCCTACCTGCTCTTTGGCTAAATGCCCTGAGTCAGACACAGAAACATCTTTACTGCAGGTTCGTATGCCAATCCAACTTAGCCCTTGACCTCTTTGCTAAAACTGTCAAGGAATGCACCAAATTATCACCTTGAATAGAGACATTTTGTAGTCTGGGCCCCTGTCTATCAGGACTGAACTTATGTGGGGACTGTCACGCTCTTTTGGACTGAATACATGCCAGTAACTTGGTTCCAAAGGTACTTTGTCCTCTTAAATATCTTCAGAGAGTCCTCACAGAATTAGATGGGCAGCTCTTGACATTTTGAAAGGTTATACCAAGCAGCATTGGACATTAAAGAAAAAGAGTCACTGCCACACACATCTACATAACAGAATAAATACTGTAACAAATTAAATGTCTGAGGCCAGATTCTCAATTCTTGCAATATAAATTTCATTTCAGTGAAGTTAAGGGAACAATGCTAATTTACACCAATCAGGAATTTGGCCTTTTGTACAAGTCCAGGACAGTAACTAAGCAATAGCACTCTAGTAAAATGTATTTTACCTATTCTATCAGCACATGTTTAAAAAGTTGGAAGTACCTCACCCCACAAGTGTCTTGTTACTTTATTAGTGTGAACTTAATGCCAAAACTACTAATGAGATAAGCTGCATTTGCAAACAGATTCAAGGTAAATAATTCTGTGACTGCGACACAAATAAAGATCCTTTACCCATTTTATGCCTATTATAAAATCTTGGTAGTTCATATAACAAATGAAAGCATGTTATATACTGTGCAGGTTGCACTAAAAGCAATTTAAATAAACAGTCTCATAAAACACTGTTAGTGAATTGTCTAGGCTCTACTGGGATGCAGCAATATATACCACCTTCCCAAAACCCATGAATTACTTAGAACATGTCCCCTTTCCTCACATTATAGGCATATAAATCAAACAGCAAAAAAACCCAGTAGATCCACTGTAGTAACACTACTATAACCCTCCCCAAATGCTGAACAAACAACTGGAGATGGAAGTAAAAGCTGATCTCTAAGAGTGACATTTCCAATGTGAAGAGTTATTCTCTGAAATTGCAAACTGGCTCACAGCAAGAGCTCTGTCAATGTTCTAGCAGTGAGACAGAAACATTTGTGATGTATATTATGTTACTAAAACACAAAATTGCCATGTGTCTGCTCAGAAGAGAAAATTGCACAAAGTCAATACTGCTGGTAGTTAGAGTACATTTCTGTCCAATTTTCACCTTGGCCTGGATTAGCAGGCTGCTACTGATTGAAGAAACATTTGAAGTTCACTTGCTTTCTTTAATTAAAATGGCATTAGGTAACATCCCTATGGCAACTGTGAAAAGGGAATCTCTGAGCCACTTGGCAACTTTGGGTGTGTTAGACTGAGCTTTAAATTTTCTGAAACGATTATGGCAAAGTATTCAGTCTTTCTAATGCTGGCAACTAGCTGAGCCAAGTTTTACAACATGATAGATGAGATAAATTCTTTAAAGTATTGTTTGTAAAAAGCAGCACATGGAATTAATAAATTACCTTTGGTGGTGATGGCCAAAAAAGCGAACATCAACTTGATTGTCCTCTTTCTGCATGACTTTGGCTGGCCAAAACCCAAAGCCTTTCATTTTGGCCCAAACCAACTCATGATTAGGTATCTGGAAAAAAATGTATTGATTATTAGATATGAAGTATTATATTGATTTCTCCCACAAATATTTTGCTGTAATACTATGCTAGTATATTAAGAACATGGTTGCTGTTTATGCTAGTGCTTTTTTCATTTTTATCCTCTTACAATACATATTTCCCTGTTAGATGTATTGCTTGGAACAAAGTAAAAAAAATACAAAGTCTGAAAAGGGTGTAACTGTCTATTGAAAACAGAGATCTTAAGCAGCCCAGAACTTAAACTTGTCTTTACAGCTTCATCCAGGAGCCAAGTTTTATTTCTGTAAGCTCCTTATTTTCTTGTGAGACTGTTGTAACTGGCTGATAACCAAGTTATCAACCTATATTGTTACAGCTTTGAACTTCAATCAACATTTCACTTGTGTAAAATAATTAGGCTTACAGAGTCTTAACCATGCTTTTGAAACAAGCCTACTGAAATGGAATATTCAATGCATTAATGACACCAAAACTGAAAGTTTTTATACAGAAAAGCAAACAAATAAAAATCTGTGTCAGCAACATACGCAAGGATAGCAGAACCAATTGTCAGGTCGCGCATTTGACAAATAGAAACAGTTCTTGCAAAGCTGCAGTTCATCCAGCTGAAAAACAAAAAAAGGTAAATAAGCCCAAAAAATCCTATTTATGTGACTTCAGTAGTATCCCTCTCTCTTAAGTAGTTAAATTTTTCAGACCTGCTTGCTAATTTGGTGGAGTTACTACTGTCTGTGCAAACTAGAGGTGTGAAACTGAGGTGAGCTGAGAGTGGATGAAAGATAAGCTGCACGTTATCCATGTTTCAGAAAAACAAGGCAGAGGGAAGAGAATAATTCAACTCTTAATGATTTATTATAGCTAAAATGCAAAGAATAGTTCTTTAAATTCATCAAGTATTTAAAATACATTCTGAAAGAAGTAATTCAACTGTACAAATGGAGAAAGTGTGACAGCTCCCCTAGCTTTATTTTTTCATCTCTGAATGTTGAGAAATGTTTCAATGCCAATTACAGAATTTGGTAGGAGTCTCACCTCAGGTTCAATTTATATTAGCAAGTACAATTATTTCTAGTCCAATTATGTATTATTAGATTATTTTCAAAACTAAAATTTGAATATAGGTATTTTCCAAATGATAGTCTAGATGAAAAAAAAAAAAAAAGAAAAAGGAATTCTGAATCAGCTGTTAGAAAGCTAGGGGAAAATTTATAACAAACTTCACACCCTTTTTATTTTTGTAATATGAAGAATAATTTTCTTAGATTCTGAAATGAAAATCAAGTATCATGTCTACATCTTGGTTACTTGGTACTACTTACTTCATGACATGTGTCTTTGTAAAGCATCCTCGCTATATCAGCTTGTTCACTGTCCACTATAAATTAAAAATAAATGGTATGAACAATCACAGTGTGATCACAGTGCTCGCAAAGATTTGCAGCTGTCATTACTATGACTTTCATGCTATAATTGTCTTGCTTGAGAATACAAACCATATTTTAGTCACTTAGATAACCCTTCCATTTAAAATTTTCTAACAATCAGCTCTATATTTGTTTTCTCTTTCATATTTATATGCAAAAATACCGTTGGGAGCTTTTAAACTGAACAATACAAATACATGTCTGAGCAGCAGGGAGACAGGGTTGCTCTTAATATGGATCCAGTATCTCTGCTAATGTCTTAATGACACACTGCAATTGTCCTAAACCATGGCTCTCTGCTGTCACCAGTGGACAGGAACACTGGTGCAATCACATAAGTATTTCTGCTCAGAATAATGCTTCACAGACTATTTATCACTATGTGTTTCCCTTTACATCTCTGTATTTCTCTATTAGCACATTCACATCTCTCCCTACCGACAACAGTGTGGATCTTCTGATGCGGCAAATAGACTGGTTCCACCCTCCTCCCAGTGTCCCTGCTGTGGGCCATATCTGCAGGGGAGAACCACGTCCATCCTGAAATGATGGGTCTAGAGAACCTTCTTACAGGGCCTGGCTGTAGCTTCTGGATGCAGTGGTGGTGTTTTTCCACTTCTCATCAGACTGTCCCACCATATCAAACAGTCACTTACTACCTTCCCAGCAGCTGGCAGCTTTTCTGATGGCTGTACCTCCACACACTGCACCAGCAAGACAATTCTAGTGTGAATGTAGCTATATTTGCTGTCATAATATGGCAGATATTGCCCATGGGTGAACAATATGTGTCTATAGTACATGTTTCTGCTGCCACAGCACATCAGAGATCAGATCTCTTTCCATCCTAGAACAACATATGTATACTGGCAGAAATCTGCAGTATAGACTGACTTATGACTTAGGCTGCAGAGGAAACAGGATGGCAAAGGTGCAAATTCCCACTAACAGGTTTAGCCAGAGAGGATGAAAAAAGTAGGTGGGCCAGAAAAGACCCTGCAAAGTCCTCTTGCAGCTTACTTCGATTTTTAAGGGCTCTCAAATGACCTCATCCACACTTAAGATTATCTAACACCAAATTCAATCCTGAACTTGTGAGTTTCCTACAGATAAAGATAAATCAAATAAAGCAATCAGTAAATGTAGTACTTTACCTCCATAGAAAATCACTGTGTTGTGTAGAAGCAGCTGAGCATCTGCTTTGAACTCCTCATAACTCCTGTACTTTCCTTCATTTACTTTCTATGCAAAAGAAAACACAGGACTGTGAAAAAAACTGTTAAAGTGCTGTACCTGTTTTGTGCAGAGAAGCTTTCACAGAAATCTGCATTATGCAACACAGATCAGACACTGCCTTTCCTGCATACAGAAGGAATACTTACAAATTTTTGACATGGTTTGTTAGTACCTGAACAGTGGCTGCATTGGTCTCTTTATGCAATGCCCAGAAGTAAACCAGGTACTTTAATACTTGACTAAGTTTTAAAAAAAACATTCTGTTGGTTATAACAAGGAGTAGCTTCATCATAAGGTGTGGCCCAGAACACTTGTTCAAATTAAAATATATTCCCTGAACTGAAGATTTTGTACCTTAAGATACCAGCTAGTTTCAAATCAATGTTGACTGCCTTTATACTTCCAGGATCTTCATGTGACAGTCAGTGTTTTCTGATGAAGGCTGATCGTCTTAGTCTTCCAAACTCATAACAAATGCCTACATGAAGCCATGCAGTTCATTTTCCTAGTATGGTTTTTTGTCTGCTAAGGAATGCAGCATTTTCAGATGTGCTCTCTCAAGAACACCTATGAGAATTCCCATCATCAAACAAAACATCATCAGTTTCAGGATGTTAAGGCCAAAAGACCTTCTGTGGAAGAAGGTGAAGGTGACACAGTGAAAGGAAGGCCTGTCCTATTTTCAGGCTCAACCAGTGTTGCCAGTACTTCAAGCCAGCCAGTAGTTTTGGTCCCCAAAACTGCCAGTGAAACTATTGTCTATCCATATGTTTCAATAACAATGATAAAACAAAGGCTTTTCACATCTATGGTTGTAAAGGGCAATATATACTACAGCATTGCATAGTAATCCTGTTGCAGCAATGAATAAAGATGAATATGCTGTTCATTTTGGTCATGTGCAGTTGATTTACATGAGTCATGGTCAGACCTTTGGTTCAGAAAAAAAGGACAACATATTTACTAGTACTTTATTTTTGGAACTATTAATGCAAAACAGATGTTTTAAGTGAGTCTTGTTTTTTTGTGTTCAACAAAAGGATTGGTTCTTTATGAATCATGTAGAAGTTTATAAAGTTGCCACCTACACAAGGCCTTAATGACTAAAATTGGAATGTGGTCAAAAACATTGGGCCACGTAGGCAAACATGGGCACTCAAGTCCATATTCAGTGACTTAGATAAAGGCTACTTTCTCTAAAGATTTCAGCTACCTACAGCTCCAAGTAAAACCTTATTACAAAAGGAATCGAGGATACTCTACGTCTGAAAACTGGGCACCACTCAAAATGGTTTTACTCAGTTACCTATTTAAGAAGAAAAGTTTCAAATTTTAAGCTCCCATGTCCAATGCTGGGTACAATACTGAAATACTGATCATGAGGAGAATTAAACAGGATTAGTGCTTTAGTCCTTAAGGTTCATCTTCACTGTTAAAAGACACCATAAACAACGTGGAAGTTAGAAAGCAAGTCACTCTACCTCCTGTATAGTAGGAACATCAACAGCTGAGTGCACCAGCCTTCTATACATTGGGTGTTTGTTGTCCTTCCCTTTCTTGTTTAGATCTATAGCCTGAAAGGACCATGAGACAGTGTAAGTTATTGCATTTAGAATCTGCTTAAAACACCAAAAAAGATTTTAAAAAATGCAATAGTTTGGAATATTTCAGGTGGGGAATACACACGGCCAAACTGTAGATCCACAGTCTGACAGATTACATGTGTCTCAAACCTGAAAAATGTCCATTTCAGGAGCCACAGGCCCATGGCATAAACTACTCCTGCCAGAATAATAATCCGAGCAATCAGACATGGTAAGTGTATGTTGAAATACACACACCGCTTATGACAAGGGAAATAAAATGACACCCTCTCGTAGCCCTCCTCCCTGCACAGTCACACACAGCCAACTGCAATGCATCATCTACAGTGCAACCTAACACTTTGATAAACTTCCCTGTTTCAGACTCACCCGCTCCTTCATGCGAGAGACTATGAATCGCAGGTATGTGCTCATCTCTTGTTTACTTGTGTTTTTCTTCTTGATACTCTGTCAAAGAAAAACAAGATCATATTATTATTTTAAACTTGACTTCAAGATTCAGTCAATAAAACTTTTTTCTGCATCACAACATTATTTGAAAAGGTAACTTTGAATCACATATCACACAGTTTTTTAGGGAAAATCTTTTCTGGGAAATAGTAACACTAACACATCACAATAACTATATATGTTGCTTTGAATTATGTCTGGGCTGAGGACTTCAGCTACAGAAGAATTACAGGTTTTATTTCCACTTGTATCCATAATACTTTGTCAAAACCTCTCATGTAAAAAAGTGTCTAATTAGAACAAAACAATGAATAAAGGCATTTTAGGGAGCAGTTTAAAATTTATTTAAGGGTCTTTTTATTAGCAAGGCATTAATATTTTTGGTAAAATAAGAAATTCTTTTTAAAAGAATATCCTGTACCATCTACAAATTATGTGCTTACTAGACAAAATGACACCGTCTAGGAGGAAGTCAAATAGGCTCTAGCCAGTAAAAACTCAGAGCACTTTTTACTGCTTGAGAAACATAGCAGTTGTTGATTTTTGTGGTTCTTCCTTCCCAAAATCTAATCCAGATTCCGGAACACAGACTGCTCCTTTTTAGCAGTTCAGGATCCAGAGTTTTTCACCCTCATATTAGACTAGTATAGAGACTTATCGCCACCCTTCAAAGTCAATCCAGCCTAGTGGGAAGCACTGCATACAGAAAACGTGCTGTTAAAGAGAAGGTGGCTCTCTGCAAATGCCTAGCATGCTCTTACAAACCAGCCTTTCCAATTCCAGGTCACAGCAGCTGTGCACAGTTCTGCATGGCCTTACAACAGCTAGCTGAAAAGTGTTATCTCCTCCTTGCTCATGTCTACACTAGTTCTCCAAAACAAAAGCACAGTGAAACAACAGCATGAGTTCCAGGTTTATTATCCCAAAGTGATTTCTAACTGCTCATATCTCTTGCAAAAATGTTTACTCCTCCTCACACCTTCGAATGCACTGAGTGCCAAGCTGAGTTCTCCCCTTCTCGTGCCTCATATCACCACCTGTATGCAAACTGTGTGGACCAAACTGGCTCAGTTACACCTGCATCCTCAAATTTTGGTGGTCTTTAGCAAGAACCACATAATTGTGCAGATGACTGTTGCTTCACAAACACAAGGAAAAACAGAATCCATGTCCTAATAGGTAGCTAAAAGAGGTATGAGGCTTATGAACTATTAATCACTAGAAGAGTGCTATTTTTTAATGAATTACTTATATATGACTCTGAACATATAGAGGGAGCAGACACATTGAGTACAGAGCAACTACTTTTACATATTTACTTGGCAAGAGTAAAAATTATACATTAGCGC
The DNA here is from genome assembly GCF_030936135.1 of Gavia stellata. NCBI lineage: Eukaryota > Metazoa > Chordata > Aves > Gaviiformes > Gaviidae > Gavia > Gavia stellata. Next base: position 11,779,323 of record NC_082599.1, on the reverse strand, counting down.
AAAAAAGTGATAGGATTTGATTGTGTCTCCTCTGCTTATATTACTCCTGGAAGACACTGAAAATCACAGGCTGGCCCTTGTGCTACAGCAACTGTGCAACCTATAAATCTCAGGATTGTACTTCCTACCTCCTTCTTCAATCAAAATTGTACACAGCACTACCAGTGAAGCTGTTTATTTGATTGCTTAACAGTATGCATAGAATCACTACAAACTATGCTGAAATATCAGTTCAGTCATGAACCTATATAGATACTACAGTATGCATAACAACACTATAGCTTTTTCCTGACAGGACACTAGCACTGTAGGGTAAAACTCACTATTGTGGAAAGGGCCAGCACCAGGTCTTTCTAATGCTTACAGTGCATTTAAGCATTATTTTCATAATATTAATGGTTCCCTGACCTTCCTTCCAAACTCTGGAACAAGACAGAATTTTACCCTGCGCTGTATGTCTGAATCACCTTCTGTATATTCATGTTTTATTTTGTCTGCCATGAGAATGGGCATTCTGCTGGAATTCAATTCACCTATTCAGTTTTGCATAAGCCAACATTGCTACTGCAAATGCAAACCCAAATGTGCATTAAATTATCTACATTATGAAACACTGCTGTCATTTTGTCATTTTAGGCACTGTGTGTTAGTGCTGTATGCTTGCTAATGTCACAGCATTTTAAAAGATGAAAATTAGTAGGACACAATAAAATTTACTTGCACTGACTAGTCCTTCTACACCTCTTATTTCTGACATAGTTCTGAATTTATCATCCTTTGAAAGTATTTCAGAATTCGTGTGAACCATTTTTCATGCCTTGCTGGGCAAGACAGTTTGTAAGAGACTGTGTTAAGATAGATGGTTTACAGTCTTATCCTTCAGATCTTAAGAAAAGATAGATAGCTGACTTTGTATCGTTATTGATGTCAGCAATTAATATCATCTTAAGCACCAATGAAAGTGATATAATTAACTTGCCAGTTCAGGCAAACTTGAAGTTCTCCACTTTTCCTTTAATTCCCTACACTGATTTATTTTAAGAAAAATTTGATCTCCAGGTTCCTCTACTAAATGTTGAAAGGTAATGAATTTAGGGAATCGGAGCCTATGAGCCAGCAAAATGTCTTTATATGGCAAGGTTGCTCACCCTTTGTAGAAAGCAAGTTATAATCCAACTGCTTCATTCACTTTTCAACAAAGATTAGCCCTTTAGGAGGTACGAGTCACACATTCTTTGGAAGCTATAATGGAAAATGTGTTATTTTTTAATAAAAAAACCCTATTATGTATTTTGAAGACTTGTAGTGTTCACAGAGAAGTCAACCTAGAGCCGCTTAAAGCAAGAAAGTTGATAATACTAGATGGGGGATATGATTTGCATAAAATCTATTTATATTGCTCTGACACAAGAAAATATACCCACTTGCAGGTCCCTTTAGAGCCAGAGTGATATAGAAGCAAGTATAAATTAAAATTGGGTTTTTTAATTTCCTACTTCTGCGAAACGAAAACAGTGATGGTGGCTTGTGAATCTGTAAAAGTGGCAAGATCGATGGTGTATCTTTTCCCACAGTCAGATCTACTAAGATATGCTACTGCAAACCTTGTTTAAGCACAAGTTTCTTTCAAGGAGAGTGCTAAGATTCAATCCCCAAAAGATTATCAGGATCTTTATACCTGTAGGATATATCATCTTTATATAGGATTGTACTAGGTCTGGCTGGGATGGAGTTAATTGTCTTCATAGCAGTTCATATGGTGGTGTGGTTTAGATTTGTGACCAAACCAGTGTTGATAGCACACTGATGTTTTAGCTCTTGCTGAACAGTGTTTGCACAGTGTCAAGGCCTTCATTGTTTCTCACCCTGCCCCCACAGTGAACAGATTGGGGGGTACACAAGAGGTTGGGAGGAGACACAACCAGGCAGATGACCTGAACTAACCAAAGAGATAGTCCATGCCGTATAACGTCATGCTCAGCAACAGAAAGGGAGAGGAGGGAATTTAAGGGGGTTAGCCATCTTTTGCTCGGAACTGGCTGGGCATCAGTCTACCCATGGAGGGTGGTGAGTGATTGCCTTTGCATCACTTGTTTGGTTTTGTTTTCTTTCTCTCTTCTTCCATTTCTTCACTTATTAAACAATTATTATCTCGACCCAAAAGTTTTCTTGCTTTTACTTGTCCTTTTCTCTTCCTCTGGCTAGTTGGGAGACAAGTGAGAGAGCGGCTATGTGGTGCTCAGCTGCCTACCAGAGTTAACCCACAACAAGGATGATTCCTAAGTCACACCAGGTTTTAGAGAAATCTGCGACCGTTCTGTTTTGAATCACAGTAAAATGAAAGGCTTGGTCAGGCATACATGTTTACATAGGGGATGTAGGAGTGAAGTAATAACCTTCACAATAGCAATCCTCTTGTACAAGATTAATGAGATCTGGTAGGTGGAAGGTCAAAGCTGCAACCTAACTCTGGTTGTGGGTGCAGGAAATACCTTAATATGCCTTGTGCTCTGTGGCCCATCTATTTCTTAGAAGCTGATACCTGAAGGTTGGATTTACATTGCTTTTTGTATTCAATATTCCAGATTAATAATACTGCTTAGCTGTTAAAGAGGGTAGCAACATATTGCACTGTGCAGGTGTGACTTATTTAGCAATTCTGACATGCTTATAGTGCAGGAATTCACCACAAAACTTTACGAACCACATGAGTTAGAGGTACTGCCAAGAAACACTCTATCCTGCAGTAGCATTGTTTAAGATGGAAATGACTACCCTTTGCACCCTGAGTTAACATATAGCTCTCAGCTCTCTGTGACAATGGTCACTATGCTGCAGTTGCTGCAATCTTTCATTTGAAAAAAAAAATAGAGAAACTCTAAGAAATGCAAGGTGTTAGTCCCAGCATTCTGTCTAGCTATAAGCATTTCACTTACATTTTCTCCATGTAAAGAGGTTTCCCTATAATCTCCCATTAACAAAATTTTTTTTCCCTTCCTCCCTCAACTGTCATGTGCATACACACATCAAAGAGCTTCATTTCAGTTCAGTGATGGATTAGCTGAAGGCTGCTCAATGACAGATGCATACTTCTAAGGCACCAGTTCCATTTTCAGAAGCAATTCAGGTTTCCAGGGGTTTATCTGCAGAGGGAAACTATGTGCAAGAGTCTAACATACATTCACCACTGCTGTTTAGAAACTCCTTGCTTTACCCACCGGCCCTTGGATTTTTTTAGGGCTTAAATTTCCAGAGGAATTTGGTGCTACATATGGAAAGCTTTACTGCTCTGCCACCCTCTCAAACTCCCAAACCCTCTAGTCTTCAGGTTTCCTGTACTATTAAGAAAGGTATGCAGGCCCATGGGATGGTTCTCAGAGCATCCAGTGCGCTGTATGCCCTAAGCAGCATACAGAAAAGCATCTGCATGAGCAGAATATGGCATAAGACCTGCCTCTTTCAAGACCATATACAGTTAAACTAGACTTTTCAAAGCATTAGGTGCTTTTGGAAATGTTACAGCTGAATCCACAAATTGGTTTCTACTTGCATTAAGCACCTTCTGAATATGAAGCATCATATGAATTAAATATGCTTTTACATGTACAGAGAAGGTGGTAGGAGGCTCTAAGTGGATGTTTCCCAGTTTTCTCACTGCTGTGGACAAATTCCTTTATACTTTATTAAATACACCCTATGCAGTGCCCAGTTCTGCCAGCTCCCTGATTTACTCAAGGGTGCATATGGCTGCAAGGTGAATGCGAGGGACCTGCCAAGCACTAACACCTCCCCAGGTGTGAGCTCTGCACACTTGAACCGGGTGGTGCTAATATCGGTCCTATACTAGAACTTCCCTTAACCCACCAATCCATGGCTATTATTTGTGTGATTATACCAAATCCTGTTTATAGAATATGTTTCATCACACAGTTATCTAACAAACTTCTACCATAACACCCCATAAAGTAAGTCAATAGAGCCATATTCTTTCTTCCTTCCTTGTATTTTACATTAACCATCTTGACTGACAGCTGGTACCTAAAACCCCCTGATCTAAGTACTTGAGTTACTTCACTTAAGTAACCTTCATCTTTCTGTGCTTCTAACATTCTACTGTTTGTCATTCTCACTTGTCAAATTATGTCTAATGTTGATTGTGAACTGCATGATGGTGTATTTTTTTGTACTCTATGAAATGCTTAGTACAGTACCAGAACTCAGAAATAGCCTATTTATAGAATATTTATCAGCACAGCATTTAATATCTTAAGCTCTATAGTTTACTTTACTGTCATATATATAAAACCCAGAAATATTGAAACACCCACTATGATAGGTAAATTGGTTATAATTCCTTGCAAAGCACATGCATGGAAGATCAATCTCTGATCAGATGACTAAAAAATTTAAGAGTCAAGTGAAACCACATTAATAATTCTTTTTGTTTCACAAATCAAAATCTATTCCTCTGGGACAAACTATATGTCACCATGCATAACTTTGCCTTTCTATAAAATTACTTTAAAATTCAAATTTTTAAAAAAAGAAATAATAATAGTTGGTTACCCCAACATGTGATCGATATTCTCCTATTCAGATTTTTGCGTATATTTATTCCCCCCCCAAATAAACCCCTAGTAATTTTGCAGTACTTTCTGTAGTCTTTAGGAGCTAAATTAACAGCTGGAGAAAATTCATTTTCTCCTTTTATCTAACCAAAGAGCAGTAATAAATGTACAAGTCTCCTGCATCCTTCAGAGACTGAGTTGACTAACCCTGTCTGGAATGGACTATTCCAGTAGTGGGGAATGTAATCTCTAAGTTCATTCAATATTCTTTCTCTTCTGACCTGTCTACCAGGAATTTTGCTGATAATTCCAATTTATTTTACTGAAGACAATGATTAGGCAGCAGTCAGGAAAAATTTTCAGTCACTGCAATGTGGTTTGAATTGAACTTTGTTTGACTCTTGACTCCTGCTGAGGATTATGTAGGGTACAAAATAGGCAGATTGGTATGGTCAAGTTAAAAAAAATAGCCAGGAACTGGACTCTCTTGCTTATGGATGCAGTGGAGAAAAACCACCAGCAGGGAAACAGAGTTCAGAGCAAGGTTTGCAAGGGACTGTTATAAACGTTATGGGAGGAAAAATACTTTAAAGTTATGAACAAATCCTTGGCAATGCCCTTTATAAAATGTTTCTGAGTAGTCAAGTGTGCAAGATAAAGCTGCACAGGTTGATTGAACTAGTACAACCAGCAATTGTGAAATGAATAATCCAAAGGCTTGCTGACCTTGGCAGCATTACAGAAGCAATCTTTACATAAGAATGAAATGTTCTTAGATTATTTCTTCCAATATATCAGGTTTCAAACATACTTTTATTTCACCTTTGTAAAGAGCTTGGAAATCCCCAGGTGAAAACTGCGATGTCCAGTTACAAGAATGAAGTATGAAAACATATGCATATCTTTATCCCAGCTATTACTTTTCTTGAACATACATACTTACTGCTGATAATGCAAAATAAATCCCATTGCCCTTATGCAAGATAGTTAAGCTCTGTTATGTCCTCTGGACATCAGCCAGGGCTCTCTAAACTACCATACTTTTTTGAATATAGGCCTCTATCTTGCTTTTAAAACAAAATTAGAGCAGTCAGTTCCTAGGAAGGTGGGAGGAAAGTAGCAGAAGAATACTGAAGCGTGACACAAGGATGCTAATTCTCATGCCAAACTAGACCTCTCCCTTGCTTCCAGGGACAGTGCAAACCTCCTTAGTCCAAGTTTGCAGAATTAGGGCTTGAAGTGATTTGGATTAATTACAAGGAAAGTAGGACCTGCCAGCACAGGGGGAAAAAGGATGCCATTCAAAATGGCAATAGTCTCAAAAATAGGTTGATCCTCATCTGAGGCACTGAGCAAGCCAAAGATCTCTTGGGCAGGAAGTGTTTAAGAGCCCCCAAAACCTCTCTTTAGTCTTTGTATAACAAAAAGGGGAACCAGTATGCAGGACAGACACAGTGCACACAGTCTGAGTTTCACAGGATTTTTTTCAAGGTAAACATTTGTTTAATATCATTGCCATAAAGGATTTCAAGACTTCAGGATGAAAGTCAAACTGATCTCAAAGCTGACCACCCTACGCATCTGTGCATATTTCATGCAATGATTCAGTATTCCGCTTTGACGACATCCATGTTACAAGATAGATGTTATAAGCCACCTCATATACAAGGTGGCTTAAATCATTACATCCCTTACTCTCACCAGCTGTCATCTAGAATTTTTGGTAAACTAGAGCAGAGACTAGATCCAGTTTACCTAATTGTAACTATTTATAGTAACTATCAATACTTACTACGAGAACCAACAACTATTAGAGATTTATTTAAAAATCTGAAAGTAATTCACATATATGTGGTCATTGTTTTTAACAGAGGGAATATTGAGTAGCTAAACTAAATGCTAGCAATTCAATATGGAGAGATACAGTACATATCCTTATTCTTAACTGTTTTTTCCCTGCCACTATTTCTTTTTCATTCCTTTCCACTTCCTTGAGGCAGGCTCGATTTTCTTGCTATTTCCCTAAAGCCTAAGAGCTCCCAATCTGAGGCAACTGGCAACAGGTTTTTTACAACTGATTCTAAGGTAACAGGCAGTCAGAAAGCACTGTTTTGAAACAAAACAATCCACGTGTTTTAAAAAACTGCTTCTCCGTACTATGAAGCGCCTGAACCCTTACATTCCTTGCAGCACAGATCATCTGAAGGTCAGTCTGCTGCTCTACAGCCAGATCTAAGCTTTTAGCAAGGGAATTTCCTCTCCCTCCAGCAATCCAAAGCAGAGTGCAACTGGCAGTTTTATGCCGTTCTATAGCAATAATTTTATCTTAAAATTCATACGCATTATTGCCTCCATTTAAGGAGGCCTAGGAATGTGCTCCATTGGGGAAGGTGACGCAGAGATGACAACATTAAGATGTATCTGGTTGAATCAAGGCCAGGTACCAGTAAGCACCATCCTGACTAGAATGTTTAGTCTTCTAATGACATGTTAACATACCTGCTCATTCTTGGAAAGTATATAAAAAATACTCTTTGCTGTCTCCCTACCATACTCATAAAAATAGTGATTTTAAAGAAAAAGCAATATAGATATGGATGCTATGGGTGAAATCCAGATTGGCCTTTTAGCACCAATAGAATCCACATTAGTAAACGAGAAGCAGGATTTCACCCCATATTTTTTGATACTGCCCTCATCAGTAACATGATTGTGGCTTTATAATGTAAAATATGATTCCAATAAAATATTAAGAATGCAGTCATTAAAATACAAAAAAATTACATTATGATTCATTAAAATGATGTTAAGTAAAAACAGTAGCATCTTATACAGTGATTTGTTTACTCATGTTGAAGATTTCCACAATATACTGCATTCACACGTGGCATACATACGTACACACATTCCCACACAGTATACTGTGTGCGTTCAAATGCATAAGTAAAACTTGCTGGAGTCTTCAAAAATGACCATCTGCTACATGCACCATATTTTGGTATCTCTGTATAGATGCTCTAGGTATGTACCATCATTTCAATATTCAGTTCTTTATCCATTAACCTGGCCAGACCATCTGGACACCTTAATGAATCTATTAATGAATATCAATCCTCTAATCAGCACATGAAATCTCATAGGTACTCACCCTGCAAACTGGGCACTGCCAGTGACTACTGCTGTCTCTAAGCCTGAACTCATCAGACAAACACTTGGAATGATACACACGAAAACACAGGTCACATATCAACACCTCTCCAGGCAAATGGCATTCAAAACAATACCAGTCATGATTTTCTGTTTCCCAGTCCTACAAAAAATACAAAATATTTTGGTATGACATTCTGTCAAAATCTGCAGGAACTAAGAACAAAATTGATATGTCTTGAAATCCAGCAGCAATTAGACATTATAAACATTTTAAGAAGTGTATAATGTTTCAAAAACAGGGGAAAACCTACATGCTTAAAGATCTTCATCAATTTAATACACACTAACTCCAATAAAATATGAATGCCAAGTTTTAGTTTTTTCAAGTGTCTGATTAGTAACAATTTCAAATATGAGCTCTGTCCACAATGAAAAGTGGGTTTGTTTTCTACCTTTGTGTAAAACGCTTGTTGACCTCTCTGTATTAGACTACAAACAAGTTTGTGCACCTCAACAGACCATACCTATTTCCTTGGACTATTTCCCCCTGCTTTGATTGTTACACTATATTTTCAACTGTAATTTTCTGAAGGGTGGCCCTTCCAGTCTTTAGTCTCTTAAAACTGACAGCTTTTCCATATCAAAGTGTTGACTTACAAGAAATAAATGAAATCATCGACCTATTACTGCAAGAAATGTTGCTGCTAAGCAATCCCAATGCAATTCAAAGTATAGAAAATGTTTCACTTGCAGTGCCCAATAGCACTAGGCTTACAAATGATATGGTTCTGCTGATGCACAGATGTCTTTAATACACTCTTCCTTGAAAATTCAGCCCCAACGGCCAAATTCTGACCTTTGAAACATGTGCACAAGCTTTGCTGAAGTAAATGAGAGCAGCATGCATATAATTTGGAGGCAGAATTTTGCTCTAGGAATCTATAGTACTAAAACCAGAGAGAATTGCCAGTGGCCACCGTTATATGTTTATGTTTGTTATCTGACATGCCACACTTTTCCCTCCACTTGGAAGACAAAATAACTGTCATGTCTCAGATAAAACTCCCAATGCCTTTTCATGTCAAATGTCACTTTTCAATGGGTTCAGATCTCTGAAAAAATTACTCCTATTCTTCAATAAATTATCTTGATAAAAATCCGATCAAGCTATTTTTAACGTCATGTTGTAAAGGTGGAGTTAGCAATTCCCACCACTGCCAGAACCGGCATTTGTCCGATTCTCATTTTCCTGTGCCTGGGAACTATGTCATTTAAGTCCATGTGTGAGAGGTCTCCTCCAACAGAGCAGCATAAGAAGTGCTACACAGAAGTGGCACTTCCAGTCCCTTATGCTGAAGAGCAGCCATGTTGTCTACATAATTCATCTGACCAGAGCCCCCATGAATATAAGAGATTTAGGGACAGCCTCAACCCAGATTGCCTACACTGAAGTTTATATACCATGAATGCAGGACTGCAGGGGCAGTAAGTTTAGGGGGAAAAAAACCCCAAACAACCCTTAAGCAATGATTTTTGAACTCAGAACTTTGCCCTCCTTTGTTGTTCACATTAACAGTGTAACTTGACTCTTCTATCATTTCTCCTCCTTTAATTTTACTTGCCAATTCTGTATATCTCAGAATGGCATAATAATACCACCAAATTTGGCTATAAAGACAATTCTCATTTCACCAAATCTTTCCCCTTCCACAAAGTCCTTTGGCAGTGCACTTTGGGAGCCCTTTCATTACAATATTTTAGAAACAACTAAAGATACTGCATTGTCAATGATTTCCTTGTAGACTGAGAAAAATCAGCATAAAGCATTGCTTTATATTTTTCATATTAAGTCTAATACTTATCTTCTTTATGAAACTAAAAAAAAAAAATCAGATGGCAGTAAAGGGCCAATTAAGCAAGAAAAAGATAAAAACTGAGAAGACCCCAATAGGTCCCAGCTACTGGGGAATTTCACGACAGAATCAGGATTCCAGGATTCTTAATTTTTATTCATACCAGTTACTCATTGGTATATCCCAGATATTCCATTGTTAAGAAATATGCTGGCAAAGAGATGTGGAATTTCATAAACATGCGGAAATATACTTGCTGGCAAGAAAAATCATACACTCAAGCCAGAAACCATGACATTAAATAAAACACCAGAAGAAGCTTCCTTCAGCATTCACACTGTAAAGTTTTGAAAACAACATTATTTCTAAATATAATCACCCAGGTTTTTCACAGAAAAGATTTTTAGTTTAATGCAGTATATTTAGTGCGGAAGTATATATAAAACATTCATTTATGCAATATATTTAAAAAGTTAATAAAGAAAATAAAAAAGGTACATAGCCCTCGTGAACAACTACACTATTGACTTCAATAGCAAGGTCAGAGGCATTAATTTTGCTCCAACAGCAATGAAATGTTACTGCTTCTCTTGATTTACATAAGTTTGAATGGGAGGAGAATGTGCTCCCAACACATTTTTTTCATGCAGGAGATCAGATTCATTTAAATAGCTCAAACTCTGACTGTCAGTGCTCGGGGTAGGACAGGTCAAAATTCTCCGCCAGCTGCAAACACGGTTAAGTCTGCATTTACAAAATACACCACCAGGTGTCATCAGCCACTCCGAAAAGGACTGATTAAAGGGCAACCATTGTAACAAAATCTTGAACTGTAACATGTGAGTAACCACTTCCAGCCCCCAGGAGAGAGAAAAAATCATCAAACTACATACATACATAATGTAGACTAAACTCAGAATTGGAAGTGATATGGATGATGGTGGTGGTTAATATAGTAAACTAAGCTATCCTAATGGAAGACAGAAACGTAATAGAAAATATGACAGAATTCAAAACCACATAGTGCAAAAATTGTTCACCTTGTTTTTTGCTGCTGTCTGGGAAAAAGGCTGCATACCGTAGGCCTTTCAAAATAAAAACAAAACAAACTTTGTATCTATACTGTAAGCCATCCGATTATCAGGATATACACAAGGCTAGAAAGAATTCATGCACAGTGACCAGGAAATCAATCTGTTACTTCTAACATCTGGTTCCATACATTTCCTCCTGCATTTCTGGAAGGCTACCTAATGCTTTCACCACATTCTATTTCTTTAAAATAACCCATGTAGAACCCAACACCCATCTTCTTCCCCATATACACACCCACCACCTGGCCAACTTAAAAATCGTCAAGAATATTAATGATTAATGCACTCTCTTTGCTGCATAAACTTTCTTTGGGCATCTAAAAAAGATCACTGAAACATAATTTACCGCATAGGGAGTGGCCCCACCAAAATCAAAGCAACCCCTTCTTTGCTGCATATTATCAAAGATTAAGCTATCACTTTATCAATAAAACTCACAGTCCTTATTTGTGTATAAAAGGTGATATGTTTCCCCGGGGCCATGCGGAATGAAGGAACGATCTCTGCTACAGGGACTCAGTTTGCCAATATCCTCGTTTCCTGACGCAGGGCAGGGAAAGCCTCTTGGGTCACCGCCCTGGCAGACGAAGGGAATCCTCTGCCAGCAGCGCCCGGCTGCTCAAGTTCAGCAGTTCAGCGGCACCCAGTGACTGGCCACAACCCCCAAGAGGGAGCAGATTTGGCAGCAAAGCTGCATAGCTCAGATGTAACAGGAGGCCTTCCCCCTTCATTTTACTCAGCTGCCCATTGCATTTGTAGATACATGCATCAGCAGGGCAGCAAATGTCTATTTGGGGGATTGTATTTAATAGCCAAGGAGCTACGCTCTGTTAAGCAGAGTGGGATCTTGCAGTGATATGGGTCACTTGTGGTCACTTGTTCTTTATATTCAAATCAGTCAAATATTATATAATAAAGGTCACTTTACACTGACATAAATAGTTGAGATTTCTCAGCAACATGAATGAAACAAAGCAACAATTTTGAAAATATGGCTTAATTTATGACCGACACTTAAGTTTACTTTTTTGCGATTTGTCTTAAGTATGTTGTCTTAAAGCAAATACATAAATTTATTCTGGAAGTACAGAAAAATAACATGGGACAGAAAATGTCAGGCTATCCAGAACATTTGACAATTTAAATACAGATAAACCCAACAGAAAGGAATGAATCATCATGTCGTAGCCTTTACTGTAGAATAAAATATATAGTTGTTGTCAAGGAAAGAATAATTTTAATGCATAAAGAAAATGTCCATTATAATGCAAATGTACATGGAAAAGAAATGCTTACTCATTAGTAATGGAGATTTACTTAGCTGTAATTGAAATAGGGAATCTGTATGTTGGAGAATGTGACATCCTGCTGTACAATTAGCATACCATTAAGTAGGAGATGTGCAGCACATACTGACAGTAAAATTAACAATAACTTAGAGGTCACAATTGCAACGATTAGGTCACTTCCATACCTTAGCAAGCTCATAATTATGGTAAAAAAAAGATGTAAAAGCAATTAGTAAATTTTTATTTTCCTATAAATGATATGTAGGCATAGCACATGAAAACAATAAAACCTCCTTTCTTAGACTTTGTCTAAAAGGACCACTTTGCTTTTTTATAATGCATATTCCATTAACATAGCTCATTTCTTACCTGTTAATCTGTTTTCTCCAAGTCCCTTAATGGTAGCCCAGATACTCGGTATTAAGTCACTCTACTATCAGGTGGAGAGAGGAAAAGGGAGGGGGAAAAAGGCAAAACTCTATTCATGAAAATCCCCATTTATGGGGATTTGCTGGTTTCACACTGTTGAACTAGATTTCCCAAACCATCCAAATTATGGATATCCTTTGGACCCAACCAGTAAGCTAAAAAAAAAAAAAGGGTCACATAGATGGGAAAAACAATTGTAAGTCAGTTATCTCTTTGGCGCAATCATGTTTATTTATGAATAATATACATACAGTTCTGCCGTCCTAAATTCAGTATGACACAAATGAAGGAAAGCATTTTCCATGCAGCTCATGGTTCCCAGCATTTCCTGTGTGGCACTTGTCCCATAGCACTCTTTGGACTTTTTTTTTGGCAGGTATTCTGTTTCAAGAGCTTCTCCAGAGTTTCTTTGCTGCGTACCTATGCACGGCTGTGGTTTTTCTCTGTATCTCTCATCCACACTCACGCACACACAGCTCCTTCCATATGACTGGACTTTCATTCAGACCCACATGTGCTCAAACTCAAGGCCAGCCCTGTGTAGTGTCTGTGCTTTAACAGTCCCTATAGCCCCAGCTATCTAGCGGATACAGAACTTAAAACAGGTTTTCACATCTTCAGTCTAAAGGAAGAGTATTAGCAGATACCCAGTAGATTTCACCCACTTTGTATCATAACAATACTTTTGGTCTGTCACAGTGGTGGAATCTAGAATGGCAACAAGGTCCATGCCAGCAGAAAGAAGTCGTTTACAAAATATTACCTATTTAAAAATAGTGGTATTTGCATGCTACATTTATTTCAAGACATTTTTAAATCACCAACACAAAACTTTAGTGCAATCTTTTCCTGACTATTTCATAACCCTGTAGAAAACTGAAAAGGATCTCAATGAATGAGTTCCTACCATTTCTCAAATTCCCATTTCTTTGACAGCTAACGGGATAGGCCATGCCCAGTTAGAAGATATCATTTCTGAGGCAAATGTTCTGGATTCTGGTATTTTAGGATTTGGGAACAGCCATAAGGAACACTTCTTTCTCTTCTCCCCACCTCCATCAGCTTTAACATCAGAATTCTTTCAATTTTCCCACCTTCAGCTAAGAGAGAAGCTTTTAAAATCTTGGATTCTGCTGTTAAGGTTTCTTTGTTGGCTTTCAGTAACTCTTCAGTGGAATCCAACAAAGTTGACTACCAGTCCATATCAAGTAGACAGATACATTGAAAGAAATGCCTCCCACAAGAATTACATATTACTTTTTTCACATCTTTCATTTTGCTTTAGGTTTTGCAACCTACATCCATCATCATCTGCTGTTGGGAAGTAATTCCTATCTTCTGTACTTAATCTTTCATATTTCAAACTTTCTGCTGTAAATGAAAAGCCTTTATAATAATAACAAGTGGTGGTACTGCATTTTAGCATGGGTGTATCTACCACACCATCACTCTTCTCTGGTTTCCGAGTCCTCTCCTTAAGAGGTCTCAGAGTACGCTGCAGGAACCTATGCCCCCATTCACATTAAACAAAGCAGCATCTATTTCTTTCTAAACACATTCTCCATTCTTAATCAATCAGTTCCTTTCTGTCTTTTTCAGGCAGTATCTGTTCCCATCAAAGTTTTCTCGATTAGACATGAGCTTTAGACATGTCAATTAGACATGTTGATTTTTCTTGATTAGACATGATAATTGTTAAAACTTTGCAGTGCATTTTGCAGTCTTTGTGACTCACGAATATAACGAACCACTGTGGGGACGCACTACCTATGTGCACTCCTGTCCTCCAGCACAAAACTTGAAGGAAAGGCTTCTTACTTACACATTTGCAGTAAACAGCTACTGCAAACTTAAATTATTTGTCTGTTCACCAATACTTCTCTCGAAGTGTAAATATCAGGATCTGTGCCCCATTCAAATACAGTCTAAAACAGGCTCAGAGAAGAGCAATTGTAAGAGCCCTTAAGAACTGCAGAAATGCTAAACTGTGCTTAGCTTTGAAACGTCTCCCTCTGCCCATCCACTGCTTTTGCAATACTGTTGAACTTCCAAGTAACTGCTCTATAATAAGAGTTTTACAGAATGTGGCTGTTTATCTGTAGAACTGGACAAATTGGAGTCTTACTCCTTTTTTTTCAGAGTAAGACTAACGTGCACTTCGTACGTGCACACTGGCCTCTTTTTTAATCAGGCTATATCTTGTTGGGTACAGTCGCTAGTAAGAAATCTTCAGCTTATCATGGATCTCTGGCAGATGTATTGGTTTTCACTCAGACACCAGCATGCATCAAATACTACCTGGGTCGAACAAACATAATGTGTCATGGAACACCATTCCCAGTATTTTTTCAAATGCACTGTGTATGTTTTTCACCAGAGGTCCTAGCCTGCTATGAGGGCAGTCCTCCTCCTGCCCTTTGGGTCAGCCTTCTCTTCAAGCCACAACATCCCTGGCTCCATCCATTCCTTAGTGAGCAAGAATCCTTCTGTAAACTTGTTTTCAGTAGCACACTGAATTTGCTTTTATCTTTTCATGAAGGCATGATTAATTCCTTGATGGCTCAGAAGACTTCTCCATCTTGGCAGTAAATGGTAAGCTAGCTGTTTAATAAAGTATTTCCCTTTTATCATTGCTGTACAGGATCCATACTTGATCAGGATGATTGCTTTACAATGATAAATTTTCTTAGATTATCCCATGTTTTACATTTAATGTTAGAGTAGTGCATTAGAGTAAGTTCAGCACCAAAATAAGCTTATTTTCTCCCCAGTAGTTTCCTTGTATATATGTATTTACTAGATACATAGCCTCCTGTTTTGTACCTATTTTTTTCCTACTGCTTTTGCTCATCAAAAGTGCTCAGCAAATAAACAAGCATCCACCTTTCCTTCAAAGCCACAAAGACTTCAGCAGCTAGAATTCCTTTATGAAAATTGTTTCACTTTATCTTCTCCTTCCTTTTCTAGAAAACTACCACAGCAGGTAGCTACAATGATGTGTGCTTTTACAGACAGGATAATCTGTCCATTGCAAATCAGCTGCCTTTATAGATCCTTTCCTTTGATGACCTGGGCTTCATCTTGAAAATGGATTTCCATAAACTGACTCTGTAGGGCACTTTGTAGGTATTCATTACTCGCATTTTATCACAAAGAAATCCAAAGCAATTATGACTTCATACATCCTCACAACTACCTAGGCATCTTGCTTAATTTCATGTACATTTATTTATTTATTTATTTATTTATTATGGCCAAGTTTTAATAATCTTAGCAATTAACCGTTGGGTTTTTTTTACATTATTTTTAATTTCTCTCATTTTAGGAATCAGTTTTATTCTAAAATAAAACAACACAAAACCATCAGTCAGGAGACAGACCAAAATCTCCTTCTCTGTAGTGCATATTAAACACAGACATATTTATAGGCTCGTGGTAATTCATTTACATTTTCTTCACTGATAACTGCTTCCTCTTCTGATGCACTGATGCAAGAAGACTCAGGTTCTGCAGCCTCTCAGAAGGCTTTTGGCTTTCTTTCACGGAGTTTAATCTGCAAGCCTAAGTTTGTCTAATTAATTTATTGCCGTTTTGTCTTAGAA